>NC_069787.1:75060310-75363340 GCF_027406575.1 Nycticebus coucang | reverse complement strand
GTCGCTGCTTCCTGGGCTGGGCTGGGAATTTGCCCAAGCACCATGCCTGGCAGTTTGCGGCACAATGCTCCACTCTGTACAAAGGTTCTGTCACACCGAAAGATGAGTAAGTGCATTTTATTAAAGGCAGCATGGGAGCCTTAGAGGCCCTTCTTACTCCTGCCCCACTGAGGGCCAGGCTTCTGGTGTGTTTTTGTTTTGTTATTTCAGAAGAGAGAACTGAGTTCTTTGCCGTTTGGGCTGTAGAAAAGATTGGTGGGACAAGGGAAATCATTGAATTTTTGGACAAGATCAGATTTTTTGTTTTTTAAGAAACATTGTTCAATTTTTAATTGGGTAAGAAATATAAAATTCCTTCCTTCCTGACAGGGTCTGTAGTACAGTGGCATGTACATAGCTCACTGCAGCCTTGAATTCCTGGGCTCAAGCTATCTACCTAAGTAGTTGAGGTCACAAGCATGTGCCACCATGCCTAGCTAACTAGCTAATTTTTCTTACTTTTTGTAGGAATGGGGTCTTACTATCTGACCCTGGCTGTTCTGGAACTCTGGGCCCCAAGTGATCCGCCTGCCTCAGCCTCCTAAATGTGCTGGGATTATAGGCATGAGCCACCACACCTGGCTTAAAATTTGTCATCTTAACCAGTTTTAAGTGTACAGCTTGATGATGTCAACTACATGCACATTATTGTGCAACAGATCCTTAGAACTTTTTCATGTTGCAAAAGTGGAACTCTGTACCAATGGTTCTCAACCTTCCTAATGCCACAACCCTTTAATACAGTTACTCATGTTGTGGTGACCCCAACCATAAAATTATTTTCGTTGCTACTAGCAACCGTATTAAAGGGTAATGGCATTTGGAAGGTTGAGAACCACTGCTCTGTACCCATCAAACAACAATTCTCCCATCTCCATTTTCCCCAGCCTCTGGTAATCCCCCTTCTATTTCCTGTTGCTATGAGTTTTGTTAGTTCGAATACCTCATAGGCATGGAATCATACAGTGTTTGTCTTTTTGTGACTGACTTGTTTTGCTTAGTACACTGTCCTTAAGGTTTGTCCATACTGTAGCACATGGCAGCAAAGTTAATGCATTTTTAAAGGCTGAATAATATTTCCTTTTTTTTTTTTATTGTTGGGGATTCATTGAGGATACAATAAGCCAGGTTACACTGATTGCAATTGTTAGGTAAAGTCCCTCTTGCAATCATGTCTTGCCCCCATAAAGTGTGACACACACCAAGGCCCCAGGCCCCTCCCTCCGTCCCTCTTTCTGCTTCCCCCCCATAACCTTAATTATCATTAATTGTCCTCATATCAAAATTGAGTACATAGGATTCATGTTTCTCCATTCTTGTGATGCTTTACTAAGAATAATGTCTTCCACTTCCATCCAGGTTAATATGAAGGATGTAAATTCTCCATTTTTTTTAATGGCTGAATAGTATTCCATGGTATACATATACCACAGTTTGTTAATCCATTCCTGGGTTGGTGGGCATTTAGGCTGTTTCCACATTTTGGCGATTGTAAATTGAGCTGCAATAAACAGTCTAGTACAAGTGTCCTTATGATAAAAGGATTTCTTTCCTTCTGGGTAGATGCCCAGTAATGGGATTGCAGGATCAAATGGGAGGTCTAGCTTGAGTGCTTTGAGGATTCTCCATACTTCCTTCCAGAAAGGTTGTACTGGTTTGCAGTCCCAACGGCAGTGTAAAAGTGTTCCCTTCTCTCCACATCCACGCCAGCATCTGCAGTTTTGAGATTTTGTGATGTGGGCAAGTCTCACTGGGGTTAGATGATATCTCAGGGTTGTTTTGATTTACATTTCTCTAATATATAGAGATGAACATTTTTTCATGTGTTTGTTAGCCATTCGTCTGTTGTCTTTAGAGAAAGTTCTATTCAAGTCTCTTGCCCATTGATATATGGGATTGTTGGCTTTTTTCACGTGGATTAATTTGAGTTCTCTACAGATCCTAGTTATCAAGCTTTTGTCTGATTGAAAATATGCAAATATCCTTTCCCATTGTGTAGGTTGTCTCTTTGCTTTGGTTATTGTCTCCTTAGCTGTACAGAAGCTTTTCAGTTTAATGAAGTCCCATTTGTTTATTTTTGTTGTTGTTGCAATTGCCACGGCAGTCTTCTTCATGAAGTCTTTCCCCAGGTCAATATCTTCCAGTGTTTTTCCTATGCTTTCTTTGAGGATTTTTATTGTTTCATGCCTTAAATTTAAGTCCTTTATCCATCTTGAATCAATTTTTGTGAGTGGGGAAAGGTATGGGTCCAGATTCAGTCTTTTACATGTAGACATCCAGTTCTCCCAACACCGTTTATTGAATAGGGAGTCTTTCCCCCAAAGTATGTTCTTGTTTGGTTTATCGAAGATTAGGTGGTTGTGAGATGTTAGTTTCATTTCTTGGTTTTCAATTCAATTCCAAGTGTCTATGTCTCTGTTTTTGCGCCAGTACCATGCTGTCTTGAGCACTATGGCTTTGTAGTACAGACTAAAATCTGGTATGCTGATGCCCCCAGCTTTATTTTTGTTACAAAGAACTGCCTTAGCTATCCGGGGTTTTTTCCGGTTCCATACAAAACGCAGAATCATTTTTTCCAAATCTTGAAAGTACGATGTTGGTATTTTGATAGGAATGGCATTAAATAGGTAGATTGCTTTGGGAAGTATAGACATTTTAACAATGTTGATTCTTCCCGTCCATGAGCATGGTGTGTTCTTCCATTTGTTAATATCCTCTGCTATTTCCTTTCTGAGGAATTCATAGTTTTCTTTATAGAGGTCCTTCACCTCCTTCGTTAGGTATATTCCTAGGTATTTCATTTTCTTTGAAACTATGGTGAAGGGAGTTGTGTCCTTAATTAGCTTCTCATCTTGACTGTTATTGGTGTATACAAAGGCTACTGACTTGTGGACATTGATTTTATATCCTGAAACATTACTGTATTTTTTGATGAGTTCCAGGAGTCTTGTGGTTGAGTCTTTGGGGTTCTCTAAGTATAAGATCATGTCGTCAGCAAAGAGGGAGAGTTTGACCTCCTCTGCTCCCATTTGGATTCCCTTTATTTCCTTGTCTTGCCTAATTGTATTGGCTAGAACTTCCAGCACTACGTTGAATAGTAAAGGTGACAGAGGACAACCTTGTCTGGTTCCAGTTCTAAGAGGAAAAGCTTGGAGTTTTACTCCATTCAGTAAAATATTGGCTGTGGGTTTGTCATAGATAGCTTCAATCACTTTTAGAAATGTGCCACCTATGCCTATACTCTTCAGTGTTCTAATTAGAAAAGGATGCTGGATTTTATCAAATGCTTTTTCTGCATCTATTGAGAGGATCATGTGATCTTTATTTTTGCCTCTGTTAATATGGTGGATAACGTTTATGGACTTGTGTATGTTAAACCAGCCTTGCATCCCTGGGATGAAGCCTACTTGATCATGATGAATGACTTTTTTGATGATAAGCTGTAATCTATTGGCTAGGATTTTGTTGAGAATTTTCGCATCTATATTCATGAGTGAGATTGGTCTGAAATTCTCCTTTTTGTTTGGGTCTTTTCCTGGTTTTGGTATCAGGGTGATGTTTGCTTCATAGAATGTGTTGGGGAAGATCTCAATTTTTTGGAATAATTTCTGCAGTACAGGAATAAGCTCTTCCTTGAAGGTTTGATAGAATTCTGGAGTGAAGCCATCTGGACCAGGGCATTTTTTGGTTGGAATATATTTTTTTTTTTGTTTCTTTGATCTCAGTGCTTGAAATTGGTCTGTTCAGGAGTTCTATTTCTTCCTGGCTGAGTCTAGGGAGAGGGTGTGATTCCAAATATTGATCCATTTCCTTCACATTGTCAAATTTCTGGGCGCAGAGTTTCTGTTAGTATTCAGAGATGATCTCTTGTATCTCTGTGGGATCAGTTGTTATTTCCCCTTTATCATTTCTGATTGAGGTTACTAGAGATTTTACTTTTCTATTCCTCGTTAGTCTGGCCAATGGCTTATCTATTTTATTTATTTTTTCAAAAAACCAACTCCTTGTTTCATTAATTTTCTGAATGATTCTTTTGTTTTCAATTTCATTGATCTCTGATTTGATTTTGGATATTTCTTTTCTTCTCCTGAGTTTAGGCTTAGATTGTTCTTCTTTTTCCAATTCCATAAGATCTCTTGTAAGATTGTTGATGAGCTCTCTTTGTGTTTTTCGAATGTAGGCATCTAAGGCAATGAATTTTCCTCTCAAAACTGCTTTTGCAGTATCCCACAGGTTTTGGTAGCTTGTGTCTTCATTGTTGTTATGCTCAAGGAAGTTACTGATTTCCTGTTTTATTTCTTCCTGCACCCATCTGTTATTCAACAGAAGATTGTTTAATTTCCATGCCTTTGGTTGGAGTCGAGCATTTTTGTTAGAGTTGAGTTCCAACTTTAGTGCCTTATGGTCTGAGAAGATACAAGGTAAAATTTCAATTCTTTTGATTCTGTTGATATTTGTTTTGTGTCCCAGGATATGATCAATTTTGGAGAATGTTCCATGGGGTAATGAGAAGAATGTATATTCTTTATCTTTGGGGTGGAGTGTTCTATATGCGTCTATCAAGCACAGTTGTTCTAGGGTCTCATTTAATTCTCTTATATCTTTATTTACTTTCTGTTTAGTGGATCTGTCCAGCTCTGTAAGAGGAGTGTTAAAATCCCCTGTTATTATGGTATTATCAGATATCATATTGCTCAGACTGAGTAAGGTCTGTTTCAAGAATCTGGGAGCATTTAAATTGGGTGCATAAATATTTAGAATTGAGGGCGGCGCCTGTGGCTCAGTGAGTGGGGTGCCGGCCCCATATGCCGAGGGTGGCGGGTTCAGACCCAGCCCTGGCCAAACTGCAACCAAAAAATAGCCGGGCGTTGTGGCGGGCGCCTGTAGTCCCAGCTGCTCGGGAGGCTGAGGCAAGAGAATCGCGTAAGCCCAAGAGTTAAGAGGTTGCTGTGAGCCGTGTGACGCCACGGCACTCTACCTGAGGGCGGTACAGTGAGACTCGGTCTCTACAAAAAAAAAAAAAAATGATAAAAATTAAAAAAAAAAATTTAGAATTGAAATGTCTTCTTGTTGTATTTTTCCCTTGACCAATATAAAGTGACCATCTTTGTCTTTTTTGACTTTAGTTGCTTTAAATCCACATGTATCTGAAAATAAGATTGCAACTCCTCTTTTCTTCTGAATTCCATGTGCCTGAAAAATTGTCTTCCAACCCTTGACTCGGAGCTTTAATTTGTCTTTTGAAGCCAGGTGTGTTTCTTGCAGACAGCAAATGGATGGCTTGTGTTTTTTAATCCAGTCAGCCAATCTATGTCTCCTCAGTGGGGAATTCAAGCCATTAACATTTACTGAGATAATTGATAAGCGAGGTAGTATTCTATTCGTCTTATTTTGTGAGAGTCCATTGCTTAGTTTTATCTTTTGCATCAGTGTGGAGGTTAGGTTCTGTCCTTTAATTTCTGAGTTCTTACTTTGCTGCTGATCCATTGTGGTGGTCAGTGTGCAGAACAGGTTGAAGTATTTCCTGTAGAGCTGGTCTTGTTGTGGCGAATTTCCTCAATGTTTGTATATCCGTAAATGATTTGATTTCTCCATCAATTTTTAAGCTTAGCTTAGGAAGGTACAGAATTCTGGGCTGGAAATTGTTCTGTTTAAGTAGATTAAAGGTAGATGACCATTGTTGTTATGCTCAAGGAAGTTAATGATTTCCTGTTTTATTTCTTCCTTCACCCATCTGTTATTCAACAGAAAATTGTTTAATTTCCATGCCTTTGGTTGGAGTCGAGCATTTTTGTTAGAGTTGAGTTCCACCTTTAGTGCCTTATGGTCTGAAAAGATACAAGGTAAAATTTCAATTCTTTTGATTCTGTTGATATTTGTTTTGTGTCCCAGGATATGATCAATTTTGGAGAATGTTCCATGGGGTGATGAGAAGAATGTATATTCTTTATCTTTGGGGTGGAGTGTTCGATATACGTCTATCAAGCATAATTGTTCTAGGGTCTCATTTAAATCTCTTACATCTTTGTTTAATTTCTGTTTAGAGGATCTGTCCAGCTCTGTAAGAGGTGTGTTAAAGTCCCCTGTTATGATGGTATTATCAGATATCATATTGCTCAGACTGAGTAAGGTCTGCTTCAAGAATCTGGGAGCATTTAAATTGGGTGCATAAATATTTAGAATTGAAATGTCTTCTTGTTGTAGTTTTCCCTTGACCAATATAAAGTGACCATCTTTGTCTTTTTTGACTTTAGTTGCCACATGTATCTGAAAATAAGATTGCAACTCCTCTTTTCTTCTGAATGCCATTTGCCTGAAAAATTGTCTTCCAACCCTTGACTCGGAGCTTTAATTTGTCTTTTGAAGCCAGGTGTGTTTCTTGCAGACAGCAAATGGATGGCTTGTGTTTTTTAATCCAGTCAGCCAATCTATGTCTCTTCAGTGGGGAATTCAAGCCATTAACATTTACTGAGATAATTGATAAGCGTGGTAGTATTCTATTCGTCTTATTTTGTGAGAGTCCATTGCTTAGTTTTATCTTTTGCATCAGTGTGGAGGTTAGGTTCTGTCCTTTAATTTCTGAGTTCTTACTTTGCTGCTGATCCATTGTGGTGGTCAGTGTGCAGAACAGGTTGAAGTATTTCCTGTAGAGCTGGTCTTGTTGTGGCGAATTTCCTCAATGTTTGTATATCCATAAATGATTTGATTTCTCCGTCAATTTTTAAGCTTAGCTTAGGAAGGTACAGAATTCTGGGCTGGAAATTGTTCTGTTTAAGTAGATTAAAGGTAGATGACCATTGTCTTCTTGCTTGGAAAGTTTCATTAGAGAAGTCTGCGGTCACTCTGATGGATTTGCCCCTGTAGGTCAACTGGCGCTTACTCCTGGCAGCTTGCAGAATCTTTTCTTTTGTCTTAACTTTGGACAGGTTCATCACAATGTGTCTTGGAGAAGCTCGGTTAGAGTTGAGGTGACCTGGGGTCCGATATCCCTCTGAAAACAGTGTGTCAGAATCTTTGGTGATATTTGGGAAATTTTCTTTTTTAATATTCTCTAGTATGGCTTCCTTTCCTCTGGGACATTCTTCTTCCCCTTCTGGAATTCCTATAACTCGTATGTTGGAACGCTTCATAAAGTCCCATAATTCTGACAGTGAACGTTCTGCTTTCTCTCTCTTCTTTTCTGCCTCTTTTACTATCTGAGCTATCTCAAGAACTTTGTCTTCTACCCCTGAAATTCTTTCTTCTGCCTGGTCTAACCTGTTGCTGATAATTTACATTGCATCTTTAAGTTCCCTAATTGACTGTTTCAGTTCCTTGAGCTCTGCTATATCCTGTTTATATTCTTCATATCGTTCATCTCTGATTTGATTCTGTTTTCGGATTTCCTTTTGGTTATTTTCCACTTTATTAGCAGTTTCCTTCATTGTTTCCATCATTTCTTTCATTGTTTTCAACATGTGTATTCTAAATTCCCTTTCTGTCATTCCTAACATTTCTTTATAGGTGGAATCCTCTGCAGTAGCTACCTCATGGTCCCTTGGCGGGGTTGTTCTGGACTGGTTCTTCATGTTGCCTGGAGTTTTCTGCTGATTCTTCCTCACGAGTGATTTCTTTTATCTGTTTCCTTGCCCTAATTTTCCTTTCACTTCCTCTTGCTCTTTAAGTTCTCATGCCTGTGGACTAAGGGTTACAGGACCACAAGGGTGACAAGGTTGAAGAGCAAAAAAGGGATGAAGGAAAGGAGGACTGACTGATAAGAAAAACAAAGAAAAATAGAGAAAGGAGAGGGGGTGGGTAAAAGGAATATTGACAAAAAGGAGGGAGACAGAGCAATATAGGTGTACAGTAGGGTACTTTGCCACAACCTTAAAAAAACCCCACCTTCTGAGAGTGCCCAGTGGGTGGTTCCCTTGAGGTCAGCAGCTCTTTGCTAACCTGATCAGACACAGTACCCCACCTCCACCAAGTAGAGAGGAAAGACAAAAACGCTACAAATCAAACCAAAACAAGCAAACAGAAAACTTTATGGGATAAAATTGGGTGGAAAACCAAATAATAGTGGTAGAAACAGTAGCAAAAATGAAGTTCCAATTATTGAAAAAGGCAGCAATGGGAAATTATAATTAAACTAGAAAAATTGAGAAAGAAAAAGGATCTGTATGGAAAAGGTTGAACTTAAAAAACAAAACAATATCAACAACATCAAAATAAACAAAAAAAACAACGAAACCAAAAGAAAAAAACACAACGAAAAACAAAGCAGTATGTATATGTTATTGAATATTGTCTGGGCAACATGTGGTCTTCTGGGCTATGAGATGTTAATCACAGTTCTGATACGACTGTAGGCTGCTGATTTCTCAAACCCCAGCAGGTAGACACCCTAAATCTCTCTTCAGCCCACTTAAAAGGCACTTTGAACTTGTAAACTTGCTGAGCAGAAGCTTTCCCAGGAAAGTGCTTGTCGCTGGAATCACTGCTGATGTGGCTATCCACTTACCCAGTGTGCCAAAACTGGTCTCACTCTGCCCCTGAGAGTTAGGGCTGCAAGGTGGCTCAGACCTCGCTCTTAGGCTACTCGGTGGCTGGGTTACCAGCTCCCACCCAATTCTAGCTCTGCGACCCTGAGGGCGGAGCTTGCCGGGGCAGATCGCTCACAATGGCTCCCTGTGACCCACAGCCAAACACTATTAGCTCCGTCTGGCTCAGCGGCTCAGACTGGGGCCCTAGACAATGGCCAAAGTTCTCCGCACTCCTGCTCAGGCTCTCCCCAAGGCAGTTCAACTGAGTGCCAAGTCCAAAGACACCAAAACAGTTCACAGGTAAGGCCTTTCTGGTTTGCAGTCTCACTGCTAGTGAACTTACAGTTGTGGGCGGGTTTAGACGGATTGAACACACGCGACCACTTGCCGGTTTCCACTGTTTTAGTCCTCCTCTCGGGGTCCAGAAGTCTCTCGCTGACTCCCTGTATCCTCTCAGGGGTGATGATAGGCAGATCCCACTAGCCAGAGATGCCTGGAGTGCTATCTCCCCAGACTCACGGTGCCCAGATGCAAGGAAGCTGTTACTTGGCCGCCATCTTGCTCCGCCTCCCAGGCTGAATAATATTTCATCACAAGTCCATACCACATTTTCTTTACCTGCTCATTCATCAGGGGACATGTGAGTTGCTCTACTATTTGGCTATTGTGAGTAACGCTGTGATATTCACATTGATATGATCAATGTGTAAACATTGCTCCAAGGTTCTGCTTCAAATTCTTTTGGGTATAGTGACAGAAGTGGAATTGCAGGGTCATGTGGTAACTTTAGATATAATATTCTGAGGAACCTTCATACTGTTTTCCATAGAGGGTGCCTGATTTCATATCCCCCTCAACAGTGCACGATGCTTCCCATTTCTTTACATCCTTGCCAATACTTGCTTTTCTCTCTCTTTCCTTTCCTTCCTCCCCATCCTCCCTCCCTCTCTCTCTCTTCCTTCCTTTTTCTCTTTTTTCTCCCTCCCTCCCTCCCTCCCTTCCCTTTTTGTATAGCAGCCGTCCTAATGAATATGAGGTAATTATCTCATATCTTTGTGGTTTTGATTTCATTGCTCTAATGTTTAGTGATGATAAACATCTTTTCATATGCTTTTTGCCCATTTTTATATCTTTCTTTGGAGAAATGTCTATTTAAGTCCTTTGCCCATGTATTTGCTTTTTTTGTTTTTGATATATATGTATATACATATATATAAATATGCTGCTATAAATATGTGTATATATATTATTTTATTTTATTTTTTTGGATATTAACCCCTTGTCAGATATGTGATTTGCAAATAGTTTCATCCATTCTGATGGGTTGTCTTTTCACTCTATTGATTCTTTTGGAGGTAATTTAAAGTTTTGTCTAATCAATTATGCTAATCTTTGGGCTCTTGTTTGAATTATACGTTTATTCCCCATTTCTTCTCTGGAAATTCTGATTCAGCAGATATAGGCTAAGGCCCTGAATCTTTATTTTTAATCAGGACCTCAGGTGAACCTAAAATCAAGTGAGTCTGTAGCACTTTGGATTCTACTCTGTCAGTGTTTCTCAACTTTTGAAAAATACTACTATGCTCAGACTTTCTGAGTTAATTGAGAATTAATTATCAATAAGTTGAGACCTGAGTACTGGGATTTTAAAAGCCCCTAAGGGTTGGGCACATGGCTCACACCTGTAATCCTTATACAAGGAGGCTGAGATGGGAAGATCTCTTGGGCTCAGGAGTTTGAGACCAACCTGAGAAAGAATGAGATCCCATCTCTACTAAAAAAAGAAAAACTAGCCAGACACTGTTATGGGCACCTGTGGCCTCAGCTACTTGGGAAGCTGAGGGAAGAGGATTGCTTGAGCCCAGGATTTTGAGGTCACTGTGAGCTATGATGATGCCATGCACTGTTGCCCAGGTGACAGAGTGAGGGGGAGAAAAGCCTCCACAAGACACTATTGACTGGCTAGGATTAAGGATCAGGGCTCCATCTACCCCCGCAGGGAAGGGGCCTTGCTGGTGACGTAGCACCTGCCTTAGTTTGTGTTTGTTTTACTCCACGCCTCGCTTTCTTATTTTGAAACTCACTTTCCTATTTCTTATTCTCATATTTGAAACTGGTTCTTGTGTGGTGAAGCCAAGAGCTTTATACATGAATCTGACAACTGTGGCTAAAAGTCTCCGTGTTGTTGTGGGAAGTTTACAAAAATTTGTTTCATGGATGACCCAGTAAAATCTGCTCTTTTGTTTTGAGATTTGAATGTTGCCTTCTGCAGAAGTTCTAGGCACTGATGGAGGAAATTTGCTGTTATAACTACTCAAAATAATGCCGTTTACCATTGGATCATGTACACTGGACTTAACACAGCTGCTTGTAATTACCCCAAACCCTGTGAGAGCACCTCTTTATTTATGGCAAGGTGGAAGGGACTGGTCATTTGAAAGGGCTAAAGGCTATGGATAAGTTTGGGATTTTAGCTGGGGACAGTGTAAGAATGAAAGCAGGTGCTCTTGCCAGGAGGATTCAAGGCAGGAAAAGATAACTTGTGGGAAGAGGATGTAGACCTTCCAACATTAATGTATATGGAAGTGATGTTGATAGAAGAGACCTTCACTCAATACCTCCTGCATGCCAGCCCTGTGTTAGCTCCTGCATTTCAGTTTCCAATTTGATTGTCACAGTGACCCTGCTGAAAAGCACTTATTACACTGCCTTTTGAGACTCCTAGAGATACCATGTGGACACATCACGCTCATACGGCCAGAGCGACTTATCTGATTCCGGGGTCCAGTGGAGACAGATACTTGAAAACTAATAGATGGATACTTGAAAACACAAAAATTATTGTTTGATATATAAAATACCGTTAGCATGAGTCATTTATGTGCCATTATGTTCCATTTATGCCTAGTTGGCACATAACATCCCATGATTATGATTAAATATCCGACAGATGAGGTGGCTGTGCATTTTATTTGGTCCGAATAGAAGCACAGTACACACAGCTTTATCTTCAGCATTTCTTGCCCACACTGCATGGTCATTTGTTCATAAGTTTGATAAACTGTGGGCAGTGTTGGTCAACAGTTTCAAGCTACCACCTATGGTCTTGCCACAAAACAAGGGAAGGTCACGTATAGCCTTTGCATTAACATCAACAAAAGCATAATCCATGCATTTGCCAATTGTTCCTCCCTGCTCTGTACAGGTAGCATTAGGAAAACCAGATATACTTAGAGTTAAGTGACCAACTTTGGTTATTGAATTGCTGAGACTGGTTTTTAAATCTTGTGATTAATTTGAGTGTATAAGCTCACAGTGAAGGATCAGATTAACTGATTTATTCTTAGGGAGAGGAGAGAGGTTGCTTAACATTGCAGAGGACAGGGATGCAGGTGGCAGGGAGATGCGGCTCTAATGAACCAGAGGGCAGTGGATTAGGGTTGAAAAATCCTGGTTTCGCTATTATTTGTTGAGTGACTCTGTTATACCTGAGACTCGGAATCCCCAATGACCATACAAGAGAGCCAGACACCGATGCAAATCACATGAGGGCATTTATTCAGGCTCGAGCCAGGCCTGTCAGCGTTCCCCCAGACGCAGCTGGGACCGAGAGCCCTGTGCGCATTGCATGCGGGGTTTTTATGAGGTGGTTGTGGGATGAGGGGTGTGGGAAGCAAAACTGATAGGGTCCCGCTAATCTTAAGGGCTGGAGGGGAACTGACGCACTCCGGAAGATAGGGACACATCCCAGGAGATGGGGACGCATCCTGGGAGATAGGAACGCATTCCGGAAGATAAGGAGGGGTGTGGTTTACTGAGAAACGAAACAAAGGATTTTCAGGGTTGCTTTTAAAATGCCTGTGGCTCAGTCGGTAAGGCGCCGGCCCCATATACCGAGGGTGACGGGTTCAAGCCCGGCCCCGGCCAAACTGCAACCAAAAAATAGCTGGGCGTTGTGGCGGGCGCCTGTAGTCCCAGCTACTCGGGAGGCTGAGGCAAGAGAATCACCTAAGCCCAGGAGTTGGAGGTTGCTGTGAGCTGTGGGAGGCCACGGCACTCTACCGAGGGCCATAAAGTGAGACTCTGTCTCTACAAAAAAAAAAAAAAAAATGGAGGACAAAAGCTTGAAACGATGCAAAGCCCAAAATGGCGTCACTGGGTCCTTCATTCCCCACTTCTCATTGTAACTTGGAGGACCCAATCATGGGAACTCATGGTGAGTCTGAGATATTCGGGGGTAGGGGGCTCACCTGATTATTATAGCAGCACATAATCCCCTTTGTTGTAGAAAGAACAAGTTGAGCCCTCTCTGGTTCTGGAGCACTACTTTGGAGAAGGAAGTGAGGGAGTCTTGAAGTAGAGTAATGGATTTTTCTATCCTTTCTAAATCTAGATTGATGGCCGCTCTTAGTGCCCCGAAGTTTTTACCTTGGACGACTAGAGCTGAGATCCCAGTGCCCGCCCCTGCCAACCCCAGTCCTAACAGGGCAGCGATGGTGAATGCCGTCACCAGTTCCCTTTTGAAATGAAGGCCTGTGCTTTCAAATCTCTGAAAAACAGTTTCTTGCTCATGGTAAATTAATCTAGGTATTAGTTGCACAAGGACACAGTAATCTTTGGTTGCATTTAAGGCTCCTGAATGTATGCATGGAGCCAGGCCCGTGGAGCAAGCCCATCAGGCGTCTTTGGGGGCAGTAAATAGCTGATTCCATTCCACTGGTAGATATTGTTACATAGGTACCTGTGGGAGGTGGGCACTCGTCCTACACAAGTTCCCTTCCCTGAGACAGATTGGAGGGTAAGGAGAGGGCGACTATGCTGATGCCAGCGGCGAGCTGCGGCCTTACCAGGAGTAAAGCTATCTTGGAGGGCTACGCCCTCATAGTAGGGGGGTTTCACATTAAGGCAAAGCCAGCATGCATTAGTCAACTCCAGCCATGATTGACTAAGTGCTGACGAGAAGGTCCCAAATAGGATCCGGGGGCATGGTGAGGTTGATTGGTGAGGGACTGAGAAAGGGGCGAGGAGAGAGGGGAGCAGAGGGCGTAGAGGCGGGGAGTGGGGGCAGAGTAAATAACTTTTAAGGTGAACGCACCCCCTTTGTCCGTGCAGGGCGTCTGGCGTCTGTCATACAGGTGAATTCCCCAAGTCTTCCCCATTCCCGTCCTGCTGCCTTTCTCCCTGCTGCCGTGAGTCTGATGAGGACAGGGTCACAAAGTTGGTCTGAGGGGCTTCGCACTCCAG
The DNA here is from genome assembly GCF_027406575.1 of Nycticebus coucang. Lineage (NCBI taxonomy): Eukaryota > Metazoa > Chordata > Mammalia > Primates > Lorisidae > Nycticebus > Nycticebus coucang. The sequence continues at coordinate 75,349,535 of NC_069787.1, read as the reverse complement.
GTTGCTGGCAAGATGGTGGGGCTGCTGTGGCTCTCCTTACTGTAATGAGGTCCCCTTTGTAAGGGGGATCCCACAAGATGTTGCCCATGGAGACACAACTCCAAGCTTGGCAGAAAAAATGCTCAGCTCCACCACACTTGTCTACCCCGTAACCAGGGCACACATAATATTGACTAGTATCCCATCCAACGGTTCCAGTTAAATCCTCTAAGTCTACCTGTAGATCTGGATACCAGTCACCCTGAGGGTGTACGCCCCAGGTCTGGTTTAGAATCCCCCCTGTGGCTCTTCCCAGGATCTGCCAGGTGATGTTAAAAGGTTGGTGTGGGCTGCTGAGGACTTCGCGTGAGCTTGAGCAAGGAGCACATACAGTTAACAAGAGTGTCAGGACTGTCATCAGGGTGACTGTGTTGGATGCTTGAATTTGAGCTTGAGTGGGTTGGCAGGGTTTTTTTTTTTTAGCTTCCATTGTGTGATATAATCTTCCTTGATGGCAAGCGGGTCTGCCAATTGGACGTGGGTGTGATGAACCCATGCAGCGATGCCATCGACCTTGAGTGCAGTGGGGGTGGTCAGGATCACAGTGTAAGGCCCTTTCCACTGGGGTTCGAGAGTCTCCTGCTGGTGTCTCTTGACATAGACCCAGTCCCCTGGCCGGAACTTGTGAGGCTCGCTGCGTAGGTGGCACTCAGGCTGTTCCAATTCTCTTTCTGAACCTGCTAGTATCAGCGGAGGGAAAGGAGAAAATCATCATCATTTGTCTTGTTAAAAGATCTATGCAGTTATTTGGAATAATAGGAGGTGGTCTCCCACAGAGAATTTCATAGGGAGAGAGACCTAGGGTATAGGGGGAATTTCTGACCCTGTATAAGGCAAAGGGAAGGAGATCCACTCAGTCCCCGCCAGACTCCAGGGTTAATTTGGCTAAGGTCTCTTTTAAAATTCTATTTATTTTTTCTACCTGCCCTGAGCTCTGGGGCATATATGCACAATTTAATTCCCAGGTTGTTCCCAGTGCTGTGGCTACCCCCTGAGTTATCTGAGAAATAAAGGCTGGTCCATTGTCTGAGCCAGTTAAAGCTGGCAGTCCATACCTGGAAAGAATGTCCTCAAGCAGCTTTTTTGCCACAGTTTGCGGGGTTTCGTTTTTGGTGGGCTAGGCTTCCACCTACCCTGAGAAGGTATCTACAAAGACTGAGAGATATTTGTACCCATACCGACCAGGCTTAATCTCTGTGAAGTCCACTTCCCAATATGCACCAGGCTTGGTCCCTCTCGTACGGGTGCCTTGAGTCTTAAGCCTGGCTCGGGCATTAGTGAGCTGGCAAGCTTTGCAAGCGTTTACTATCTGGTCCACTTTGTATCCATTTGCTTGATCTTAATACGTGCATGTCAGACTAGATCTCTTAACTTCCTGCTACCCATATGGGTTGCTTGGCGCATGAGCTGCAAGATGTCTAGTCCCAGCTGCGCAGGGAGGATAGTTTTTCCATCGGCTGTGCGCCACCAGCCATTATACTGGGAGGGGTTTAGTGCCTGAGGGATAGTGCGTATCCAGGCCAAGTCATCAGGGGGTGTATTTGGGTTTTCCTGGTAGGACTGGAAGCCCAGTGTTGGGTAGATTAACTGCCAGGGCCTGTGTGGTTCTGAAGGCTGCATTTCTGGTGACCTTGTCCACCTGATGATTGCCCTTTGCCACTGGGGTAGTGGGATTTTGATGTCCTGGGCAAGAACTGGATTCATGGTGGGTTAAGTAACAAGCTCTGGTAGTGTGTTAGACGTGCGTTGCTCATCCACCGATCTGGGTTTTTTTTCAAGACCCCTTTGATGGCATGGGGCGTGGTCAGTAACAGTTCCTGCCCCAGGGTGAGTTTGTCTGCAGTCCTTTAGGAGCAGCGCAGTGGCTGCCACAATGTGGAGGCAGGGGGGCCATCCTGATGCTACCGGGTCTAGTTTTTTTTTTTTTTGATAAGTAGGCTACTGGGAGGGTCCAGGGCCCCAAAGTCTGGGTCAACACCCCTTGGCTATCCCTTTATGTTTGTCTACAGAGAGATGAAATGGTTTTGTAATGTCAGGGAGCCCCAAAGCGAGGGAAGAAAGCAGAGCAGTTTTAAGTGTCTGAAAGGCTAATTCTCTTTCTGTTATCCACTCAAAGGGATGCCCCTCCCTCATGGCTTCAAAGAGGGGTTTTGCAATTTCAGCAAAGCCTGGTACCCAAAGTTGACAGAACCCTGCAGATCCCAGAAACTCTCGCACCTGCCTGGGGTTGGTTGGGGTTGAGATCTTGAGTACAGTCTGCTTCCTGGCCTCAGTGAGCCACCTTTCACCATCTTTAAGGGTGTATCCCAGGTAACTTACAGTTTGCTGACAGATCTGGGTTTTCTTCGCTGATGCCCGATACCCTTGATCCCCCAGTGTGAAGAGCAGGTCTCGTGTGCCTTGCAGGCAGTTCTGTTCATTGGTGGCAACCACTAGGATACCATCTACATACTGGAGGAGAGTTAGGTTGGGGTGCTGCCTGCGGAACTCACCCAGGTCCTTGTACAGGGCCTCATCAAAGATAGTTGGAGAGTTTTTAAACCCTTGTGGCAAGCGGATCCACGTTAGCTGTCCACTGATGCCTCTCTCTGGATTGCTCAACTCGAAGGTGAATAGGGCCTGGTTCTGGGGCTCCAGCGATAAGCTGAAGAAAGCATCTTTTAAATCTAATACTGTATACCAGGTCTGGGACGGGGCCAGTGAGCTTAAGAGGTTGTAGGAGTTTGGTACAGTTGGGTGAATGTCCATTACCCACTTATTAACCTCCTTGATGTCTTGAGCTGACCAGTAATCATCAGTGAGGGGCTTTTTGACTGGTAACAAGGGGGTATTCTATGGGGACTGGCAGGGGGTTAGAATCCTGGCATCTAATAACTGCAGAATGTGTGGCAGAGTTCCTTTTCTGGCCTCAGGGGTCATGGGGTACTGCCTTACCCACACTGGTTCAACTCCAGGCTTGACTGTAACCGTGGCCCGGTGTTTTGCCAGCCCCACTCCCCCTGTTTCAGCCCAGGCTGATGGGTAGGAGTCCAACCACCTGGAGATATCTGCTTGGGCCAGTGGCAGAGATTGTTGATGGAGTCAATATTCATCCTCCAAGTGCAGAGTGAGAACATGGACAGGATGTCCCTGTCTATCTGTAACCTGTGGCATTTCTTGTTTGAAAGAAATTTGTGCTCCGATTTTACTAAGGAGGTCTCTACCAAGTAAGGGGTAAGGGAGTCTGGGATAACCATGAATGCGTGTGATACTTGGTCTGCCCCTATGTCCACTGTTTTTAGACTTCTTTCAAAAATAATTTAATTAATAACCTTAAAAAATTTTCCAGGCACAGCTAAGATCTTCTCATAGCACACGGTTTGAAAATCATTGCCCTACAACCATAATTCTTCTCTATCAAGTAGTTTCGATTCCAACAATTCTGTTCATATATTAAGCAATTCAGTCTATACATACACATATACAATATATTGGGGAAACACAAAGAATGATTTTTAGCTTATGCTGAAGACTTCATTTTATCATTTTCTTATTAACTATTACAAAAAGACAAAACCATTACCTGCAGTTTGAATTCATTAAACAATATCAAAGAAAACATGAAACAGGAAGAAGTAGGCAAACTTACGCCTGCACTCACTCAACTAGCTTTTGGCATGAGCAAAGTGTAATTAAGTTAAAGACCATGGTCTCTGAATTCACATCAGATGCTAGTGGTCAATCTACATCCAGGCACTCATGTGTCTAATCTGTCCTTGAAAATGGTGTTTTCATGAAGGCAGATATATACTAATGTTACTTATTTCATTATCAAGGTCACTATGATTCCCCAGTAGGACGCAAAGTCTTTTTTTTTTTTTTTTTTTTTGACATTCTTGGCCCAGTGGCCTGTCTCCCTGCAGTATGCACACTGATCTCTCTGTAGTCAAGGTCGATCCCCCTGGGGCAACTCCCTGCCTCCTCCTGTGGGTGGCCAGTTTCTGCAGCCTCTGCTTCTTCTCTTCGGAGCCGCTTACCGTGGCGGCGAGCAGGATCTTAGCAAGGTCCTTGGTTTGCTTGTTGCTGGCACGCGTCTGTTTTCCTCTGGGCTCTCTCAGTTGTTGTATACTCGTGCAGCCACTACCAGCAAGTCCTGCAGGGACTTCTCTGCCAACCTGTCTATTCTTTGAAGTTTCCTCCTGATGTCTGGAGCTGACTGATTAACAAAAGCCATCATAACAGCAGCTTTACTACTCTCCGCCTCTGGATCCATGAGTGTGTAAGCGCGGAATGCCTCCATGATCCGCTCTAGGAAGGTGGAAGGGGATTCATCTTTCTCTTGCTGTACATTTCCTACCTTAGCCAAATTAGTTGGCTTCCTTGCCACTTTATGGAGACCCCCCCCCCCCCATTAGAGTCTGGTGGTAAACCTGGAGTCTGTCCTTACCTTCTGCCATATTGAAATTCCAATCTGACCAGGTCAGTGGGAACGCAGCTTCAATTAGTGCTGGATTTGTGGTAGGTTGCCTATTGTTGTCTAGGACGGACTTCTGTGCCTCTGCCAAGATTTGGTCCCTCTCCTCGGTAGTGAAGAGGTCCTGTAGCAGTTGCTGGCAGTCATCTCAAGTGGGCTAATGAGTGAAAAGGACAGAATCTAATAAGTCAATAAGGGCAGTGGGCTTTTCTGAGAACTTAGGGTTTTGCATTTTCTAGTTGTATAGGTCACTCCTGGTGAAGGCCAATAGTGTAGGGTTCCCTCCTCAGGAGGGCCCACTGACTGGAGCGGTAAGGCCATAGAATTGGCTACAGCCTTCCCAGACTGCCCAGACACTTAAGACCCTCCTGCGGGTATGTGGTGGATTACCACATAGGCGCTGCTGCCGCTTCAGCCTCTCTGGCTGAGAACTATGGGGCGCCTGGATCAAAGGAAGATAGGGGCGGAGGAAAAGTTCTTCTGGGTTCCCCTCGCTCAGCAAAACAAGACACAGGGGGCTAGTCTTTTTGGGATTAGGCTTTTCCCGCAGGGCAAGCACTGTGCTGGCCTCGGTTTTCTCCAATGGGGGCAGTAAGATACCTTTCAGCCTGGGAGGGGGGTCCTCAACCAGGTTCTGCCACCCGTGCACTGCTACGGGGCAACCCACCTGCGCTCTGGCTTGGTTTGGCTACCCGGTGCCCAGGCCGTGGGGGGAACGGGGCGGGGAGGTGCCCCGCCACCCAACCCGGCTCCACCTGACGTGTGTGTGCATGGCAGGGCAGCTGCCAGTACCCACCGGGGGCAGATGCGGTGCCGGCTGTAGCTGGGGCAATCCTTGGGAAGGGCTGGCTCCCGTCCAGAGTCACCACCACCAGCCCCCTGGGTGCCCGGGGCTTCCCTGCTGGAGACCAGGTCCCCCACCACCAGGGCCCCACCCTTCATGGTTCAGGCTGCTTCTCTCCGTGGTGCCCTGGTTGCTCCCCGCTCGCCCCGTGCCCCTGCACCCAGCCGCTCAGCTCCACACCGAGAACACTCCTGCAAAATGCCTCAAGTTTATTTTTCTTCACCACTAGACCCAGGTTCTAGGCTCCGGCCTGAAAGTCTTGGAAGTGGTCAAGGATAAGTGAAAGAAGAGTGGTCTGAGTCTGTCCCATCATCAGAGTCGCCCAGCCAATGAACGACACAACACACACAATACAAAAACAAAAGGCAGACATGGCCGTGGACTGAAGTGAAGCAAAACTGAAAATGAATGGATGGCCTAGTGCTCGTCCGTGGGCATAGCCTGCCCCTACTCAAAAGCCCTAAGGGGAGCGATTTCACGTGATCCCTACTGTAGGAGGCTGGGGATTCCAGTCCCAGCCTTCCCCATGGGAGGTGGGAATGTCTTCTGCTACCTCCAGTTGGTGGCCCTCCAGTGCGTCCACCTAGGCCATCTTCCCACCACAACTTAAAACCTGCGTAGAATAAAAAGCACAAAGACAAAGACACATACACTTACCCGCCCTCTGGGTGGAGTCTCTCGGGGTCTTGGGGATTCTCAACCAATGCACCAAATTTTACACCCGTGAATTGGAATCCCCAATGACCATATGAGAGAGCCAGACACAGAAGCAAACCACACTAGGGCATTTATTCAGGCTTGAGCCAGGGCTGTGGGCATTCCCCTGACGCAGCTGGGATCGAGAGCCCTGTGCCCACCATGGGGCTTTTATGAGGGGGGTATGGGGTGAGGGGTGTGGGAAACAAAGCTGATAGGGTCCCGCCAATCTTAACAGCTGGCGGGGGGGTGGGCGGGGGGAACTGATGCACTACGGGAGATAGGGATGCATCCTGGGAAATAGGGACACATTCTGGGAGATAGGGAGGGGTGTGGTTTACTAAGAAATGAAACAAAGGATTTTCAGGGTTGCTGTTAAAATGGAGGACAAAAGCCTGAAATGATGAAAAGCCCAAAATGGCGTCAGTGGGTCCTTCAACTCCAACCTGTGTATTTCATTTTTCCTCATCTCTAAATGAGGATAATAATAACAATAATATCTTCCTTATCTGGTGTGCTTAGACCCCTAAAGCAAACCCCGAGACAAGGATTTCAAGCAAAGATTCTTTATTTTGAGGTGATTCAAGGAAGTACAGTAAGGGAATTGAGAGACAAGTGGTACCATCTGAAGGCTTGAATCGGGCTGAATGATTCATTTCCAAGTTGGCTGAGCCACATGGGTGGTGAATTTCTACTGATTGTTGGCAGGAGACCTCAGTTCCTCTCTGTGTGGACTTCACAGACTGCTTGAGTGTTCTCATGATGTGATGGGTGGCTTTCTCCTGAAGAAGTGGTCTAAAAGAGAAGTGGATCTTTTATGAGTTAGGCTTTGGAATCACTTGTAATATTTTGGTCATTCGAATTGAGTCATTCAGTATAGTTCACATTGAAGGGGAGGGAAATCAGTCCCTATCTTTTGAAAAGGTTCAAAGAATTTAACATATTTTAGAACTATCACATACCCTGACACTTAAGAATTTTCCTTTTCTCTGGAGTAGAAGAAACTGAATTATTTATCTACCTATTCTCATCACTATTGGTTGAAGATTCTGGGTCATGCCCTGTAGGCAAGAATGAATGAAACTAAGGGAGAGAAGTGGTTCTCCTACAGGAGGTTAAGAGATACTCTCTGAGGTTTCAGGGATGCTGATGAGCCTGCTGACCAGCTGATCTGCCCCAGACTGATACTCGTCCACGGCAGAGCCATTGATGGCCCTCAACTGCAGGCCAGTTGAGGAATCCAAGCTCAATCTAAGCCTGACTCTTACCTCATCATTTTTATTCATCATGACCAGAAGAGTGTGCCTTTTTTTGGCTTTGTATTTTTCAGCTGAAAATTGGTCTGAGGATTTTGTTCTTTCCTAAGGTCCTCTTGCTTGGACTAGCAAACGATTTTTAAATGCTGTGTAAATGGGCATTATTTATAAACACATGCACGTACACTTGCATCCACGAAGACAAACTGCACCCTTCTCTGCTTTGTTACGTCTGGTGCTAACGTTCATTTACAATACCATACTTATATAATTACAGGGCTGGAACGGTGGGTCATGATTTCAAAATACAATCCTAATCACCATCAGAAGAAATGAGAGAGGAGATGAAAAACAAATGCAAAGCAATTGAAAAGTCCTCATGAACGAGTTTTCCCATTGCCTCCTCTGACATGTGGGCCCCGGGATTCTCCGCCTCTGGGCGTGTGTGTGCATGTGTGTGTGTTTGCATATGTGTGTGTGTGTGTGTTTATATTTTTGCTCCTATCATATAAATCTGGGGCTGGGACTAGAGCGCGAATATGCCGAGAAGTGGCTTATTACTTGGAGAGTACCACCCTTCTCCTGGATTAGACTTTTCTGTTTAATAATCTGTGGTCTTAGTGGCTAGAGGGTTTTGGCCACAGAATGTATTTCATGACTCATATCCCCGTCTTCATACCTCCCTTTACTAAGCACACTTTTATACATTGCTTCTGCAGTGGTATTTATTTATAGTTGTTCTTCCATGCTTGAAAAATTATTTTCTACATTCAGAATTTACCTGCTCCTCCATTCCTGGTTTCCAATCCCTGTTCCTTCCATTATCTTTTTGCAACATCCCTCCATTCCCCATCACTGATTGAGATTCCTACAAATTCAATAACATGCTATTTTCTCTGCTGGGCAACTTGCCAGCTAGCAGCTCAAGGGTCCAGGTCACTTTGTGTTGGGGACATTGCCTCCCTTGCTTGCTGCATTTTTGCAAACCTATTGAAATACTGAGCCCCTTTGCAGTGCCTGGAAAGCCATTTTTTTTGCTGATTTTTTTTCTTTCCTTCTCCATTTCTAGCTTGGGATATAGCAAAGACACAGTATACTTTGCCAAATCTTGAAACCTTAAAAAAGTTTGTGCATCCAATTTTGGGGCTGTCTTTTTCTTCCAGAAAGTTCCCTGGGGCTATCTCACATAAAATCTTTCTTTAAATAACATGTTCAGACAGAATGATTGAAAATATTGATGAAAATTCAGTGCATGTTATTTGCCACATTGGGGAAAATAACTTTAGGAGAAAAAGAGGGAATTTTTAATATTATTAGTATTAATTATTTTTTTGGCTGTGGCTTCAAACAATAATCACTCCTTATGTTGGATCAAAAGCTCTTACTGACTCTTTAGAGCATGCAGTTTTATCGTTTTCTTTCTACGCTCTCTTCCTGTTTATCTCTGGCTGCTGAGCTCCTGTGTGAATTAGGGGGCAAGGAGAAAATGTAAGGAAGGGGTGGCGGTGGGAAATGTCAGTAAGTGAGAAGTCCGATTCCTTTTCATTTCTTCATTAGAGTGCCACACACCGAAGTCTGTGAGCATAATCCTTGTCCAGTGCTTCTCTTCAATTGACAAGAAGAGGTAGTTGGAAATGTCATCTTTAGCCAGCTCAGATCCTGTCACTTTATAGATTCCATATTTGTGACTTCATAGTTCTCAACATCTTTTTAAGGGTCACTAGATGGAGAGCTATTGTTTGAGAGTTAGGTTGTGGGAAGGAGTGTGTTTGTGTGCACCTCTGGGGCTGGGATAGCCATGGCTGATGTCACAACTAGAAAATAGGTCCTTCTCAGGAAATTCCTTTAATTTCTTAATTAAATAAACAATAACTAATAGTTTATTTTAAAATTTAAACTTTAAAAAATTAAATAGGCATTTCTTTGTATAGATCCTTTTTACTGATCTAGGACAAAGAGACTTTCTTCCTTTAGGAATTCCTTTCCTCTGACTCAGTTCACCTCCTCTCGCACCTTGTCTGGCTTCTAGAATCCTACTCCTATTTAACTGTTAGGTAAGAATCTCTGCCTACTGCTTCCTCCGTCACTGAGTGGAAACACTCTCAGTGATGTCTCGTCTGTGGCAGCCACACATTCTCTAATAAATTAACTGCTCAGGATTGCTGTGTTAGAGGTGCAGAGTGGGATCCAGTGAAGTGCAACAAGTTATTTTTGGTCTCTTACTCCCTGTTAAGCAATGGTTGTTATTCTATTATCTATATTCTGAATCTAGCTGTTTGATCTTCTAAGTCTAAAAGTAGCTTATATGCACATTTTTATGGTGTTAGGGATGCCAGGTACAGCTATAAATTCTTCTGGCTGAGCCACATCAGCCTGCTACATCCTGAAAATATGTTCGACTATATTTTCTTCCTGCACACCTATACGTTGTGGCCCGTAGTTTGCTTTTATACACATTTCTCCTTCCCTTCCTCGCAAAACCACCAGTTCTGAATTGACAGCAAATTTAACATAGCCATTTCTCCCACACCACGCTGACCTTGTTGTTTCTTATTTAGCTAATGATGTGTTACAGTCGGCGTTTCACTGGGAGGTTCCGGAGAACCAGTTTCTCTTTTTCTAGTGCTGTAATTAGATTCAACTAGAAGAAAGAATACTGTGATAAGAAAACCTTACTTTCTCAGACATTCTTTCCATCTGGGCATTTTGAGAGAATAAAGGAAGGGCTTGGTGTGGTTATGCCTCCACCTGATAGCCTGGTCAGTGTGCCCCTCATAAAGCTCAGCTTGGCTGGGGAAAAACGAGAACATTGGGATGGTCTACTTCTCCCATGTCTGATGGCAAAACTCTAACTGTTCTGCCTTGGTGAATTTAGCCAAAGAAGGGAGGAGATAAGGAGAGGAGGAAAAGAGGACGTAAAAAGGTAAGCAGAAGGAATGGCTTTTATTTGCTTATACCTGCCGTGGGAGCAGGGTGAGGTTAATATGATGTAACCAGTTTCCATATGGCTGCTTCATTCTCCTCTTACTGTTGAATTGCTTTCTGCTAATTCTGGCCTGCTTATGACTCTTCATGGCCTCTGCAGTTATCTCCTGGCCCTCCTTAAGGTACACGTTCAGTATTCTCCCTTACCCATTTCCTGTTTCAAATTTCTGAGAAAGAGAATGTGATGGGTGTAACTTGTCATTTGACCTGTGGCCACCGCAGAGGTCATGGACAGCCTGTGATTTAGATGTGCACCTCTGTCTGAGGCCAGCTTGGCCAGGCCACCTGGTATAAAATATATCCCCCTGGGGCTACGTGTTTGGCAGAGGCTGTGGGTAGGCACATTCTGGGTAATGGTGGGTGGCAGCCAATCTTAACTTGGGTTCTCCTACACTGCAGACACACAATATTCATGCTTGTAATTAATTGTGTGCCTTACATGAACATAAGGCAATAGAGTCTACAAAGTAATCTAGGACATGGCTGTTGTAAGGTGTGGTTATCAATACTTTTACTTTAAAAGGAAGGCATCTGTGCTAAAATCTACAGCAGAAAATAACAACTACAAATAAAAAAAAAACTCAAGAGTGATTTAATTCATGGAAACATATATATAATCATTTATGCCTTAGAAAATGAATACAACGTCAAAGTTGGAATAACAGAACAAAGAGTGCTCCTTTGTCCCCTTTTTCTGCTTCACCCAAGTACTAGAGATTTTAATACTCTTTGTTTTTTTATATATGGATGCAAATATATTAATCTAAAAGTCAGGTGGAATCTTATCTGCCCCTTGATATCTGTATAATTTTGCCTTTAGTTCTCAAATTCTATGGACTATAGAGCTTTACTTTCAATATTCATGCTCCTACCTAATGGGGGGATGTTAGTAGGGTGCGTGTTTGTGTCTGTTGACTTTCTCTACCACTCGGGTTAGCTACTTTGAATGTGCTTTTGTCTTATAACATGTCCTCTCTAATATGAAGCTGCCTGTTTGGTGAGGCTTCCCCCTTTCCTTTAGCCCTGGTGCTCACCTCTCCCTCCTAGATTGCACCAGATGGCCTGAGGTCTTCAATTTTTCTTTCTTTTCTTTTGGAAAGTGACTCAATTCTCCTTCCAGATTTCTTCTTCCTGGTGTGTATGCCTAAACCCATTAGAAAAACTAAACAGAGTCGAGGTACTTCCACTTAGACTCTATGCTTGTATGGAGGCAATAGTTATAACACAGGTTACGAATAAGATATTAAGGAACTTATGAAACCCTACAAAAGGGTGAGATTAGAACCATTATCTGTTTTTGTCAATTAGAAAATTTGAGTCCTGGGGTTAAGTGGAGCATTTGAGGTCACTATGCAATTAGCGTATCAGCTTAAATGATAATGTGAAAGTTGCGCTAATTTCCAGTAGATTCAAGGGATGCCATAGGTACCGTTTAAGGCATTTCAGCAAGACTTTTTGTCAATCTGTCAACACATCTTTGGTGCACCCAGTGGACCTGTTTCTGGACAATTGTGTGGATCTGTTTTTGGCCAAATGACCATTGTTGGAGAGTGCTTATTAGCGAATCATTAGAAAATGAGAAAAAAATTAGAATGAACTTTTGGCACTTTGTGGTTTCTAAATACTGATGGCCTCTCTTGACAGCACCCTGATTTCACTTGGGGGTGGGAAATGTAGGTGGAATCCTTATTACAGATATTGAAAGGTCTTGTCAGCCAGATCCTTCCTCTTATTGCCCTGGAAGAGCCAGGAATCAAAAGACCTGAGCTCAGACAGGAGGACCTTTTTCCTGGCTTTTCACACCTTGAATAGCGGGACACAGACAGATAGATGGTGGTTAGAGCTTTTTCCCTCCAGAGTCAACCTCCTGGGCAAGACTTTCATCTACCTAATTTTGTTGCTGTCTAGTTCTGTTGCTCCCAGGCGTGGTTCTTTGGCTTCCTCTTAATCCATATCTTTTGCCTAATTTCCTGGAATGTGTTTCTGTTAACTACAATCAAAGGACCTAAACAAGAACAGATTTCTCTAGTGGTATGTCCATGGCACTTTGCCTTTGTTCACCATTATTTTCAACAATGGAGATAAAAATGTGGATTATTTTGGGACTTGGAGTGATTACAGCAAATGAGAATGATGGATAAAAGTAGGTGAAATATGAATAATAATGATTGTAGCTTGGCATTTTAGACGCTAGAAATCTAACTGCACACACTGAGTTAGGTAAGTGGTAGGAGCTTATGTTGCAGTAATAACAATAATAATAGCTCCCATTTAAGGCCTACAGTGCAAGGAAGGTCTCGGATCAGGAAATAGGGGCTTGAGGTAATTCAGCTAACACTTGGTAGAATTCAAACACAAGTTCTAGTTTCTCCCATAATGCTGTAGGTAGTAGCCAAATCTATAATCATAGACAATTTAGCCAGAGGCCAGATCCAGTGAGGGCAGCTCTGGGTCCAAAGGGTGTAATAAAGTCATGTTTGAGCCCTGAGGTCATTTAATATGCAGGAACATGGGCCAAGCAACCTACAAAGAAAATTAAAGTCAAGGTAGTGTCATGCAGTGTATGCTCCCTGAATCCAAAGTCCCAGTATGTTTTTTTTCTTTTTCTAATTTTTATTTTTGAGATAAGATACATAGAACATAAAATTTACATCCTAATCATCCACCTAATCAGTGGTATTAAATACATTTACAATGTTGTACCACCGTGACTACCTCCATCCATCTCCACAACTCTTTTCGTCTTATAAAACCAAAATTTTGTATTCACTAAAAAACAACTCCCCATTTTGTCCTTGCCCTGGCAATCATCACTCTTTTCTGTTTCTATGCATTTGACAACTCTAAGTGTCTCATATAAATGGAATCACAGGTATTTGTCTTTCTTGGACTAGCTTATTTCACTTAGTATAATGTCCATAAGGTCCATGCATGTTATAGCATATTTTGAAAATTTGTTCCTTTTAAAGGTTGAAAAATATTGAACTATTTTCAATTGCGCATGAACTTTTTGTCCATCATGAAGTTTGTGTGCAATTTAAAACACTTTAACGTAGTAAATCTCACATGAACTTTATGTCCACCCTGTATATATCATGTTTTGATTATCCATTAATTCATCGATAGACACTGGGTTGCTCCTACATTTTAGCTTCTATGAAGAGAGATGTACAAATATCTCTTGGGGATTTTGCTTTCAGTTTTTCTTGGTGTATACCCAGAAGTGGAATTATTACATCATATGGTAATTTTTTTTTAGTTATTTTTGAGAAACTGTCATGCTGTTTTCCACAGGGACTATGCCTATGGTCCTCAACTCTCAGGCTATGAACTAGTATTGGTTTGTGGCCTGTTATGAACTGGGCCACATAGCATCACTGCTGAGCTCCACTTAGCCCTGTCTCTAGCCCCTACATCCTCCCCTATTCCATAGAAAAATTGTCTTCCATAATATTGGTCCCTGGTGGCAAAATTGTTGGGAACTTTTGGGCTATGCCACTTCCCTTTTTCTCTCCGATAGTGTTCCAATTTCTCCATATCTATGACAAAGCTAGTTACTTTCAGGGTTTTATTTTATTTTATTTTATTTATTTTTTTACTTTCAGTTTTTTGATAGTAGCCAACCTAATAGGTCTGAAGTGGGAATTTATTATATTTTTGATTTGCATTTCCCTAATGATTGGTCATGTTCAGCATCTTTTTATGTGCTTGTTGGTCATTTGTGTATCTTCTTTGGAGAAACGTCTATTCAAGTGCTTTCCACATTTTTATTGTTTTGGGTTTTTTTTATTGTTGAGTATTTTATTTTAGGAGTTCTCTATGTATTCTGGTTATTTATCCCTTATTGATTTGCAAATATTTTCTTTCATTCTGTATGTTGCCTTTTTGCCTTGTTGATAGGGATATTTTTTATTCACAAAATTTTAAAATTTTCATAAAGCCTAATTTGTCTATTTTTTAAATTGTTTTCTGTGCTTTTGGTGTGATATCCAATGTATCATTGCCAAATCCAATGTCATGAAGCTTTTGCCCTGTGTTTTCTTCCAAAAGTTTTAGAGATTTAGGTCTTATATTTAGGTATATGATCCATTTGGAGTTAATTTGTGTATATGGTATGAGGCAAGGGCTCAACTTCATTCTTTTGCATGTGACTATCCAGCTCAGCACAGTTTTCAATAGACATAGACAAGTTTATTTTAAAATTTTCACGGAAATGTTTGGGACCCAGAATAGTAAAAATATTTTGAAAAAGAAGAATAGATTGGAAGTAATCATTCTACCTAATGTTAACACTTAATTATATTGCTATAGTAATCAAGACAGTGTGGTGTTGGTGGAGGTTTCAGATGTATAGAACAATGGAACAGAATACAGAACCCAGTTACAGATCCACACAAATATGCTTGATTTTTGAAAAAAGTGCAAAAACAATTCAATTGAAAAGAGAGATGGTCTTTTCAATAAATAGTGTTGAAACAACTATACATTCATAGGCAAAAAAATAGAAAAAAATAAACCTCAATCTAAACCACATACCTTATCCAAAAATTAAATCAAAATGGATCATAGGCTTAGGTATAAGATGTAAAACTATAAAACTTCTAGAAAAAGCTAGAGGAAAAATCTTCGGGACCTCAGGCTAGCAAGGATTTCTTAGATATTATACCAAAAGCAGGATCTATAAAACGAAAAGCTGATAAATATAAATTCATTAAAATTATTAATAAAAATCTTTATTCTGCAGAAGATTCTGTTAAAAGAATGAAAAAGCAAGCTACAGACTGGGAGAAAATATTTGTAAACCACATATTTGACAAAGGACTGTTATCTAGACTATTTAAAGCACTCTTGGAACTCAACAGTAAAAATTAAACAAACAATCCAATTAGAAAATGAGCAAGAGTCATGAACAGACATTTCACTGAAAAGAATATACAGATGGCAAATACGCACATGAAAGGTGTATAGCATCATTAGCCATCTGGGAAATGCAATGCAAATTCAGTCCTCAATGAGATATAACTATACACCTAATAAAATGACTAAAAGAATTTAAAACATGAAGAATAACATTAAATTCTGGCAAGAGCATGGAGAAACTCATTCACTGGTATGATAATATAAAGTGGTATAACCACTATAAAAAGTAGTTTGGCAGTTTCTTATAAAACTGAACAGCAGAACCTCTACAATTTGTCCACTCAAAGGACAGTAACAAACTGGTCCACTTACGGAGACAGTCAAGATAACACACGTACTCTGGATAAGTATGTGTGCTGCCATGTCCAGTCTATGAAAATTAGGTTTACTTAACAAGGTGGTCAATATAGGGAAGTGGTCAACTATGAAGGTTCTACCGTACTTACCATACAACCCAGGAATTATACTCCTGGGTATGTTTCCCAGATAAATGAAAGCATATTCACACAAAAATGTACACATGAATGTTCACATCAGCTTTATTTACTATAGGCACAAACTGAAAACAATGCAAATAGCTTAAGTTGGTGTATAGTTGAACAAATAGTGGCACAGCCATACCATGAACTATTGCTTAGTAAGAAAAAAGGGAAAGATTAATAATAATAATAATAAATTACAAATGAATTATGCTGAATGAAAAAGCCACTCTCAAAAGGTTACACTGTATGATTCCATTTACTTAACATTCTTATAATGAAAAAAAATCATAGAGTTGGAGAACAGATTAGTGGTCGCCATTGAACTGTTCTATATTTCAACTGTGATGGTCACACAAATCTACACATGTGATAGAAATGCATAGAACCAAATACACACACAGTGACAGAACTAAATACATACACATACATACACACACAACATGCACATGTAAAACTGGTGAAATCTAAATAAGTGTGGTAAACTAAATCAGTATCGACTTCCTGGTTATGATATTGTGCTATTATAGTTATGTAAGGTGCTTCTATTGGGGAAAGGTGGGTTAGGCTTTACCCAGTATCTCTTTGTTATTTTTTTCAATTAGATAAAAATCTAAAGCAAGTCAAGTGAGTGAGCTCTGTGACCCGGAGAGAACCCTAAATGGTAAGGGTGTAAAGTCAGCTGTCATGCATTCCGCAGGGTTGGCCAAGGCCAACTCCACCTAACTCCAAGGTCCGCGGTCTCTCCATGGGGTGCTGCTTCCAGCTAACCTCCATTTCCCCCAGGCCTAGGCTGGGACATCAAATTATCTGGCACTTAGTGACCACTAAAAGTTTCCTGAGTGAATGAGATTTTTTTCTAATGTCCACTTTCTCTTTGAGTCTCTCTAATAGCTGGCTTTACCCTGTTATAATTCTTTTGCACTGCTGTTATTTTATAGCTGTTCTTTTAATATTATGTTGCTTGTCATGACTAAGTGACAAAGCCAGATCACAAAGGCCATGGGAAAAAAAGGCATGCAACTTACATAAGTTAACAGCTGAAGTCTTGACTTACAATAAACAGTCTGAAGACCCCAGATGCAAAAGTTGAAGTCTAAACAGGTGAGAAAGATGATGAAGGAAGCAATTACCATGTAAAGTAAGTTGATCATGCCCCTGAATGGAATACTGAACATCTCTTCAGAGGAGAAGAAAAAAATATCTCTTTAGTTTATGTACTTCCCCAAACAGAATGAAGACTTCCTAGGTCAGGGCAGTGTAACTGTAATTCTCTGAGTCACTATGGTAAAACAAAACTTGGCAATTGTTTTGCAGAAAAGTTGAAGAATTTCATTGTCCATATGTCCCTCAGAATAGAAGTGAATTATAAAAATAGCTATTTGAGAATAGCATAACTATACAAACAAGGATTATTTGGAGTCCTTCCAAGATCTGGGTAGTTTCTAAGTAGTAGGCCAGTTTTTTTTTTTTTTTTTTTTTATTGTTGGTGATTCATTGAGGGTACAATAAGCCAGGTTACACTGATTGCAATTGTTAGGTAAAGTCCCTCTTTTTTTAACTAGGTATGCAAAGTAGCTAGTTATTACATTACAGCCTTTCTTCTTTAAATCTTGTGAGAGCACTGAGTTTGCACGTGTTCTATTCAACACTGAGTGGAATTCATTCAGAGGGCTAACCTATAGGCTTATATGGCTACATAGACACCTAACCAAGATAAAGATGATGAAAAAAATAGAGCCAAAGATTGGACTCATGCTGTATACTGCATATGAGGTTAGATTAGAGTTGAGTGCCATTCTATAACAGCAAGAATGCTGCCTCACTCTGCATCCTCAGGAAGTTCTGGAGACAGAAAGATCTCCGGACAGATTGTGCCAAGGTATGAGGTCTGAGTTACTATCCTGCCTTATGGGTTAAGTATTAAGTGAAGCGCAGTCCCTGACATAGAGAAGGCACTTGTTAATTGTTAACTCTTGTTGTTGTGATTCATGTGACCATTGTTATTATTTTGATGAATAAAGTTTGGGAATGAGAAAAGCATCATTGGGTAGCCTCATTGCCTCCCTCCTTATTCTGGTTCAAGTATCTCAGAGCTAGAGTGGGATTTTACAATTATCATCCTCTGAATTTCTCTCTTGATATGTGGAGAAACAAAAATACATTTCATGATCTCCAAACCAGCGTCTGATAACAACATTATCACTCCTTGCAGAGTCCTATGCATTCAGCAGTTCTTGGTTACAGTATTAGTTTTGGGTTACTGTGTCAGTCAAGCACACTGGCTTGTATTCACACCCATAGTAAATTCTGCCATAGTGAAGTGGCTAACAGTATATCCTGACCCTTTGGCATCTCTAAAAATTATTTCCTTATGCAGCTAATTTGATGGCTAACTTAAAACAACATGCGTGCGTTGTTTTGTTTAATGTTTAATTCTGTGTCAACATTTCTGACTTTCCAATCTGCAGTGGGTAATGCTGACTTTGGCCCAGTAGCCAGAGAAATTACTCTAAACAATTTATATCCATTCAGAGCAGATGCTATGATTTCATTATTTTGGACCTCTATCAGTTCTACACAGAGCCTGATGTAGCCACAATCCCTTGCCAGATTTATCTCTATCTCATGGTGTCAAATCAGAGTGGCAGACACAGCTTTATTGATATTGCCTTCTGGAAATTTCCCACTTACCAATATGTTTGATTCTTGGAAACACAATTTAGTTTATTCCAACAAAAATCCTATAACATCAAATATGATCAGAGGGCCTAAGATTAAGTTGTAAATTGTTCATTTATGGTTCACTTATCCGTTGCTAAATGGATAATTCTGAAAAATTAGCCATGACAATCAATATTTTTTGACAAGCCCAGTTGGGTTCTCACATTTACCACACTCCCTAGGTGTGTCATCCAGCACCACTACTTTAGTGGACACTTCTATTTACTACTCAAATTACATCTCAAGCTCAGATTTCATACTGAACCCAAACCACAGTACACAACTAAGTGTACTGTGTGTATGAACCGGTTGTTGAAAGAAGTAATAGAAAGATCTGATAAGCATGGAAATGCTCAACCTCTTGTAGTCAGAGAAATTAGGTGTGATTTTAAAATATTTGTTGGGTTGATGAAAATTTGTGGAAGGGCCAAGGTTAAAATGGTATGCTCCTAACCTTTTCTGTAAACAACTTTCTAAGTTTTGTTTTTATCTAAAGTAGAATTTTTGAAAATTATCTTTATAATTCTTTATACCCTCAATGAATCCCAAACAATGAAAACAATTATCTTTAGTGGATAGGGTGTAGCTTCTGGAGAATCAGGTAGGACAACCCAAATTCCAGCTCCCGGTAGCCTGTTCTAAAGGAAGAATATTTGGATGTTGGGTAGGTGGGCCCTGACAAGGTGAGCAATGAAAGCTTCCCATACTTTGTTCCTCAGTTGCTCTGGGAGGTTTTAAGCCATGAATTGTGCTCGACTGGTTTGATAGAAGGTGCTGGAAGGGATACAGGTAACATCCAGTGCCTTTCTGTGGGCCACATCCACTGGGCCAGCATTGTGCTAGGAGGGCAGACAAAAGATATTTATGACATAGTTCTTGATTGTACGGACTTCAGATCTGGGTGATGGAACTAACAGACTATACTCAGCAAGCCATTGAAAGTAGAACCTTGTGATGCACCCGAACTCTAACATGGATACTTCATGGAACAGAGATGGCATTGGATGGAATGATCAAAGCAGTCTTCCTGAAGAATGTGGTACTTGAACTGGAATGTAAGTAAATTTCGTGTAAACTTTCAGGGCATAGAGGTAAGGCATTGCGGGAAGGGCTTCGACATTAGCACAAGCAGAGAGGCGGGACGATTACAGCTTACTTGGAAAATAGCAAAAACAAAATCCTAATAAATGTGAAGGTTCTTGTTGGGAAGAAATTTTTAAAAAGTGTTATTCAGCTGAGGTTTGATTATGAAAACTTTCAAAAGCCAGGAAGAGAAGCCTGGAATTGCTATAGAAGGCCACAGGCAAACATTCGATCTTGGTGAACATTTATTGAAGACCTTTTATGCATTCTCAGAGTTCTGAGGAAACAGATGAATTGAACGTGGCCCTCCCCTGAAGGAGTTTGGAGGTTATAGTAGAGGAATAGATGTGAGAGTGGAATCTTAGAAAGACAAGTTTTTCAGGGAATTGGAATAGATGGGATGTTAAGAAACTCTAAGCACGAAGCTAAGTCAGGATCCAAACTGAGAGCAAGCTGTGTCTGGCAGCTCATTTTAGGGATGGATATCGGGGCTGATTGTAACCTAATGTTTTTAGCTTTGGTATTTTGATTGAATTTTTGAGACAAGAGGATAAGTTAAGGTTACTAGATTTAGCAAATTAAAAAAAAAATTTCAGTATGTTTTGCGCAATATTCATTGCTTATCTGAAAGTTGACTTCACTGGACATACTGTATTTTGCAATGTGTTTGTTTATTTTGGTCATTGTTTCTCAGTGTCATTTATGCTCTACAACTGATGTGCTTGATTGTGTACTGTTTTCATTTCCAGAGGAAAGAGGAGAAGGGAAATGAGTTCTTTGCAATTTTATTGTTTTGGCATCAAAGATAGCAGTTGATTGCTGCTTCCCCTCCAACATCCGGCAAAACCTGCTTAGTTCCCCAAATGCTTCCCAACGCATAATCAAAGTAAAGGAAAATCACCAGAGATTCTAGATGATTAAGAAAGGTCTGGGGATTCAGATCAAAGAGTAATTGTCAGGGGACTTGGCGTGAATTTTATTCTCTCAGTGGGTTCATATGATTTTTCCTGCTTCATTTACTAAGAAGAAATTTGACTTAAACTCTATTCTGTTACAAATTCTTGAACACTGGGGGTGTGGTTTCTAGCCTTCTCGTACGTTTAATAAAATCCCGTAGTCACAAAACCACTGGGAGCCTGAGGCATTTGCCAAAGATTGGGTTTTAATGGAGAAACATAGGAATTGCCCCAAACTGTGGTTTAACCCAGAAAAATAGCCCTCACAGTAAAAGGACACTTGGCAGATGCATCTTGCCTAGGCTGGCAACAGAAATTCCTTAAGAAGGCTCAGGAAGCAGTTTATTTCAGGAAACCACGATGTTATTTTCAGAAGGTAAAACTCCTGCTACTGAAATCTTTGAGATACTCCTCTGGCTCTCTGTCTGACCTCCTGTCTCTCTGCCTCTCCCTCTCCCTTGCTCAGTATTACTGCATCTGTTTAGAAATGTAGTCAGCACCTTAACTTGTTTCTATAACTTTCCAAGTGCTGTACTTACGGCTAAATAACTACTTGGCTGGTGTCTGAATTCACATTTCTGTGAAGGAAACTTTTGAGCACCTGCCTGTAATCAGGCGTCCATCAGCAGGACTCCTGCCCCAGCCTTTTGGTCCCCTTAGGGGGGCTCTGGGCACAGACGTGGGTGTGTGCCCAGAGCACACACTTGCTCTTAATCAGAAAAAAGAGCTTGATTTGTGGCCTGACTTTTGTATTTTTTTAAGTTCTAAATTCACTGAAGTAAATCCTTCAGAATATTTGACTTTGTATCCTGGGTTTCATGGTTTAAATTTCCCCTGAAATTAATCATATCATGGAAAATATTGGGGAGGGGGAAATACTGTCCCTACAATCATATAAAAATATCTTAAGTCTGTCTCAGATTTTCAGGACCCCCTTTGGCCTGTAAACACGCCATATGATCAGGATCAGAAAAGGCAGCACTTGATGCGGGTTGGTTTTAAGTGGGACAAGGAGGAATCTCTTTAAACTCACTAATCAAAGGCTTAAGGCTGAACAAAGGACATTTCACCGAACAGCTGGTTACAGCAACTGTGTTTTCTAGAGCTAATTCTTTTAGCCTTTTCTTGAGTTGTGTTGTGCACTGTGCAAGATTGGGAGCAGACAAGAAGGAGTGGAGAAGGCCTTTTACAAGTTTCCAGTTTAGCTTTCAATTTACAGTGTTATCTATCCTGACTGATGCACCCACATCATTATCGGTGAGAGAGTGGACAGAAAAAAAGGGACATTCTATTTTTTGCACCCTCTTCTTCTTGAGTTCTTTCATCTTCACGTAAAAGCAATCAGATGGGCAGGTGAAAGAAGTGGAAAAAGGATAGCTTTAAGTAGCTTCTAAAATCAAGATTCCAACTTTGTCCTTAAAGGCTGGCCCACACTTCTGTGATGTCTGGTGCAGTATTTTCAGCTCCACCTTGTATGTTTTAGGAAATGTGCACTTTTTGGACTAGAACTGCCTTAAAAAAGGAAAGCAGGGTATTTGTAAGTAGAATAAGTAGGGACAGATTGCTCTTCAAAACCCACCTGATTTCATTCCATCGGTTAATTATGACATGGCTCTCCTCCAACACCAGCCTGTGGTCTCAGTTGACACAAGTCCAGGGTAAAGTGGTCTCTAAGAGGTGTGCTGCACACTTGGCAATGTGGGGTGGTTTATTACTTGAGTCTACCATCCCCCTTCTCCTTAAGGGGTCTTAAGATAGATAGGTTGGTGCCCTGGAGTTGGATGAGTTATAGAGGAAAGCCAGGTCCCCAGTCCCCATGAAGACACCAAATAAAGACCAGGATCTCAGAACCAAGGTCATAGTGGCAGAAATTCAGACCAAAGTAGTGGGAAATATATATGGAAGTGACAGAGGATGGAACCTGCAGAGGTGTGATGACAGGGTCTCAGCTAGCAGGGGCGAGGACTTGGGCTTTAAGTGTTGTGTGAGAACATTCTAGGCCTGTGGTGCCCAGCTGCAGTGTCCCAATGATGCTGGCCTATGACTCCTGGCAGCAAACAGGATGATGAGTGGGGGCTGATGACCAGGCCCTTCAGGTGTAACCAAGAAACTGACAGAGTCCTCTGTGCAGGGTTGGCAGAACTCTCCTTCACATCGTGTCACAGTTGGTTTATAACAGCGGTTCTCAACCTGTGGGTTGAGACCCACAGGAACTGTATTAAAGGGTCACAGCATTAGGAAGGTTGAGAACCACTGGTTTATAAGAAAAAATTCCCCAAGGTTTTGAACCCTGGGTATTGATGGATATCTACAGCTCTGGGATGAATACTTAGGACTCCCTGACAGGAAAATAAGAGATGAACTGATGATGCCCTGGCAGGGGCTGTTGGAGGCACTGTGTCACAGGGCACGTGCTTGACTTGTGTCCATCTTTATTCTTTGGCCCAACATGGGACACATCTACCTGAAAAACTGCACATATCCAGCCTCAACCTCATAGCCACAATTTATGGAGACAGAAATCACACAGTTTTGTTTGAGTCTTAGGAGGGACCCCAGGAAGTGTGGGTATGAATTAAAATACCTGACTTCTTACTTTCTGAGTGGGTGGGGCAGGGTGGTGACTGGCCAACTGAGTGACTGGGTCCAAAGGTTGATTCTAGGATGCTGGCCCTGCCCAAAGGAGGATAGGGGAGCAAGGGGCAGACCTGATAGTGCCACTGTGGGAAAGCAACAGGTCAGACAGCAGGGATGTCACACATATGCACCAAATCCAGACAGTCTGAGGAAGGACCAGGTTAGCAACCAGATCTTGGCAGATGTTGGTGAATGACAGGAAGGGAGGGATTGGGAGGTGGTGGGAGAAGGCAGAGGGAAGTGTTGCCCATGGCTAAAATAATTGGGAATGTGATTTATTAATTCAGGACATCATGCTGTCATTCAAGAAGTGTTCATCCAATCATTCGATAAATACGTAAGTGCCTAAAATGTTCTAGGTTCTGAGCCTAAATCTCGGGATATCATAATATAGGACTAAGACACCAACAAGTACTGTGACTCGATACTGTAACTGGTAGAGAAGGTAAGGTGGCAGTTGAGAGGGGTATGCTTGTTTTAGGCAAAGGGAACCGCATATGCAAAGATGAGGTGGCAAAAGAGAGCACAGTACTTTGGGGAAGCCATATAATGTTCAGTTTGGAGCGTAGAGTGAAAAGTGGGGTGTGGCAAAGGATAAAGGTTCAGATAAAAGTTGAAGGGCCTCCTCAGCCATGGGAAGCACTTGGACTTCATGCTAAAAGCCATGGAGACCCGCTAGAATGGCTTTGAGCAAGAGAAACTCAAGTTGAGCTGTACTGGGAAAGACCACTCTCCCTGTAGGTTGCAGAGTTCAGAGCTAATCCAGCCATGAGCTGTCCCAGGAGGTGGCAGTTAGGCTGGAGAGAATCAGTCTGGAGAGTAATTCTGGCATCAAAGCAACAGGGCTTGGTTACTACCTGACAGTAGGGAAATGGAGGAGGTGAACATGATTTCCAGGTTTCTGGATTGGACAGTGGAGTGTGGATGGCTGTCTTTTACCTGTCAGGGGAACTCAGAGGAGAATTGGGTTTTGGAGGGAAGACAATGATTTCAGTTTTTGATATGTGTGGGGTTGGGGGCGGCAGGAGGAAGTTCTGATTTGCACCCAGCCAGGGCCTGTCTTGGTGGGTGGCTCAGGCTATTCACAGGACTAAGCACAGGCTCATCATCAGTTAATAGCTATGATGTTTTTATTTTCTCCCTGGCATAGAAGAAGATCTTCACTGGGATTATAAGGAATTTGGGCTGGAATAGGCCAGAGGGAAAAAGTTTGAATTAAACTTTAAATGTACAGTAACAAGATTTAGCTTCTGAATGCGAAGATAAACAAACATAATCCTAATATCTCAGTATAGTAGAAAGAATTCTTAGAATTTTGCCAGCACCAATGGTTCTTGCTTTATGAATTCTTCGACATGCTTCTGTAACAAAACAATTGCTTTGTTACTGTGTTTGGGGGGCAGGGGGAGCTTCCTGCAGGGCACACCTAGAAAATGGTGTACTTCACAAAAGATATGCCATTTCCCTGGGCTCTGATTTTCTTCTTTTCCGGTCAGTATTTCACTCTTGTCAGGATATTACCTGATGCCTGCCTGTCTCAAACCCCAGAAGACAGCCATCTGTTGAGCTGTGGAATGTTTTCAGCCACAAGTCATACATTGCTATTCTAGCCAAGGCATGCTGTTGCTTGTAGAATTTTTTATAGGTGGAGGCCCAGCTTATGTTCTGAATTAGAGGTTCTCATCTGCCTGTGGCAAATTGCAGCATGTGCTAGTATAAATTCCCTCCTGGGTGATAGTTGAAATATTTGAGATATTATTTGTTCAGGCATTCTACAATTCCCTTTAAACAACTTTTTCTCCATTACCATTTGGTCTTCAAAAGCAGAAATTGTGTGTGTGTGTGTATGTGTGTGTGTGTGTGTTTGGGATTATCTCATACTAGAAGCATTTTCTATTTTCTCATTAGGAACTTTCTCTTTATCCAAAAGGAGAAAAAAACAGGTGGAGAACACATTTTATATTTAAGTGTAAAAAACATGACCTATATTACTTTAAAGGTTGTATTCTGGTATAACATATTTATAATTTTAAACTTTTAAAGAGGGAACATTTTTAAATTTAGCCCAGTATTAGTGATGTCTGCTAAGGAATAATTCCATTTATTAGCTTTCAAGTTAGATAAAAGCTCTAGCTTTGAGGAAAAGACAGCTAAAGGTAAATGGGGGTGGTTTAGAGGAGAAATGCATTGTAGAGGCACATTAGTTATGTGGGTTTATGCTACAAGAGCTGAGTGATTGTTGTCTTTTTTTCCTGCTCTCTGTGGATCAGAGTGCTCTATTGCTTGAGATGGAAGACAAGGAATACTGTAGCAATGGACAGGTAGAAAGAGCAGAGCCTGCTGTGAGGATAGAAAAGTCCACAGACAGTAGGAGTTTCCTTTTCCATAGTGATTAAAGTTGACTGCAGAAGAAAAGCTTTAGGAATTTTAACATGCCATGGGGCTAAAAATTCTGGAAGATTTTAGCTATAAGAGAGTGAGGTGGCGCTATCCTCAATCCTGGCAATAGAAGTGGGATTAAATCAAGTAACTACTGATGAAAATTCTTCAAAGTTGCTTCATCAGTCCATGGCTGAAGCCCAGCCTTCTTAAATGGCACGTGGAGTTTTTATGATTGGCCCTGATTATATTTCCAGCCTTTTTTTTTGGCCATCCTTGCCCATCTCTAACACCTTGTACTATGTCATTCTCCCCAGGATTTATCCTTAGCTTTCAAAATAAAGCATACTTTTGTGAAAGTAAGAATATGATTAAATAAAAAAGTTATTCTCTGTAACTCTGTAATTCCTTTGAATAAACTAACAGATCTAACATGAAACCAAAATTGATTCCTACTGAAGTTGGAAAACAAGAAACAAATGTGGCTTGGAGATAAATGACCTTGTCGCTTTCTTCAAGGTCACATAGTAGTTTAATGATGAAGCATATCCTTGTTTTACAAGGTCACATAGTAGTTTAATGATGAAGCATATCCTTGTTTTATTTTCTGTAAAATAGAGATATTATGATTTACTACATATGGCTGTTGTGAGAATAAAATGAGATCATGCTTATAAAAGACTAGGTAGGCCTTGTCCTTTATACACATAGCTGGCGCTAAATAAATAGTGACCACAAAATTTATCTGAGGGGCTGCCTTGACCCCTTCCAGTGGGTGCTGTTTCTAGAGAAAAGCATGAGCTCATAATGTTCTGACTCCTTTGTACTTCTGAAATATTCCTGTGTTTGTGTATGTGTGGGTGTGTGTGGATAGATGCTAACACACTTGCCCTCATTGTATAGCCCGTACTATACATCATACAGAAGCTGAGTTTTCCAAAACCTTTCCCCTTATAATCTGCATGTCCATCAACTTCCATTGACCTTGACATCCAGTTCAGGAACATCACTGAGGTATTACTGACCCCTTTGAGCACATCTGCTCAGAACTGTGCTTGGAGAGTTGAACATTGTGAGGGTGTGTACACAATGATACACAGTTTTAAATAATAAATTAAAGGATGGTTTAGAGCAGGCGTCCTCAAACTGCGGCCTGCGGGCCACATGAAGTGGTGTGAATTGTATTTGTTCCCGTTTTGTTTTTTACTCCAAAATAAGATATGTGCAGCATGCATAGGAATTTGTTCATAGGTTTTTTTGAGACAGAGTCTCACTTTACTGCCTTTGGTAGAATGCCATGATGTCACAGGACTCACAGCAACCTCTAGCTCTTGGGCTTCCACGATTCTCCTGCCTCAGCCTCCGGAGCAGCTGGGACTACAGGCACCCACCACAATGCCCGGCTATTTTTTGGTTGCAGTTCAGCTGGGGCTGGGTTTTTTATTTTTTTAAACTATAGTCCGGCCCTCCAACGGTCTGAGGGACAGTGAATTGGCCCCCTGTTTAAAAAGTTTGAGGACGCCTGGTTTAGAGCCTTCATCATAACCATCTGTGTTAACTTCCCATTACAAATTAAAATATCCATCTTGACACAAGTTTAATTTTTCCAAAACACCTGTTCTAAAAGGCAATATACTTTTTTTTTCTATTTATTTATTTTTTTTTTGTAGAGACAGAGTCTCACTTTATGGCCCTTGGTAGAGTGCCGTGGCCTCACACAGCTCACAGCAACCTCCAACTCCTGGGCCTAAGCGATTCTCCTGCCTCAGCCTCCTGAGTAGCTGGGACTACAGGCGCCTGCCACAACGCCTGGCTATTTTTTGGTTGCAGTTTGGCCGGGGCTGGGTTTGAACCCGCCACCCTCGGTATATGGGGCCGGCGCCTTACCGACTGAGCCACAGGCGCCGCCCAAGGCAATATACTTTTTACATAATGGAAATGACAACACTTTGAAAATATTACCCTTTACTGGAAAGTTAGTTATAAGATGTCCCAGAATAAATATTATCCTTGGATGGAGGGTCAGGGGGAAGGCAGTTCTCATTTGTAATGGGGAAAGTCAATCCCTAAACAAAATCCCCAGAGTACTTATATAGAACACACACGCAGATTTCCTTTTCTTTTTCTCTCATTACTACATTTTTTAAAAAATAAATGAGTCCCTTTGGTTTTCTTTTCACATTTTACAAAAATTATTATAGGTGCAGGGATGTGATCAGTTAACAACTATTGAATTCTGAAAAACCACAACAAAACTTCTATCTTAAAACATCCACAGAAATTGGATCAATTTCCATTGTGGATTAGACAGCTTATTTATTTGTAGAATCCATTTTCCCCTACACTGGCTACTTGTTTCATAAATAATCCTGGTAGTGTGGTTGCACAATATACTGGTATTTCACTAATTTTCATACAAATCCAAATGGCACCAGTCATTTAAAGATGCAAGTATCTTTGAAGACTGACTTCAACACAGTTTAAAATAAAAGAATTCTGGTTTATAATTGTTATGCCATTTTCTAGGCATCATTTACTGTAACTGGGTAACAAAAGAAATATCAGTGTTTCCTTAAAACAAGACAATTTGTGAGGCTGTCATGAGAAGTGAAATGGTTTTTCTTCCTTCTTGGCTTCCTTTGAACAATCTCCATAAAATAAGGGAATTGCCAGAAACCTTTGGATGCTTCCTCTGTCTTCTTGAAAAGGACTGCTTAATTAAAGTACCGACCTTCTTTGCTTTTCCATTCAAAGATCACCTCTACTTCATGGGAGGGATGTCAGGGGAAAGATTTCTGCCTTGCAGGAGCCTTGGAGAATTATAATCATCTGTCTCCATGTATTATATACTCTCCTTTGAGTACATTAAAAAGCCATGAGATGCAAAACATAGCGCATGTTCTTTACTACTTTTCAATATAGATTCTTTGAAGGCATAATAAGTAAGTTCAGGAACGGATGGGTTTAAATAAATTTCTGAGCCATTCTAAGATTCTGGGATGTTGTCATTTGTGTGTTCTAAGGTACTGCTCTAAACATCACTTCAATGGGCTGAATGGCAACTACTTTCTGATGTTTATTTCTGCACTGTCCCTTACTCAGGCAGTTTCTCATCCCCCTTATGTGCTCCTCCTCAAAGGTGAAAAGGCGTGAGAGGAAGCTTGGTCTTTTAGGAGGAACACAAATAGTGTGCTGTGTATCTGGATTTCAGATTGCTGAGTAGAGAGTTGTGGGTGAGAAGAGGCTGAAAATCGTGAAAAGTCATGTCAATCTTGCAAATGAGTTTGAACTTGATCCTAAGGACAAGGAAGCGACATTGAGGATTTTACAGACTAGCCATATGGTAAAATTTTAGTTTTAGAAACATCACTGTTAATTCTGGGTAGTGGGAATATGAGTGTTCATTTTGCCATTCTTTGTACTTTTCTGTAGTTTCAAAAGTCTGACTCAAATGAAATAACTAAAGTTCATTCTGAGGATAGAATAGTTTAGATGGATGCAACACATATATCAGTTGGAAATTTGGGGATAATGATGTGCTTTATCACAGGGGATAATGATGTGCTTACTGTGCAGTAGGAGTAGAGATATACACACACACGCCACATTTTCTTTGTCCACTGATGGATTGATGAGAATGTGGATTGAGTCCATATCTTTGCAATTATGAATTGTGCTGCAATAAACATTTGAACGTCTTTTTGGTAAAATCCCAGTAGTGGGATTGATGGATTGAATAGTAGGGCTACTTTTAGCTTTTTGAGAAATTTCCATAATGGTTTTTCATAGAGGTTGTACCAGTTTATAGTTAGATCAATAGTGTATAAATGCTCCTTTTTCTTGGCATCCATGCTAGCATTTGTTGTCTTATGTCTTTTTGATAACACCTTCTAACAGGGGTAAAGTGGTATCTCATTGAGGTTTTATTTTCCATTTCCATAATGATTAGTGATAGTGAACATTTCTTCATAAGTTTGTTGGCCATTTGTCTATCTTCTTTTAAAAAATTCTGTTCATGTCCTTTGCCCACTTTTTGATAGGGTTGTT
The DNA here is from genome assembly GCF_027406575.1 of Nycticebus coucang. NCBI lineage: Eukaryota > Metazoa > Chordata > Mammalia > Primates > Lorisidae > Nycticebus > Nycticebus coucang. The sequence goes on along the minus strand of NC_069787.1, from coordinate 75,320,037 downwards.
TGCTCTTTTCTTGATGTTTTGTTTAAGTTCTTTATAGATTCTGGATATTAGTCCTTTGTCAGATGTTCAGTTTGCAAACATTTTCTCCTATTCTATAGGTTTCCTGTTTACTCTGTTAATTATTTATTTTGCTGTGTAGAAGCTTTTTAATTTAATTAAGTCACATTTATTTATTTTTGTGGTTACTGTGTTTGCCTTTGGGATCATAGTTATAAATTCTTTGGGTAGGCTGATGTCTACAAGAGTTTTTCCTTTTTTTTTTTTTTTCTAGAATTTTTATGGTTTCATTCCCTACATTTAAGTCTTTAATTTACCTTAATTTAATCTTTGCATAGGGTTAGAGATATGAGTTCTATTTCATTATTCTTCGTGTGGCTTTTGAGTGTTCCCAGTATCATTTATTAGGGCTTCCTTTCCCCAGTGCATGTTTTTGTCTGCTTTGTCAAAGATCAGTTGGTCATAGCTATATGGTTTTATTTTAGATTTTATATTCTGTTCCATTGGTCTATGTCTCTACTTTTATACTTGTGCCATGCTGTTTTGGTTACTATAATCTTATAGTATAATTTCAAGTCAGGTAATGTGATGCCTCCAGATTTGTGAATTGTTCTTTTTGATTAAGAGTGCTTTGGCTATTTGTGCTCTTTTTTGGTTCTAAATGAAGTTTAGGATTATTGTTTCTAGATCTTTGAAACAATGCTTTGGTATTTTTATAGAAATTGTATTGCATCTTTAAATTGCTTTGGGCAGAATGGTCATTTTAACAATGTTGATTCTATCAATCCCTGAGAATGGGATGTTTTTACATTTGTTTGTATAATCTGAAATTTCTTTCTTTTCTTTTTTTTTTTTCTTTCAGTTTTTGGCTGGGGCTGGGTTTGAACCCAGCATCTCTGGCATATGGGGCTGGTGCCCTACCCCTTTGAGCCAGAGGCACCACCCCAATAATCTAAAAAATTTCTTTCATTGGTTGTTTGTAGTTCTCCTTGTAGTAGTGATCATTTACTTCCTTGGTTAAGTATATTTCTAAGTATTTTATTTTCTTCACAGCTATTGTGCATGGTATTGAGACCTCGATTTGACTTTCAGCTTGGCTGTCATTTGTGTGTAGAACTGCTACTGATTTGTGAACATTGATTTTGTAACCTGAGGCTTTGCTGAATTTATTTATCAATTCCAGGATTTTTTTTGGTGGAGTCATTTAGGTTTTATAGATACAGGATCACATCATTGGCAAACAGGAATAGTCTGATTTCCTCTTTTCCAATTTGGATACCCCCCCCCTTTTTTTCTTTTGCCTGATTGCTTGGTCTAGGTCTTTCAGTGCTATGTTGAATAGAAGTGGTGACAGTGGGCACATTTGTCTTGTTCCAATTCTTAAGGGAAATGCTTTCAACTTCTCCCTATTCAGTCTGATGTTGACTGTGGATTTGTCGTATATGATTTTGTAATTTTAAGATACATTCCTTCTGTCACTAGTTTGTTAAGGGCTTTTATCATGATAAAGTGCTGGATATTGTTAAATGTTTTTTCTGCATCTACTTGCAACTTTTGATACTCTCCTTAAAATTTCTGTGTGTGGGTTGCTTCTGGCCCATAAGTGAAATAATTCTGAAAAATCATCTTTGATTAAATTTAGCAATAAGGAGATTTTAGGGAAGAGCAATAGTGGTTGAATAACAAGAGAAGAAGCCTCCCCAAAAGATTAAATACTAATTACAGTTACATTTTTAAAAGCTTGTTATATGGGCTGCACCTGTGGCTCAGTGAGTAGGGCGCCAGCCTTATATGCCGAGGGTGGCGGGTTCAAACCCGGCCCCCGCCAAACTGCAACAAAAAAATAGCCAGGCCTTGTGGTAGTCCCAGCTGCTTGGGAGGCTGAGGCAGGAGAATCACGTAAGCTCAAGAGTTAGAGGTTGCTGTGAGCTGTGTGACGTCATGGCACTCTACCCGAGGGCCATACAGTGAGACTCTGTCTCTACAAAAAAAAAAAAAAGCTTGTTATATGACAGACACTGTGCTAAGCTCTTTACCACTATTGCCATATTTCATATTTACCCAATAATCAGAACTAATATTTATTCCATTTTACTTGAGAAAACTGAGATATAGAGAAGTTAAATACTATGCTCATGATCACATAAATCACTCAGAGAAAGAACAAATCTAACTCAAGTCTGCATTAATCCAAAGTGCCTCACTATATTGGAGAAGAAAGACAATGAGTGTAGACCTGGTTTCAACCTGTGAGTGTTTGAGGTGCAAGGGAGGCACGAGAGGACCAGCCCAGAAAGAAAGGGGCTTTGTCTGTCTGCTTGTTCGTTGTCCCGATGGAATAAGCTTTTAGGTGTTTTTAAATATCAGTGGGAAGTAACTGATAGAAAAGGAGAATTTAAAGATCTGGAGGAAGAAGGTGCAACAGGACAGGTCTTCTGGGAAGGTAGTGTAGAATGGGAAGGGAATCAGAGTATTCTGCTATCATTATCACGCTAGTCACACCGACACAGGTGAGCTAGGAAGCAGATGAGTGAGGGAGTTCTTGCCTTGTGGTTTCTATTTTCACTGTGAAGGAGGAAGTTAGGGCATTTTTGAGCAAAGAGAATGGTGATAGCTAGAAGCTTTGATGAGTATGAGGATTTATATTTGCCTATGTGGAGAATGGGTGAGAGTGCTGACCAGAGAAATGCAGAAAGACTCCACACGGCACTTAAGGCCCAATGGAGGCTGATCATTAATCTGTAGTGCAACTGAGATGGGGCAGACAGCAAGAGAGAAAGGCACAGTTGATGCTAGGTGCTCAGGAAGGATTTACCAAATTATGCAAAATTAAATAAATAGATAAGCATTGGATTTGCATGACCTTATGTTTTCCCCTGAAATTAATTTCTTTAAAAAAATTAAATCTATCACATCATTTAGTAGTTCTTTTCTCATAAAAGGTGGAAAAAAGAAAATAAATTCCTGTATGTGTGTATGGTGGAGGTTTAGTTATCAGACAAGTAGAAAGTGTTTCTAATGAGCTTATGCATGTGTTCTTCTGTGTTACTTACCTCTGGTTCTTCAAACTGTAAATTTTTCAAAAGTAGGGACAAAATAAAAGAAGAAAACCAGGGGAAGCAGGAGGAAGGAGGAGAGAATGAGGATAAGGGACAGGATGTGGCTTTGGAGCCCTGGTATGCCAGTATTATTAACAATTCCAGTGCTCACTGGCACTTCTTGGTCTGAATTTTCATTCTGTGGAAATCCTCCTGAGTCTTGGCCAGTTCACATGGTGGCTTTGTAGTGTACAGAAATGACTGACAGCTTTGCAAAGTAGGCTTGATGTCTGACAGACAACTACATCTCTGTTGCTAAGCACTGGATCTGGACTTCTGTGTGGCTATGCAAACTCCATCATGGGGGTTCCACTCAGGACCCTCATTTTTTTCTGATTTTTCTTCTTCCTATTCCTATTCAATTTCAGGATGGTGGTTCATGCATCATTTTCTTGACAGGAAGAGTTGGGTGGGGGGTGTGTGGCCCAGTTGAAAATCCAGGTGTAGTGAGTGGACTTGATTTGAATGAACTGCACTTTTAAATCAGGGCCAGATGGCTTTGAGGGTGGCAGCCTCAAATCTTCCTTCCATGGGGATTGGCTTTTCTCCCAAGGAAGCACTTTAGTGGCCATGGAGATATTACTTTTGATACGTTCAATCTAACACCTAATGGGCCATGTCACTACTTACAATTGACCTTAGATCATGGGTTCTTTAACCAAGTTTTGGAGAAGCTGAAAGATGGGCAAGACTTTTAGACTGAACAACCCTAATTCTTGGTGGATTTATGTGAATAAGTGTTAATGCTATGAATGGAAATTATGGGCCACCATGCTAGGTTTCAGAATACAAATATTTTTCAACTTGACCATTGGAAACAAATCACCCTTACATTTTATCTATTCATCAAATATTTACTGAGTGACTACTGTGTTCCAGGCACTATGGTAACAGGACTCTTCCCTTTCATGCTTCTGTGAGCCTGTCTTTCCTCCTGTGACTAAGGCTAAGTATTTGGGGGAGGAATTAAAGCTCCTGTTTACTGAGTGCCTTCCATAGTCTGAGCCATATCTTCTTCAGGCACACAAAGAATGCATCAAAGTAAAAAGTATTATGTCCATTTTATAGATCTAGAAAATGAGAGTTAGACACGTGAAGTAACTTGCCAGAAAATGGCAAGACTGAGATTTGAACCCCTTATCTATCTGTGTCCAAAACTCAGTCTTTTTACTAGTTAAGCTGCCGGAGGAGAAAAGCAAAAATAGAGATTCTAGTTGTAAAGGATAGCATTTCCTCATATAATTGTATTTTAGCATTGAAATTAGCCATTTACTCCTTTATGTAAATAAGGGTCAATCTACTGGTCATTTTCTTAGCAGTAAGACTGCATGTGAGATTGTAGACTGGCTGAAGATTATTTAGTAGGGAGGGTAAATGTGAAGACCTCATTCACATGGTAGAGCTAACTGGGAGCTCTTAACTACCTTAAAAAGCTGTGTGGGTTGTAGATCCTCATTCATTGCGTACTCAACTCTCCCATCTGCTCAGCACTGGTGTAATTAGTTGATGCTAAAGACATGTCCCATGGAAAAGGTAAGGGAATTTATCTTGTTTTAACAGCCTTGGGGGGCACTTGCCTCTGTTACCCCATTTAATCACCACACACCCTGAAAATAGGGAATGAAGAAATCAAGGGAGAAAGCATTGTAGGAACTAGCCCGAGGTAAGTTTTTTACATATGTTTTTTATAAATAAGCAGGATTTGAACTCTGGTATACCTGGCACCAATGTCCTTGCTTTTTCCACTCTTAAAATAATAAAGAGGATTTAAGGGATTGTTTACAGCTGGGAAAGATGGGTTTAGGTGAAGGGTTAGATGTTACCTCAGCTGGAAGCAGACTGCCTGCTCAACCTTCTGGGCTTTTGCTGTTTTTTCCTTCAATTTCAAAAGGATCCTTATTTAGAAGTGTGGAGGCTGTGACTATCTATGGTTACATGCACCTGATGCAAATTTTCTTTTGCATATTGCAAATCTCTGTAGGTCTTCCCCTAGAAACTTCTACTTCTGGCAATGTTGTAAGTAGAAGTGGCACTGTTTTTGGAGATAGGAGGCTGACTTGGAGCCCTGGATTTACTGAGGAGTTGTACATCCTTGGGGAAGACTCTAAATCTTGGTATTTATTCACTCATTCAATCCATTCATTCATTTATTAGTCCCTATGCCAGGCCCTATCCAGCTGGGGAGTTATGGGGTGAATAAGAGCACATTTATTCTTTAGGAGTTTATAGTCTAGTGAGAAGACGACCAGAAACAATAAGCAAATACATGAGTGAGATAGATTTGGACTGATTTAAGTTTCATAGAGGAGAGAAAAGTAAACAGGGAAATATGATGGAGAGGAATGGCATGGGGTGAGGGAGGGGAACATGGTAGGTTGGGTGGCTAGAGAATGCTCCTTGAGGGATGACACATGATCTGTAATTATAAAGTAGAAGAAACCCAGGGAGGAGAGCACACCCAGTGAAAGAAGAGAACAAAGGAAAGAGATGGACCTGGGTCTGTAGTGTTTGAGGGACAGAAGGAAGATCTTGGATGACAGAGGTTAAGGACTCAGTGATATAATACGTGTAAAATACTTTGCATACTATACATAATTATACCAAGACTATTATTTTTATTTAACTTACCCCTGCTACCTTTCCTCCCTCTCTCCCTCTTCTTTTCTTTCCTTCCTTCTTTTCAGGTGTCTCCTAAAGTGCTGATAAAAAACTCTGATAAAACAAAACAAAATCCACTGCTTTCATTTTTAAATTTCCAATCTATTGTGGACTGATAATTTTGTAAAATATCCGAGTGCTGTCAGTACCTTTAGAGATTTCTAAATGCTGATCTTGATTTCTGTACCGTCCTCATGGTGGGCTGGTCTCAGATAGTCATGGACCACACTGGGTTTTCTAGCCTAATTCTTCACTCACAGACTTGGTTATCAGAGGTTGCTGACCACTTAACAAATTCTAATAACCTGATGTCTTGTTCGGCACAGAGCACAGAGGAGAGAGCACCACGCCTTGCAGAGTTGGGCTCTGTGAAGGGCTCCTGAGGGAAGGGGCACCATTTACTGGTTGCCCAAGAAATCATGACTTGAGTTTGAAGGTTGAGTAGTGTTCTGTATCTATTTTACTTTGCTATTTGCCAACATATTATATAAATAAGAGGCATTGTAATTAATATGACACAGGGTTCAAAAGTACACCCCATGCATTTATGTAAGCAGATAATATTGTGGGCCTTAACATGTTCTCCGATTTCCACAGGTTCTCCAAACTTTCAGAGGCAAAGGCCTGGAGGCTGGCGTATACAATCACCCTTAGTTTTTCCTGATACTATTGTATAATGAAACAGCCCATTTAGCCGAGAGCCAGGACAGCCCTGCAGGAGATTTCATACAGAATCTAGGAGAGCAATGACAGGCGGGCATTTCCCCCTAGGTTTCAATTCCTTTTACTAAGTTTGAAAAGCCAGGGGGAAGTGTCCAACAAGGATGGAATCCTTGCCAAGGTAAATTTCAAGCTGGCTTAAAAAGGCTTGAGCAGTAATGGCTGACTCTTAAACAGAGAACAGACAAGGTTATTAAAACTATCAAAGCATGCCTTGGGGTATTTGCAGCAGCCAGGGCTGCCTTTCTGTCCTGTGAAGCTACTCAAAGGAGAGGAGGGCTGCACGCCAGGTCTGGGTGAGGAATAAAGATAAGGATGTCAGGCTCCTGAGGAAGTCAAGGTTTGTCAAGGGGGTTGTACTCTGAGCAGTGCACAAAATTTTTAGCCACTGGAGAGGTTTCAATTATGCTTAAAAAAAAATAAATAAAAGTCTATTGGCTTCTAAGAACAAGAAATAGTAGTCTTCACATTGTGTCTTAATTTTTTAAACAACTGAAAAGCAAACAAATTTTCTGGAGGATTTCACTGACAAAGTGTTCCTCTAGGCAAGGAAACAGTTGTTCTGGACTCTACTATTTGAGCAGCCACTTTTAGTTTGGCAGACATAAACCCATTATCTTTTTCAGGTATTTTTCTTTCCCTGTGATTGAAAAAACTGATGGAAAGCTACAACATTCAAACTGGAAGGACAGTAGCAGGACACCCCAGCTGACTTGCAGGCCTTCTCTGTGTTCTGTTCCTGAGGCCTGGGAACCACAGCTGTTTAGATCAGTGCAGGACATTTGACCCAACTATGGATAAGCTGATTCTCTCTATTCTCTTAGAACACAGAGTTAGATGTTTGAATTGGGAGATCGTGTAGACCCCTGAATGGTATAGTGTATTTGACTATTGTGAAACAAAACACCCAAACTTTAGCAGATGCAAATAATACTCACTTATTAGCTAACAGCTTGGTAAGTCAGGCCCTGGGTGTCTGGGTTCTCTGCTCAGGATCTAGAAAGCTGAAATCAAAGTGTTGGCTGAGCTGTGTTCTTCTCTCAGAGCTCTAGGGAAGAATCCTTCTCCAAACTCTTTCAGGTTGTTTACCAAATTCTGTTTTTTGTGGTTGTAGGACTGATGTTCTCATTTCCTTGCTAGTTCTTGACCACAGACTGTTCTTAGCTCTGAGAGGCTGATTGCTATTCTTGCCAGGAAGTACCCTTTATATCTAAAGCCAGTAGTGGAGAACCTCTCTGTTCTACCCCTCTCATGCTTCTCATCTTTTTCTCAGAAAGAGTCCAGATCCTTTTAAGGTTCATCTGATTAGATCAGGCCCACAGGGATAATCTTTTCTTAAAGTGAATTGTGCAATAACGGTATAGTCTAATCGTGATGGTGAAATCCATGACATTCACAGTCCCAGGGATTATACTGATATTAAAATGTGTGCCATGAATGGGGAGACTAGAAATCTCAGATGGGGTTGCTACTTGAGGGGGGCCTTATGCAAAGAGAATAAAGAGATCTGGAGGGGAGGAAGGACAAAGATAGAGAGAGAAAGAGAAGAGAAAAGAAGAGCAGAGGTTCTTTATGGAGGTTCCCAAGGAGAATGTTTCCCTGCCTTTCCTACTTCCTCATTTCTTGGCTTCTTCCTTCATCTTCGAGGTGCATCTCTCTAGTCTTTGCTTCCATCATTGCCTCGCATTCTTTTCTTTATAGTCCAATTTCCCTCTGCCTCCCTCTCATAAGGACCTTTGATTATATTTAGGGCCATTAGGATAATTTGGAATAGTCTCCTCTCTTCTCAAGATGCTTGACTTAAGCATATTTGCAAAGTCTCTTTTGCTATGTAAGTTAACATTCACAGGTTTAAAGAATTAGTGCCTAGATGCTGTTATTCTCAACTCATCAGAGTAGTTGTGGATTCTAGGGTCATGTGGCTTGAGTTCAAATCTCAACCCTGCCACTTACTAGCCTCATGACTTCAGACAAGTTACTTAGTCTCTCAGTGCCTCAATTTTATCATCTGTTAAATGGGAATAATAATAATATATATTGCATAATTTGATGAAGATTTAATGAAGTAATTACTGAAAAGTGCTTATGCCAGAGCATAGCAAACATTTAGTAAATGTTGATAATTACAGTAGAAACTCTATAAGTTGACTCCCCCAGGGACTATAAAAAACTGGTCAACATACAGAGGTGGTATGAAACTAGGCCTGCTGTACTGATCCCTACATGTGGTGCGTATCTACTGTGTGAAAATTATGTCAACTTGAGGAGGTGGTCAGTGTAGGGAAGTGATTAACTATGGAGGTTCTACTATATAGTTTTCAGTGATGTTATTTAAGGCCTGTCCTACATATTAATTGTTTTGGCCTGCCAGCATAATATTTTCTTCTGCTGTATGTCAGAGTGAATATGTTTTCCTTGTGGAGCTTCCTTTATCTTATTCTCCATCCATATGATTTAGGTGGGGCTAAATTTACTATTAGCTCTGGGACTGGCTGTGGGACCCAGGCCTACGCCCACCAATCTAATTTCCTTGCCTTGGTCCTAGGGATTGGTTCAATGATTGACATGTGAGCTAATTAGTCCAAGTGGTACGAATCTGTGACTTTTCTAGGAGCAACTAGGAGGGAATATTTTCATGGGGTCGCTGAGAGCACAGTGTGTGAAGCCATAGCTGCAGGCAGCCTTTTTTTTTTTTTTTTTATCCTTTTTTAAAAGTTTTGCCACACTGTTGAGCCACTGTGGAGGATAGTAAGCAGAATCAAGGAAAGGAGAGAGACCCCTGAAGTCTGAGGTTAAACTTCAAATCAGCTGGTCCTGAAACCAGCACTTTTGTGGTGGCTAAAGTTAAGTGAGCTAATAAAGTCTCCTTACTGAAACCAGTTTAAACTGGATTTTCTGTCATTTTTATCCAAAAGACTTCCAGAGTCAGAGGGGGGAGTGGGGAATTCCTTCTTTTTCTCAAAGAGGAGATAGAGATTCATTGACCATTTCTGGGCCTCTGCAGATTTTTAAGACCTCAGAAGCCTCAGCCATATGTTTGTGGCCACAGAATGTTATCAGAGTACAGTGAAATCCCTAATGTTCTCCTTACTCCTTCCACAAGGAAGATGATGACAGTGATAGTAAGCTATAGAATGCCTCCCCTCCAGAAGAATGAAAAAAATCCTTTCTCATACTTGCAACACCCTGCAAGGGAGATAGTATTTTAAGAAGGGAATAGAGGAGTGCAGGGAACTGGAATACATCTTCCAAGGTCAAACATCTAATGCAAGCCAAAAGAAGGGGTCAAACACAGGGTTTTCTGGATCTAGAGCTTGTTCCTTTTACTCTGCTGCAACAACTCCCAGAGGTAATCTGGGAGAAGACCCTGTGATAGGGAATTAAGCAATTATGTTTGCAATACCCATGGCCACTGAGCCTTCCTGGAGGTCTGGATTCTTCTTTTGTTCTGTGCTTTGCTTCTCAGAGGATGCTGCAGACATCTAGACTCCAAGAATCTCCTCCCTATGACTGAGCTCAGCTGCATTCTGTACTTTCATACTTCCTGTGTTTTGTGTAAACCTCCTCATGTGTTGGATTTGTGTCTAGAGGATTTTCTGCAGTATTCAAATTCAGCATTATATGCTCTTGGGAATATTTTACCCAGTGGGTTTATCATTCTTTTTATAGGTACACATCTAAACTGAGACATGAGGTACAACATATAGCAAATAGAAAGTAGTATGAATATGAGTCCTCATATTCCAAAGCAAATAATAATAGCAGTGACAATAACAAGCATAAATACATACACACATAAATAAGGATAAAATATTGTGTTGTCATGACAACCAAATGTTGGGCATGAAATATATTTGGATCTGAGCTTCATACATACCACTTTCTAACTCTGGGCAAATTACTTATCATTTACTTCTTGGGTTCTTCAACTGAAAATTGGGAATGATAATAATTCCTTATAAGGTCACTGTAAGGATTGTAGCTATAATTGGGAGGATTATAAGGGCTGAATGGCAATTGTAAACATTAAGCAGTCATCATGGTACCTGGCTCAAAATGAGAACTCAACAATATAAAGTATTTTTTAGTGTACGTACATGTGAAAAAAAATAAAATATTTATAACGCATATACAAGCTATCTAATATGCAGAAGGTACAGAATTAGACTTATAAAAGTATAATGGAAGCTGAATATATGCATTTTATTATTATAGTTGAACTTTAGCCCTAGAGAGCAGATAGCTGCTCATAGAGGATGCTTTTCAAGAGAAAAACTGAATCTATTATCCAGTCAGACCTTAGGGACCAGGAACACAGTTTTGAGAAATGACCTTTGAAATCAGGATGCAGAAAGTGGTTATTTGGTCGAATGGGACATACTCAATAACTCTCAGTGGCACCAATGGAATACTCAGGGCATTCTCAGAAGAGCAAAATTCAAAGGTGGCCCAGTAATCAGAACCTGAGGTACCACCTCGTCTCAGCAGAGAGACTAAAGCAAGAAGCACTGTTAGGTGTTAAGCCAAATTCCACACAAATATCAAATTCACTCATTTGCCAAGTTTTACATCTTCTGAAAATCTTTATATGGTATCATCAGCATAGGCCTGATTCTTCCCTTCTGAGAGCTGCTGCCAAATGAGTACTCATTTGAAGTCCTATCTCTATTGACCTGACTCCACCTTCTGGCCACTATTTATTAGACATTTAGAGCTGTTAAGACTTATCCCTTGATTTTAGAATCGGAAGGTATAGTTTTAGAGAATCTTCTGAACTGAGAACTTGAGAACTCGGGAGAGGTGGGACAACTATATGCAAGTCTGGAGAGATGAGCGAGGCAGATGCAAAGAGAGATAGAAATGATAGAAAGTGTGTGTGTGTGTGTGTGTGTGAGAGAGAGAGAGAGAGGAGAGAGAGAGAGAGAGAGAGAGAGAGAGAGAAACAGAGAGACACCTTGGTTTCTGACTGTTATTTTACTTGTTTCAGCCTCCTCCCTATCCCTCAAGGGGTTTTGAATATTATTGAGTCACAATGAATTCCACTTTCTGTTTTTTCCCCAATGCTAGTTTGAGATATGTCTGCTCTTTATTAATACAAGTGTCTAAGCAGGTAATACTTAACTTTCCCAATATCTCCTTATAGTGTGAACTTTAAAAATTTAAGTTATGAATTTAAACATTTCCATTCAATTGTGGGTACAGTACACAAAGTTAAAAGACAGATATCAAATTGAGAAAAGGTATTTACTATTTCTAAACTCACAAAGTACTAATTTCTAGAATATTCAATAAACTTTCGATAGTCACCAAGAAACAACCCCAACACTCTAATAGAAAAATAGGCAAAAGACATCAATGGGCAATTTATGGAAAAGGGAAACCCCAAAGGCTGAGAAGCATATGAAGAATATTCAAAGTCATTGTTAATAAAATAAAGTAAAAGTAGGAGAGGCGGAGCAAGGTGGCAGACTAGAGGCAGCTTCTTTGCAGCTGGGCATGGTGAAACTCTAGGCACCTCTGGCTTGTGGGTTCTGCCCAGAAACATCACTGTGGGGGCACATGGAGGCAGTGGGAGACTTCAGGACCCCACAAGGAGGAAAAAAGCAGTGGAGATGTTGCAAGTGTTTGCAATGGGTCGGAGGTTGGCTGGATGTGTGTCTGTGGTGGCAGCAGCTACAGCATTGCTGAGAGTTTGCAGACAAGGAAGGGCCTCCTCTGGGATTTTTTTTTTTTTTAACTTGGGCATTTGGTTGAGTTATCTTGGGTGATCTTGGGTGAGTGAGCAAGTGACTTTGAATAGCACCCAGACGTGGAGCAGAGATTTAATTGTTCAGCTACAGTCCAGGTGCAGCCATTGTGGGAGAGCTGCCTTGCAGGCTTGATCCTCAGGGTAGTAGAGCAAGGCTGCTTCTGGTGCACCTGATAAATGGACAGCCACTTCTGGAGAGATCTGAGTGACACATGCTTTCCTGGGAAAGCCAGTACTTAGCCAAGGGACATGGGTTTGAAAAGGTTGAGGTGTGTCTATTAAGCAGACTGAGGAGAGATTCAGGTTCCCAACCCTGTGGGGTTTGATGGCAAAGAAGTCAGCAGAAGCTATCAGTTCCCATCTTATACAGCTGTGTCAGCATTGTGATTAGTATTTCATTGTATATTAGTATTCATATATATGCTGACACACACAGTTTTTTCTTTTAAAATTTCTTTTCAATTTTTCCCTAGATTTTTCTTTTTCTTTTTTCTTCTTTTCTCATGTAAATATAATTTTTTATTGTTGCCTTCTTTAATAATAAGGACTTCATTTTTGCTAGTTTTTCTACCACTATTATTTGTTCCCCCTCAATTTTGTACCTTAAGGTTTTTTGTTTGTTTTGGTTTAATTTATAGTATTTTTGTTTTTCTTCTCTATTTAGTAGAGGTGAGGTCTTGTGTCTGCTCAGACTAGCAAAAAGCTGCAGACATCAAGGGACTCACTCAACCCAGCCTCCCCAGAGATTGGGATTTGTGGGTGTGGGTCAAAATACCCTACTGTACACCACTATTACTTCTGTCTCTCTTTCTGTTTCTCTCTTCTTTTTGTCATTACCTTTTACTCACCCCTTTTCCTTTCTCTTTTTTAATCTTTTATCCCTCATTGCTCTTCTTGTGGGAGAGCTGCCTTGCAGGCTTGATCCTCAGGGTAGTAGAGCAAGGCTGGTTCTGGTGCACCTGATAAATGGACAGCCACTTCTGGAGAGATCTGAGTGACACATGCTTTCCTGGGAAAGCCAGTACTTAGCTTGTACTAAGTACTTTTGTACTTTTAGTCCTTTACCAAAAAGACACTTCAACACTTTAGGTAAGAGGCACAGTAACTTAAAGAAAAAGAGGAAGTGAAGGGAAAAAGGGCAAGGAAACAGACAAAAAGAAAACACTAATGAGAAAGAAACAGCACAAAAATCATGGCAACATGAAAAATCAGAACAGAGCAACCCCTCCAAGGGATCATAAAGTAGCTACTGCAGAAGATTCCACCTATAAAGAAATGTTTGAAATGACGGAAGGAGAATTTAAATTATGGGTGGTAAAAACAATGAAGGAAATTGCTGAGAAAATGGAAAATAACCAAAAGTAAATCCCCAAACAGAATCAAATAAGAGAAGAATATATGAAAAATATAGAAAAGATATAGTGGAGTTTAAGGAATTGAAGCAATCAGGGAACTTAAATATGCTGTAGAAAGTATCAATAACAGATTAGACCATGCAGAATAAAGAATCTCAGAAGTAGAGGATAAAGCTCTTGAGCTAACTCAAGCAGTTAAAGAGACAGAAAAAAAAAAAAAAAGAGAAAGCAGAACATTCACTGACAGAATTATGGGCCTTCATGAAGCTTTCAAACATATGAGTTGTAAGTATCCCAGAAGGGGAAGAAGAATGCCCCAGAGAAATGTAAGTCCTACTAGAGGATATCATAAATGACAATTTTCCAAATATCACCAAAGATTCTGACACACTCCTTTCAGAGGGATGTCAGACCCCAGGTCATCTCAACTCAAATAGAGCTTCTCCAAGACACATTGTCATGAACCTGTCCAAAGTCAAGACAAAAAAGATTCTGCAAGCTACTAGGAGTAAGTGGCAAATGGCCCATGGGGGCAAATCCATCAGGGTGATTGCGGACTTCTCAAATGAAACTTTTCAAGCCAGAAGGCAGTGGTCATCTACTTTTAATCTACTTAAACAAATTTTCAGCTCAGAATTCTATATCCTATTAAGCTAAGCTTTAAAATTAATGGAGAAATCAAATCATTTACTGATATGCAAACATTGAGAAAGTTTGCCACAACAAAACAGCTCTATAAGAAATACTTAGACCAAAAAAAAAAAAAAAAAAAGAAATACTTAGACCTATTCTACACATTGATCATCTCAATGGACCACCAGCAAAGTAAACACACAGAAAATAAAGGACAAAACCTAGCTTCCACAATGATGCAAAAGATAAAGCTAAGAAATGGACTTTCACAAAATGAGATGAATAGGATGCCACCACACTTATCAATTATCTTAATAAATGTTAATGGCTTGAATTCTCCACTGAAGAGGCATAGGTTGGCTGATGGATAAAGAAGTACAAGCCATCCATTTACTGTCTGTAGGAAACACACTTAGCCACAAAGGACAAAGTAAAACTCAGGTTAAAGGATGGAAGACAATTTTTCAGGCTAATGACTATCAGAAGAAAAGAGGGGTTGCATTCTTATTTTTAAATACAAGTGGATTTAAAGCAACTAGAGTCAAAAAAGACAGATGGACATGTCATATTGGTCAAAGAAACAATACAACAAGAAGAAATTTCAATTCTAAATATTTATGCACCCAAGTTAAATGCTCGCAGATTCTTGAAACAGACCTTAATTCGTCTGAGCAATAGGATTTCCCGTAACACTGTAATATCTTGGGACTTTAACACTCTTCTTACAGAGCTGGACAGATCCTCTAACTAGAAACTAAACAAAGATACAAGGGACTTAAATGTGACGCTAGAACAACTGTGCTTGATAGACATATATAGAACACTCCATCCCAAAGTTAAAGAATATATGTTCTCATCAGCCCATGGAACATTCTCCAAAATAGATGATATCCTAGGATACAAATCAAACCTCAACAAAAATCAAAAGAATTAAAATTTTACCTTGTATCTTCTCAGACCACAAGGTAATAAAAGTGGAATTCAACTCAACAAAAATTGTCATCCCCACAAAAAGGCATGGATTAACCAATCTTATGCTGAGTGACAGGTCAAAGAAGAGATTAAAAAGGAAATAATTAGTTTCCTTGTGCATAACCACAATGAAGACACAAGCTACAAAAACCTGTGGGACACTGCAAAAGCAATACTAAAAGAGAAATTTATTGCATTATTTGTGTACATCCAAAAACCTGAATGAAAGCACATCAATAACCTAATCAATTTTTTTTTTTTTTTTTTTTTTGTAGAGACAGTGTCTCACTGTACCGCCCTCAGGTAGAGTGCCGTGGCGTGGCGTCACACGACTCACAGCAACCTCTTACTCTTGGGCTTACGCGATTCTCTTGCCTCAGCCTCCCGAGCAGCTGGGACTACAGGCACCCGCAACAATGCCTGGCTATTTTTTTTTTTTTTTGTTGCAGTTTGGTTGGGGCTGGGTTTGAACCTGCCACCCATGGCATATGGGGCCGGCGCCCTACTCACTGAGCCACAGGCGCCGCCCCTAATCAATTATCTTAAAGAAAT
Source organism: Nycticebus coucang (assembly GCF_027406575.1). Lineage (NCBI taxonomy): Eukaryota > Metazoa > Chordata > Mammalia > Primates > Lorisidae > Nycticebus > Nycticebus coucang. The sequence goes on along the minus strand of NC_069787.1, from coordinate 75,304,303 downwards.
GGGAAAGGAAGAGAAATACAATCCCAAACCTAGTAGAAGAAAAAAAATAACCAAAATTAAATCAGAAACAAATGAAATTGAAAATAAAAGAATCATTCAGAAAATTAATGAAGCAAAAAGTTGGTTCTTTGAAAAGATAAATAAAATCTATAAACCAGTGGCCCCATTAACCAGAAATAGAAAAGTAAAATCTTTAATAACTTCAATCAGAAATGAAAAGGGGGAAATAACAACTGACACCACAGAAATACAAACTGATACCACAGAGGTACAAGAAATTATTTCTGACTACTACCAAAAACTTTATGCCCAGAAATCTGACAATGTAGAGGAAATGGACCAATGCCTGGAATCAGACTTTCTAGACTTAACTAAGAAGAAATAGATCTCTTGAACTGACCAATATCAAGCATTGAGATTGAAGAAACAATAAAATAGCTTCCAACAACAACAAAAAAAGCCCAGGACCAGATGGCTTCATGTTAGAATGATATCACACTTTCGAAGATGAGCTTGTACCTAACTACAGAACCCATTCCAAAACATTCTAGACTTAACATTCTAGACTCAACTTTCTAGACTTAACTAAGAAGAAATAGATCTCTTGTACTGATCAATATCAAGCATTAAGATTGAAGAAACAATAAAAAAGCTTCCAACAACAACAACAAAAAGCCCAGGACCAGATGGCTTCATGTCAGTATTCTATCACACCTTCAAAGACAAGCTTGTACCTGTACTACAGAACCCATTCCAAAACATTGAGAAGGAAGGAACCTTCCCCCAACACGATCTATGAAACAAATATCATCTTGATTCCAAAACCAGGAGAGGACTTATGTAAAAAGGACAACAATGAACCAGTTTCACTAATGAATATCAATGCAAAAATACTTAACAAAATCTTAGCTAAAAGATTGCAGCTACTCGTTAAAAAAATTATGTATCATGATCAAATAGGCTTCATCAAAGTGTTGCAAGGTTGTTTAACATATGCAAGTCCATAAATGTAATACATCATATTAATAGAAGCAGAAACAAAGACCATTTGATCCTCTCAATAGGTACAGAAAAAGCATTTGAAAAAATTTAGCATTCTTTTCTAACAAGAACGCTTAAGAAAATAGGCATAGGTGGCATATTTCTTCAGCTGATGTAAGCCATCTATGACAAACCCACAGCTAACATCATACTGAAAGGCGTAAAACTGAAAGCTTCCCCACTTATAACTGGAACCAGATAAGAATGTCCACTATTGTCACTGTTATTCAACATAGTTCTGAAAGGCCTAGCCAATGCAATCAGGCAAGAGAAGGATATAAAGAGCACCCAAATGGGGACAGGGGAGGTCAAACTTGCTCTGTGTTGATGATATGATCTTATACTTAGAAAACCCCAGACACTCAACCACAAAACTCCTGGAAGTCATCCAGAAATATACTAATGTCTCTGGGTATAAAACAAATGTCCACAAATCAGTAGCCTTTGTATATTCCAATAACAGCCAAGTTGATAAGCTAATCAAGGACATAATTCACTTCACAGTAGCTTCAAAGGAAATGGAATACTTAGAATATACCAAAGAAAAGAGATAAAGGTTCTTTTCAAAGAGAATTATGAAACACTAAGTAAAGATATTGCAGAAAACACTAACAAATGGAAGAACATACCATGCTCCTGGCTGAGAAGAATCAACGTTGTCAAAATGTATATACTTCCCAAAGCAATCTACTGACTTAATGCAATCCCCATTAAAATACCAACATCATATTTTGAAGAACAGTAAAAAATGGTTCTTCATGTTGTATGTAACCAGAAAATACTCCATATAACTAAGGCTATTCTTAGTAATAACTATTCAATAAATGGTTCTGAGAGAACTGGATAACCACATGTAAAAGATTGAAACTTGCCCCACACCTTTCACCCCTTACAAAAATTGACTCAAGATGGATAAGAGACTTAAATCTAAGACATGAAATGATAAAAATCTTAGAAGAAAGTGTGGGGAAAACTCTTGATGATGTTGGACTGGGGAATGATTTTATGACAAAGACTTCAGCAACCATTGCAACAACAACAAAAATTAAAAAATGGGACTTAATTATGCTGAAAAGCTTTGGCACAGCTAAGGGCACAACAAGTAAAGCAAAAGGACAACTTTGAATGGGAAAAGATATTTGCAGGGTATCAATATGACAAAGGGTTGATAACTAGAATCTACAAAGAACTCAACCAATAGAAAAAGAGTAAACAATCCCATCTATCTCTGGCCAAGCGATATGAACAGAAATGGCTAATAAACATTTGAAAAAATGCTCATCACCCCTGATCATCTGAGAAATGCAAATCAAAATCACTCTGAGATACCACCTAATCTCAGTGGGGGTAAGCTCACATCACAAAGTCAAAGTTGCAGATGCTGACATGGACATGGATAGAAGGGAGCACTTTTACTCTGCTGGTAGAACTGCAAACTAATACAACCTTTTTGGAAGGAAGTATAGGAATCCTCAGAGAACTCAAATTAGACATCCCATGTGTCCTGCAATCCCATTACTAGGCATTTACACAGAAGGAAAAAAAAAACCCTTTTATCATAAGGACACTTTCATTAGACTATTTATTGCAGCTCAATTTACAATTGCCAAAATGTGGAAACAACTTAATTGCCCACCAACCCCAGAATGGATTAATGGGTTGTGATATATTTATACTATGAAATACTATTCAGCCATTAAAAAAATGGAGACTTTAAATCTTTTGTATTAACCTGGATGGAGATGGAGCACATTCTTCTTAGTAAAGCATCACAAGTATGGAGAAGCATGAATCTAATGTACTCAATTCTAATATGAAGGCAGTAGATGTTCTAATACAAGGGCTATGGTTGGGGAGTGAGGAGTTGGGCAGAGGGGAGGAGGAAAGAGGTTGGGGATCATGGTGTATAGCACACCTCTTGGGGGCAGGACAAAATCACAAGAGGGACTTTACCTAACAACCACAATCAGTGTAACCTGATTCTTTATACCCTCAATGAATCCCAAACAATAAAACAATAATAATAATAATAATAAAATAAAAAATAAATAAAGTAAAGGAGTTATCTCCTGTTACTTATTAGACTAGAAAAATACAGAAATGAGGAAACACAATGATCACCTACAGTGTTGGTGAGTATGTAGACGAGCACAGCCATTCTGCAAAGTATTCTGGCATTCTTAGTATTATGACATATATATGTGTCCTCTTCCCAAGTAGTCTGCTCCTGGGTAAACAGTACAAAGAGTTCTCACACAGGTCCACAAGAAATGGGTAGGGGTATGGTCATTTCAGTACTACTGTGTGCAGTGGTGGGGAGTTGGAAGCAATTTCACCACCATGGGAGTGTATAGGTGAAATGCCGTCTGCATGCATGAACACCATGCAGCAGTTAGAAGAGATGGACTTACAGCACAATAGAAATGTTCATAGACATGTAAAAGCAAGTGTTTAGTAGTAAGTGGAAGAAATAAAATGAGATATGTAACAAAAAGATTTGCAGAGCAAACAGCAATTCACATTTACAAATAAACCTTAAATAAACATTTAAATGATTGCTGATGGGGTATGAGAAGAAGAGGTGATAAAAGGGAATAAATAACTACCTAACACCTGGTAGAATGGCTACTATCATAAAGGAAAAAAACTGGAAAATAACAAGTGTAGGTGAGGACGTGGATAAATTGGAATGCTAGGACATTGTTGATAGCATAAAATGGTACAGCCACCATGGAAGAAAGTATGGCAATTCCTCAAAAGATGAAAACAGAATTACTATACAATTGAACAATTCCGTTTCTGGGTATGGACGCCAAAGAATTGAAAGAGGGATTTTGAGAGCCATTTGTATACCATGTTTACAGCAGCATTATTCACAATAGCCAAAAGGTGGAAGCCCCCAAGTGTTCATTAGTGGATGAATAAAAAATGTGTGGTATACACATACGATGGAGTATTATTCAGCCTTAAAAAGAAAGGGAATTCTAGTACATGCTGCAATGTGCATCAATCTCAAGGACCTTATGGTAAGTGAAATAAGCCAGTCACAAAAGGACAAATACTACATGATTCCACTTATATAACATCCAGAGCAGTCAAATTCACAGAGATGGTGAGTAGAAGGGTAGCTGCTGGGAGCTGAGCAGTTGGGAAGGGACAATGGGAGCAATTGTTCACTGGGCATGAAGTTTTAGTTTTGCAAGAGAAAGGGTTCTGGAAATTGGTTGTCCAACTATGTGACTATACTCGACATTACTACACTGCACTTAAAAATGTTTAAGATGGTAAATGTTATGCTTCATAGTTTTTCCACAATTAACTTAAAAAAAACATGTAAATAAAGAAATAAAATGTACAAGGTCTGCTCAAAGGCCTTGTACATACCCATAATGTCCCATATACCAAGGAATATGGTTAACTCAATGCTTTCCTTGAGAGATGTACTTCTTTAAAAAGGAAAGGTAATTCTTGTGGCCTTCACTTTCCCTAAAAGCTTCACACTATGGAAGTAGAGAGACAAATGGTTTTAACACCCTTAGCCCAAATCCTCTTTTTGTTGCTTGCAACCCTGTTTCTACCAGATGAACCTGATTGATTCAGGTGGATTTGAAGGTTTTATGTTCCCATCCTTTTCTCTCATTCATTGTTTCTCAGCTTTGAACTGGCAGGATTTATTATAGTTACAAAGTTCTCCATTTCTTTGTTCTATTCAATTCTGTTGAATTTAAACCTTGCCTTCTCTTTCTCTAGATTATTTGGATTCAAACTTGCTGCCAAAGCCCTGCCAAGTCACTTCTGCTTGGCACAGCTTACGACATTAGGCTTGGCAAGGTAGCAGTTGCTTTGTGTGGAGATGTTTAGTGTAGTATCATCTTGTAGCTGACTGTAGTGATGGCATAGGTGGCCTTAGTATGCTATTGCAAGATCGATAGTGCCTTTTAGCCTGGAATCTGAAAAAGATGTGCAAATTTCAATGTGTTCTTTGGGCATGAAGCTAGCGGTGGTAGTACTGAATGTGGTTCTTAACTTGGGGCCACAGATGGTCTATGAGATTATAGATGATTCCCATTTGGACAACTGGGTTGAACAACTTTCTTGGCTGATCACACAAAGTTCTATTCTATATAGTGCTTAAGTTGTTCTCCACATGATTTTACAAAAGGAGATACTTCAAAATCCCCTGAAATTATGAGCTGCTCTGATGATCCAGTTTCACTGATTAAAATATGAAGAAATTACGTAGAATTATATTCAAAATTTTATGTTTTTCTTTCTAAACTGCATAATTGAAAAGCTTAAAGTTCTGCCAAACAAATGCTTTGAAAATAGTTGTTCCTTTTCTCTTGGTATTTATTTAAAATGGTATATTGTGATTTGAATGGTTGAATTTTAAGTTTCAATATACAGTAGATAAGACATTTTTTCTGGTCTTGGCCAATAAAGTCCTATTAAATAAGATTCTGTATCTCTGCAAAAGTTCAAGTGTTCTTGGTTGACAAATTGGATATTCAACAAGACACACACACACACACACACACACACACACGGGGGCAGGAGGGGAGGAAGAGAAAGAGAATATCAAGATCAAAGGAGTCTAAGAAACACTTATCTCTGGACAGGGACATATTTAATGAACATTTCTTTTTTTTGTTTGTTTTGGCTGACATCCAGGGTTTATTTATGTATGTATTTTTTTTTAAATTAAATCATAGCTGTGTACATTAATGTGATCATGGGGCACCATACACTGGTTTCATAGACCATTTAACATATTTTCATTACATTGGTTAACAGAGCCTTCCTGGCATTTTCTTAATTATTGTGTTAAGACATTTGTATTCTACATTTACTAAGTTTCACACGTACCCTTGTAAGATGCACAGCAGATGTAATCCCACCAATCACCCTCCATCAGCCCATCCTACCCCATCCCGGCCCTCCCTGTCCCCCTTCCCCATATTCTTAGGTTATAACTGGGTTATAGCCTAAGAAAGCCATAAATTAGTTTCATAGTAGGGCTGAGTACATTGGATACTTTTTCTTCCATTCTTGAGATACTTTACTAAGAAGAATATGTTCCAGCTCCATCCATGTAAACATGAAAGAGGTAGTCTCCATCTTTCTTTAAGACTGCATAATATTCCATGGTGTACATATACCACAATTTATTAATTCATTCGTGGATCGATGGGCACTTGGGCTTTTTCCATGACTTAGCAATTATGAATAGGGCTGCAATAAACATTCTGGTACAAATATCTTTGTTATGATGTGATTTTTGGTCTTCTGGGTATATACCTAGTAGAGGAATTATAGGATTGAATGGCAGATCTATTTTTAGATCTCTGTGTTCTCCAAACATCTTTCTAAAAGGAATGTATTAATTTGCATTCCCACCAGCAGTGTAGAAGTGTTCCCTTTTCTCCACATCCACGCCAACATCTCTGGTCTTGGGATTTTGTGATATGGGCTAATCTTACTGGAGTTAGATGATATCTCAAAGTAGTTTTGATTTGCATTTCTCTGATGATTAAGTATGATGAGCATTTTTTCATGTCTGTAGGCCGTGCACCTGTCTTCTTCAGACAGCTCGTTTGTTTGTGGGGTACTCTGAGTCGTTCTCATGTGGGAGGGGACTCCCCATCCTCTTGATGATGGATTTTGTACCTTTTGTTTGTATCTTTGGGGTCGCAGCTCGCCTCATGCAGTGATGTGGGTTCTTCAACCTTCTCTCTTGGCACAGCTCTAATCTGCCAGGTCACTTGCTAAATTTCTGTCCTTTAACTCCCTTCTGGATGGGAGCCTCTGTGGAAAGCTGGCTTTAGTCAGCCATCTTGTTTCAGCATAATGGACATTTCTTAAGGATGTGAGATCTTTATGGCCCGTGTGATAACGGATATAAGAGGTAATAAATAAACCCTGTTCTTACTTCGATCAATATTATCTTCACTTTTTGTGGGCACCAGTTTCCCTAAGCCTGATTGCTTGAGAAATCAAAGCTGTAAATTATGAGTATTTTTAAATGTTATAATGTTATTTCTATTTTTATTGGCCAGGAATGGAGCTGGTAAATTTTTGTTTGTTTGTTTAAGAGACAGAGTCTCACTTTGTCACTCTCAGTAGAGTGCCATAGGGTCACAGCTCTCAGCAACCTCCAGCTCTTGGGCTTAGGTGATTCTTCTGCCTTAGCCTCCTGAGTAGCTGGGACTACAGGTGCCCACCACAATGCCCGGCTATTTTTTTGTTGCAGTTTGGCTGGGGCTGGGTTTGAACCCACCACCCTTGGTATATGGGGCCGGTGCCCTACTCACTGAGCCACAGGCGCCACCTAGGAGCTAGTAAAATTTTAAGGAATTCCTTAAAACTTTTAAGGAATTTTTAAGATTCCTTAAAGAACAAAACGAATGGATATATGCTGCAACCTGGGTGAACTTCAGAGACATGCTAAGTGTAGGAAGCCAAATGCAAAAGACCACATAACTGCATGATTCTATTTATATGAAATGTCAAAAAAAAGGCAATTTGTAGAGACAGAAAGTAGATTAATGATGGTAGGTATCTGGTTGGGAATGGGAGCAAGGATGACTGCAAATAGAAGAGGTCTTTACTGGAGTGGTGAAGCTGTTCTAATATTGAATTCAGATGATGGTTGCATAACTATAAATTTACCAAAAATCAATTATTGAATTGCACACTTAAAATAAGTTAAATTTATGGTAAATTATGTCTGTGTCAATATATCTGTTAAAAAAATCATGGCAAACAGAAGCCATAGATTGTTGCTGTTTGAAATTATGTAAGTTGGCCCTAGAAACCATTTCTTCTCCTTTTGCCTCCAAACCGAAGGGAAGAAGGTCTCTAGTGTCAGCGGATAATGACTTTCTATTGGTCTATGTAGAAATTACCCAAAATGCCATTTAGCAACTGTTTTAGGAGTGAAGAGACTGGACATCCTGTGTCATGTCACCACACTAGTGAGTAACAAGCCCACTTAGTGATTGATAATGGTTCCTTCTCTGTATCCCTGCTCCATCCCTGGGCTGTTGTCTTCTCAATATGTGGTCTTATAGCCTTGGAAAACGATCTTTCTTTGAACAATGAGATTATCGCTTCTAACCATAGAAAGGTGCATTTTAAAATTTATCGCTTCCCCCTTATGATGAAATGTGTTTTATATGTCGGTGTCACACCAAAATATAAGCTCTTTTATTTATTTATTTATTTATTAAATCATAGCTGTGCACATTAATGTGATCATGGGTTACCATACACTAGTTTCATAGACCATTTGACACATTTTCATCACACTGGTTAACAGCCTTCCTGGCATTTTCTTAGTTATTGTGCTAAGACATTTACATTCCACATTTACCAAGTTTCACATATACCCAAGTGCCCATCCATCCACGAATGGATTAATTGTGGTATATGTACACCATGGAATATTATGCAGCCTTAAAGAAAGATGGAGTCTTTACCTCTTTCATGTTTACATGGATGGAGCTGGAACATGTTCTTCTTAGTAAAGTATCTCAAGAATGGAAGAAAAAGTACCCAATGTACTCAACCCTACTATGAAACTAATTTAGGGTTTTCACATGAAAGCTATAACCCAGTTACAACCTAAGAATAGGGGGAAGGGGGAAAGGGAGGGGAGGGAGAGGGGAGGTGGGTAGAGGGAAGGGGATTGGTGGGATTACACCAGCGGTGCATCTTACAAGGGTATATGTGAAACTTGGTAAATGTGGAATATAAGTGTCTTGGCACAGTAACTGAGAGAATGCCAGGAAGGCTATGTTAACCAGTGTGATGAAAGTGTGTCAAAAGGTCTGGTAAATGGTGAATGGTGCCCCATGATCATATCAATGTACACAGCTATGATTTAATTATATCAATGTACACAGCTATGATTTAATTAAAAAAAAAAAAGCTTTTCTGCATCAATTGAGAGAATCATACATTTTTTAATTTGTTTATGTGCTGAATTATACTTATAGATTCACGGATATTGAACCAGCCTTGAGACCCTGGGATAAAACTGACTTGGTCATGATGCATAATTTGTTTAATGTGTTGCTGGATTCTGTTTGTTAGGATCTTGTTGAATATTTTTGCATCTATATTCATTAGTGATATTGGTCTATAATTTTCTTTTCTTGTTGGGTCTTTTCCTGGCTTGGGGATCAGGGTGATGTTTGCTTCATAAAACGTGTTGGGTAGTCTTCCTTCTTTTTCTACCTTTTGGTACAGGTTGAGTAATATAGGTACTAATTCCTCTTTAAAGGTTTGGTAGAATCCTGACGTGAAACCATCTGGTCCCGGGCTTTTCTTTTTAGGGAGATTTTGTATGGTTGATCCTATTTTAGAACTTGATATGGGCCTGTTCAACATTTCCACTTGATTCTGACTAAGTTTTGGAAGGTGACGTGCTTCCAAGTATTGGTCAATTTCCTTCAGATTTTCATATTTCTGAGAATACAGTTTCTTGTAATAGTCATTAAGGATTTTTTGAATTTCTGAGGAATCTGTTGTTATTTCATCTTTGTTGTTTCTGATTGATGAGATTAGAGATTTTACTCTTTTTTTCCTGATTAGGTTGGCCAAAGGTTTATCTATTTTATTGACCTTTTCAAAAAACCAACTTTTTGATTTATTGATCTGTTGTATAATTCTTTTGTTTTCAATTTCATTTAATTATGCTCTAATTTTGTATAATTCCTCTCTTCTACTGGGTTTGGGGTTAGAATGTTCTTCCTTTTCCACTTGCTTGAGATGTCCCATTAAGTTGCTTACTTCTTCTCTTTCCGTTTTCTTGAGGAAGGCTTGCAGTGCTATAAATTTCCCTCTTAGGACTGACTTTGTGGTATCCCAGAGATTCTGATAATTCGTGTCTTCATTGTCGTTTTGTTCTAAAAATTTGGCAATTTCCTTCTTGATCTCATCTCTGACCCAGCTATCATTCAGCATAAGGTTATTTAACTTCCATGTTTTTGTATGAGTATGCAGATTCCTGTTGTTACTAAGTTCAACTTTTATTCCATGGTGGTCCGAGAAGATGCAAGGAATAATTTCTATTCCTTTAACTTTACTAAGGTTAGACTTGTGACCTAAGATGTGATTGATTTTGGAGTAAGTTCCGTGGGCTGATGAGAAGTATGTGTATTCCGTTTTGTTGGGATGAAATGTTCTGTAGATGTCTGCTAAATCCAAATGTTGGATGGTTAGTTTTAAATTAAAATTTCTTTGCTCAGCTTCTTATTGGAGGATCGATCCAACACTGCCAAAGGAGTGTTGAAATCTCCGACTATTGTGGAGCTGGAGGAAATCAAGTTGCTCATGTCTGTTAGAGTTTCTCTTATAAATTGAGGAGCATTCTGGTTGGGTGCATAGATATTAATAATTGAAATCTCATCATATTGAGTATTACCCTTAACAAATACGAAGTGACCATTCTTATCCTTCCTTACTTATGTTGGTTTAAAGCCTATTGTGTCTGCAAATAGAATCGCAACACCTGCTTTTTTCTGATTACCATTTGCCTAAATATGGATGACCATCCTTCCACCCTGAGTCTATATTTGTCTTTTAAGTTAAGATGTGATTCCTGTATGCAACAAATATCTGGCCTGAGTTTTGTATCCAGTCAGCTAACCTATGCCTCTTTAGAGGACAATTTAAGCCATTCACATTAAGGGAGAATATTGATAAGTCTGGCAAAATTTTGGGTATCGAGTTTTTTGAAAGTCCAGTGGACATTTGTAATCTTTTTGCTAGTGTGGAAGTTGGAGTTTGATCAAAAGTTTCTGAGTGAGTTTAGTTTTGTGGTAGAAGATTGGGTTGTTCATTATGGAGGATAGGTCTGAGGATATCCTTAAGAGCTGGTTTGGTTATGGCAAATTTCTTCAACATATGAATGTCATTAAAGTATTTAATTTCTCTATCATAAATGAAACTCAGGTTAGCTGGATACAGAATCCGGGGTTGAAAGTTATTTTGCTTTAGGAGATGAAAATTCGATGACCACCCTCCTCTGGCTTGAAAAGTTTCAGCAGAGAGATCTGCAGTCATTCTAATAGTCTTCCCTTTGTAGATAATGGCTTTTTTACATCTGGCTGCTTTGAGAATCTTCTCCTTCATATTAATTTTATTGTAGTTAATTATTATATGCCTGGAGGATGTCTTATTGGGGTTGAGTTGTGCTGGTTCTGAAGCTGTCTGCTATCTGAATTTCAGAATCTCTAAATTTCAGAATTTAAAAATCTCTTTCATAATTTCATGGAGAAGGGCCTCTATGCCTAGTGAGGCCATTACATCAGTTTCAGGGATTCAAATGAGTTGGATATTAGCCTTCTTTGAATTATCCCAGAGCTCTCTGAGTGAATGATCCGGTTTTGCTCTCCATTTCTCTTCCTCTTTGAGAGTTTGGGAGCGTTCAAAGGCTTTGTCCTCAATGTCAGAAATCCTTTCTTCTGCTTGCTCCACTCTGTTACTGAGGGATTCTACTGTATTTTTCAGATCTTTGAGGGCTGCAAATTCTTGCTTCAGTGTGTCTAAGTCTTTGGTGGTTTTGTTTTTAAATTCATTATATTCTTGAGACAACTTTTGAATTTGTCCTCGAATTCCTAATTCCATTTTAATAATCTTGTTTGCAATCCAAATTCTGAATTCTATTTCTGACATCTCAGCCAGTTGTTTGTGAATGGGATCTTTAATTACATCTGGCATATCTTTCCTTGGGGGGGGTTGATCTATTCTGGTTATTCATGTTACCAGAGTTTTTCTGCTGATTCTGCCCCATGATTGTTTTACTCCATTTGATTTTTCCCCTGGAGCTTTGTCGAGGACCCGTACAGTGCTGTGGCTTGAGAAACTGGGGCCCTATTTGGTGTGGTGGGGCTAAGTGGTTCTGTCTTGTTTTTAGCTGGTTTCTGTTTGACCCTAGTGAAACAGTCACTCTGGGTTAAAGTCTCAGCTATGGAGAAATACCAGCAATTAAGTCACCCCGCCCACCACAGGCAACAATTGGAAAAGGAAAAATCAAACCTTCCTACAACCATACACCCAGGGCACCATCTGAGTAGTCCTCAGATGATTGGCTCAGTTCAAAAAGTCCACATCAATTGTCTCAGTCAGCACATCTCTTGGGTGGGAGAGTTTAAGAGGTCTCTGGGAACTGGATCACAGGGGTCTGGTGACTACTCTGATATGGCTTGCTCCAGTGCTACATGGAGTCAGGAGGAGCCACCCAGCAAATAGATAGGTTTGGGAAGGTTGATGCCTCCTTCCCCACCTTGCAGCTCTGTCACACCCAGTTGCTGCTAGCCCTGCAGGGCTGTGACCCAGTCAGTTGTCTGCAGTGAGCAGATACTCCAGAGGTTTGCACCTCCCTAAATCACAGGGATGTCTCTATCTGTTCATCCAGGCCACTGCTCTCTGCTTCTATCCAGCAGGGGGTGGTGAGACCTGTCAACCTCGGGCACTTGATGGAGGCTGGGGGTGTTCACTCAGTTCCAGCCCTACCCTTAGTTTATGTTACTGGCTGAACAGAAAAACCCTGTGGGAGTTTGTTTTTGACCCTGCTAAATTCCTCTGCAGAGGAGAGGCTGATTTGAGTTCCCAGAGCCTGTGCCTCAGGCTCTGTCTGTACTCCTGCAGGTTTGTATTCGCAGCACGATTGGTTGTCAGTTTTAGCCTCTTGGCCTCCTTTGTCTATATGCTGATGATGCCCTGAGGGCTGGGTGCATCTTAGGCTCAGTAAAGCAGTCCTCTGGATCAGCCCCACCCTGGGAGTTTCCCGGCTCTGCGCATGCATTTTCTAGACCCCATGTTCTGCCCAGGCCAGTACCACCTCAGGCAAACCCTTTACTTACGGGGGCTGTGTTTCAGTCCCAGGTCTGTTCCATGGTGGTTGCCATCTGAGAAGATGCCCGACCTCATCTGGTTGCCCAGGGAGACAGGAGGAGTGTCTATGGGATATCTGGCCATGGGCCTTGTTATTGCTAAAGACGGCTGCTGCTCTGCACCTTGGGGCACCGCAGCTCCAGTGTGATTCCCTCTTAGCCGACCATCATCTCCTCACTCCTGTGCTGCAGAATCAGCACTGTCCAGCTGCAGTCCAGTTCCTGTCTGCACCTCTCGAGAAATCACCCAAAAATCTAGACTCCTGGGGGGCAGGCTTCCAGACCTCAGAGTGAGAGTGGAGGGGAGTGCTGGGAGCTCAGAGTTGCAGGTCATAACACCAAGCTCATTGAGTGCAAATGAACAAATAAACAGATACAAAGGCTACCAGACACGCTAGCCTGTAGATACAGAAACAGACGGGGATACATAGACAAACAGACAACACCCACGACAATAGCAACATAAAAACAACTGCAATAAAAATAGTGATAATCGTAAAATAATTGAAAAAAAAAAGTGGTGTTCATAGAAAAGTTAAAAGAGAAGAAAGGAGAAATTAAAAATGGAAAAAATAGAAATAAAAAATATAAAAATAAAAAATATATCTATATAAAAAGTAATAATAAAAAATTAACAAAAGCTCTTCCAAGAAAATGGTGAGGAAAAAACAGAACAAAAAAAAAAGAAAAAGAGAAAAGAAAAAAAAGGCACTCAACCACAAAAATATTATTCTTGTATGTAGAAATATACATCTATATGTATGATCCAGGGATCAACTTTCGTAGGAATATATTCATACTGCAATATACTTTCTGAACACCCAGTGTAGCTGTGAGTGGTTTCCAGGCTTATACCTGATTCACAGTTTATACTGTTACCATGGTAACCACCTTCCATGGCCGATCGCCACTTTGGAGTTTCTGTAAAAGTTTGTCACCTAAGTATTATTGTGTAACCTCTGCTGTTCTGCTCCAGACAGCACTCCTGACCGACCTTCCCACTCAGTGCAGGAGTCCACGCTTCTCAAATCTTTCCACTCTGCTCCCAGGTTCTCCTGCAAACTGGAGACTGCAATCGGCTGTGGGGGAGGGTGCTGCTGGGTTTGCGTGGTTGCTGGCAGGTCCTGCAGCTGAAGAGTCACGCCTGTAGCCGGTTCCTGTGGCTGGAGCGCTCGGGGACCTTATTCTGAGTTTTATGGTTCAGAGTTTCCCTTTTGGATCGGGACCCACCAGTTCCCTAGGCAGCCTGAACCGCCAACCCCCTCCAACATTTTCCACCAGGAATGCTCTGGTCTATTTAATCACTCCTGGTCTGGGGGAACGCACCTGCCCTTTTGGGTAGTTCAAAATGTCTGTTTCCCAGGCGGGATCCCTTCCCTTCAATTTTCCATCAGGTTGCTCAGCTCCCTGTGGTTTTGAGTGGCTCTCCTTTCAGATGCCTCCCTCAGTTCAGGAATAAATATTCATCAGTTGGGTTTTGTCAGCATTTGCAAGCTGCTGTCCTCTGTAAGGGAGGGGCCTGCTGGCCAGCACGGCCAAGCAGGGAAGAATCTCTACAACAGAGTCTGTGGTTTTAAATTACCCTTCATATATAGCAATCCGCCAATTCATGGAGTGTCTCCAGCTGTCCCTCCACACCAATAATCCACACACGGGGAAGGTCCAGACCCCCTTTCCTCTCACCTGATGGCTTGGGAGAGGTGGACTACACGTCCATCCTGTCCGCCATCATGCTCTGCCTCAAATATAAGCTCTTAAGGCTGAATGCCTATGTCTCATTTTCATTTTATAAAATTTCCTTTAACACAATAATGTTGCTTAGAAAAACACATCAAAATATAATGGCTGAAGCAACAGTCTTATGTTATTACACATTTTGTTGTATTGGTTGAGTTGGCTGATCTAGGCTCTGCTCATGTGAGTATCGCTTGAAGCTGTGGGTTGGGTCCAGTTATCTTCCACATGTATTTCTATCTTCTTGGACCAGCAAGTTACTGGAACAAGTTCTTCCCATGGTAATGACTGGACAGTGAGTGCATGAATGGAAATATGCGCTGTCTCTTAAGACCTAAGCTTAGAACTGTTGGGCAACACCCACATCCAATTGGCTAACATAAGTCACCGTGCTTAAGTCCAACATCAGTGCATGGGGTCATAGACTCAATCTCTAATTGAAAGAACTGCAAAATTACAAGGCCAAAAGTATATGATGAAGAACTGGATATGAAAATAAGGCAATATGCTTACTTATAAATGCTTTCCCCAAAACAGCCAGGTTGAAGTTATGGACGACAGAAAAGTTTAAGGGCTTATGTGGAAAGAAAGAAATCTACAAGAAACCAAAGCTTCCTCTGGCCTGGGATTGCCTTTCTCACTGGCTTGTACCTCCCCGCCATGAAAATATGGGCACTCTCTCATTTTAGCTAAACTTGGCTTGCTAATCTCACAAGCAGTAAAGAACACCGAGTCAAGAAGCACTTACTCTAATAGGAGGTTAGAACAGAGCTTTTGGCCATTTCAAAAGGAGAGGTTGGATGAAAGCTAACAAGGGGAACACTTAAGTTATCATTTCAATTTCAGAAACTGTTACTCTTACCTGCTGAGGAAACTATACTCTAAAAGGTACACACTAGAGGAAGATTAAAGTTGTCCCCAGTACTTCTTTAGGCTGCAAAGTTGCTCTCTCTGACAGAATAATGAGTTTTTTGAAGGGCTTCCATTTATTGAGGATGCCAACATGGCACAATCATTTAAATGAAATGTTTTGACCAGTGTCACTGCTGGCAGAGCCTGTTTTGTCTTTCAGCAGGTTTCTTTCCATAAAGTAAAAAAGTCATGGGGAAAATTTATCAACCAACCACAAAAGCAACTTCTAAGACTGACACAGTCCATGCTTTCATGAAGCTAACATTCTGAACACCCAAAACGCTTCCCCAAATTACAGAGATAGAGAAAATAACTCAGGTTATGATCGGTACTTTATAGGAGGAAAACAGGGCTCAAGATAGAAAACCACAGATAGAAACCTACTTTTTGAATCCAGTGAGCAAGAGGAGGAGGCATCAGCTTTGTTGTAAAGGACACTTGAAGCCAGTTAGGTGAAGCGTGGAGGGGAGGGGGTTCAGAAGAGGGAACAAAGTCAGCAAGGGTCCTGAGGTGAGCATGAGCTTGGGGTATTTGAGAAGCTACAAAAGAAGAAGAAGAAGAAAGAAGGAAGAAGGAGGCCTGGGCTGAAACAGGGAAAGCTGGGAAAATGGACTCAGGGAGGTTGGAGAGAAGATGAGGACTTGTAGACTGTGGTTGGAAGTTTGGATTTTTTTTTTTTTTAATGTTCATTAAAGTTTAAGACACATAAAGAAAAGCACACAAACCATAAGTATATGTTTCACAAGTGTTTTCATACTCCTCATACCTTTGTGACCAAAACCCACATCAGGACACAGAGTCAGTAGCAGCACCTTGTGATCCCCCTGCAGTTGTGACAGCCCCTCCTGCCAGGGTGATCAGTGACTTCTGACAGCATTCATTGGTTGTGCCTGTTTTTTGAATTTAATACAAACGAATCAGATAGTAGCACTGTTTTGTTGTCTTTTGCTCAATAGTTTGGTCATAAGATTCAACCCTATTTTTTTCTATGATTGAATTAATTTTCATTGTTGTTGCATATTCCATTGTGTGACGTATTTATTTGTCAGTTATTGGTGGGCATTTGGTTACTTTCTAATTTGGGCATATTTATGAATTGTTCTACCAACAACAATCTCATACCTATGTTTTGGTGTATGTATGTGTGGATTTGGGGAGAGAAGAGTATATATTCCTAAGCATAAGATTGCTGTGATATAGGATATGAATATGTTCAACTTTAGTAGATACTGCAAATAGTTTTCTAGCCAGTTTGTTCCAATTTACACTTTTGATAACAGCGTGTGAACATTCTAGTTGCTCTCAAGCCTTGTAACACTTGGAATTCGTTCGCCTGCCTTTTTCATGTAGCCATCCTGATGGGTGCAGAGGTATTACAATATGTCTTTCATTAGTCCCTGGTGACTAATGAGGCTGAGCTCCCTTTGTATATATAATATGTTGGCTATTTGAATGTTCTTTTTTGTCAAGCATTTGTTCAAATATTTGGCTCATTTTCTATTGAGTAGTTCTTGCTTTTCTTCCTGTTGTATCTGAATGCTTTTATGTTCTAGATATGAGTCCTTTTACAGATACATGTTTTGTAAATATGCCATGGGTTTTCTTTTCACTTCCCTTTGGTAAACAGAAGTTATAATTTCAAAGTAATTCAATGTTCCTTTTTCCCTTCATGACTAGTACTTTCATTGCCCTGAGAAGTATTTGGAATTTTATTTTATGTTCAATAAGAATCCATTGAAAGGTACAAGCAGAAAAATGACATGATTTGATTTATATTTGTAAAAGTTCAAATATGCTACTAAGTAGAAATTTGGATGGAGGAAGGGAGTCCATGTGAGGGTCAGCTGCCTCAGCCCAAGTGAAGGAAGAGGATGGCTCAGAATTGAAAGGATTCACAGATGGATTGGCTGGGATGTATAGAAGAAAAAGAAGGCATGGAGGGTGCTATTCAGCTTGTACTTTAGAACTGAATCAGTGGTGGTGCCACTTACTGAGGTGCAGAAGCGAGGGAAATTTGGGGAGACAGGAAAAGAGTGGCTTTTGTTTTTTTTTTTTTTTAGTTTTTAAGAAAATGAGATAGATTTATATATGTTAAATTTGAGATTTCTCTGAGGCACAAAATTGAGAAATCTGGGGACATCTGGATACATTGGTTTGGAGCTCAGACTTGGGGCAGGAGTGTTTGTGTGCAGGTGGATGAAGGATTTGTACTCAAAGGCCCTTGGTGTCTTTCTTGATCCCTCTGGAGGAAAAATTGATCTTCCTTTATCTGTCTCTGTACTCTGTACAGATTTCTGTTGCAGCTTTTTTTTTTTTTTAAATAACAAATTTGTCTCACTCAATTACTCTGGGAATTCATTGAGAACAAGGTATCTGATAATGTCCTTGTAAATTCCATAAGTCATTCATTTTTGTTAGTCAGTTGAATGAACTTCCTCAAAAAAGAAAAATACAAAACTAAAAAGAACAAAAAGGCTTTTTGAAACCAAAACCTACCACTCAACCAGAATTCACAAAATGTTTTGCAAATTTTAGTAATGAACTGGTAGATAAAGAAGAGCCTCAGGACTTAAGCAAAAAGAACAAAGTTTGTTTTCAGGATGCCTAAACTGCCTTGTCAGTGAGCAGTGAAATGATTCTGAGTTTAGTACCTCCATGCAAAGGGAGGGCATGCCATGCACCACCCAATGGTGTCTCCTATTTAAGAAGATTGCCTGTCTGTGTCAGTTTCAGCAGGAAGAAGATGCAAATTTCCATAACAAAGTGGAGCTAAATTAAAGCAAAAATAATTAGGGCTGAGAAGAGAATTGATACTTCTTCCCAGCTTCCTATTTTCTGGGCCTTCAGCATACCTCAAAGTGTTTTTTTGTTTGTTTGTTTTTGAGGCAGAAATAAGAATTAATGCATTAATTGAAAACCGTGTTTGTTCTCTGGGCTGATTGTCAGTATCAGGGCCACAAATCTCCTACCTTGCTGCTGTGCTAGGGCTGATTTAGTGTTTCTCAAGGAAGTAAGAAGCTCAGGGGACCAGAAGAGGAGAGCAAAGTTTCAGTGTGGCAAACCTATCTATCCAGAGTTTTGAAGTTTTGCATCTGTTTGTCTGGACTGGTGGTGGCGTCCATACACATGCAATATGAGCCACATTACAATTCATAAAAAGAAACAGGAGAGGTTAATAATATATTTTATTTAATCCAATATATTAAAACCATTAATATTTCAACATGTAATATAAAAATAACTAATGATCATCATATATACTATTTTTGTATGAAGTCTTCAAACTTTGCCATTTATCTCAATTCTAACTAGCTGCATTGCAAAAGCTCAGTAGCCATGTGGTGAGTGGGTACCATATTAGCTTGCTCAGGTCTAGATTTAAAAACTAATGCATGTCCTATAAACATGGTACTTCCCAGAGTGCTGGCTTTGGTTTGACTTCCTCAGACCTTTCTGAGTCTGAGGACATCTTCCTTTTGCCTTTTCTTTCTAGAAACCCCTGAGAGACTCAATTTAATTGCCTCTCTTCTTATCACTGCTACCACTTATACTATTCCTTGGTTTCTGTTGCTCCTGGAGTCTGTTGTAGACAAGACTTAGTCCTTCTGCTCTGCCCTCCTCCATTTCCTTAATTCAGGGCCACAAACACCTTCTATACATGTCAGACTTTCCTGTTAATGTCATGTGAAAACAGGAGATAAAATGACAATATAGTGAAAATATGATATTGAGAGAAAGCCTCAGAACCCTTCAAATCTTTTGCTGTTCAATGACTGATTCTTGAGTGAGATGGAAGCCAGCAGCTTCAGCTGCATTGTTTTCCTCTGTGAAAGGCCTTCAACATTTGTTTTTAAGGATGAGGCTTGCCAAACTTCCATAATTTTGCAGCTCCCACCAGTAGCGATGGCAAAAAGGTGGCGTCCTGCTAATAGCCTGTCTTCCTCACTGTAGGCTCAAAGACACAGTTAGACTGAGATTGACAAGCAAACAACCACTGAAGGCCTCTGTATGGGCTGACATCTCTCACTGAATTTCCCTCTCAACCAGGAATCATCAGACACCTTCGGATATTTCTTCTTGCAGGGACAAAATGAACATGAATGATTGCATGGCTTAATAAGGGGCATGAGGTTATGAAGAAATGTAGAGTGGGTGTTAATGGACTTGGATTGGGGTGGCAAAAGGAATCGGCTCCATTAGCTTGTTAGAATTTAAAGAAATTTCACAGAAGGAAATAAAAAATGAAACCAATTTATTTCCATGCCAACAATGATAAAAGAGCACAGGCTGATGGCAAACTCTGTCACCTCCTGGCTTTCACATGCCTCTGACAGCATTAGCAGCTGGGCCTGAGTACACACTGACATGACTCAGTGTAGTGACAGCTCTGTGCCCAAAACATTCACTCTTCTCCCTTCCCCCATCTGCAGTGAAATGTTTGACAGGCCCAGTTCAGGGGGAATTCTTTCTTTGTAACCTTCTCCGAGGGATCTCACCTCTGGGAGATAATCTCAGTGAACCATGCAGTCGCCTGGGATTTAGGAGAAGTTTAGTAAGCAAAAGAGCAGTTAAGGTCCCAGTCTGAGTCAAAAGACCTGCCTGAGGTAGCTCCTGGCTGTCAAAAGAAGGCTGACAAGGAAACTTTGTTTTTTTTCATTATAAATTCAAACAAAATAAGAATATACTCTAGATTTGTCTCCAAAGATACTTTGTGGCCTAAGTTATCAATCATCACCTGTCATAGCCATATAAACTGACTAGATATTAATAAATGACTTTCAGGCAGCCATTCTGTGTAACGTGTCTTAACGTGGATGTGTGGAGGGATGATTTGGCAGTGTAATCAGGAGCCGCTGTGTGGCAAATCTATTCCTAACTCTTTCTGACGTATGTCTGAACACTCAGATAAATGAAGGGAAAGGGCAATGTGAATACCCAATCATTATGAAAAATGTTACTCCTATTGTGGGCAATTAAGATGTATTAAGCCCATTTCATGTAAGAAATATGCAGATCAGCTTCATGGTAGGTTAATCACAAAGTTGAATGCTAAAACTTTTTCATTTTTTTCTACAGGAAGATGAAAGATTCAAAATTCAATGGACGATGAATCCCATCCAGGGTTTAGATGAAGATTTCCATTGCCGACATCATGGTATATGTTCTCATCACATCACATTCAGATTATTAAAGACGGCTTTTCTGTACAAGATTGTTGGATCCTACACAGCAGCCGTTCTTTCTTCTTTCCTGGTAATACAACTGCAATTCTGTGTAAGCATTTACCATTAATATCCTCCAAGATATGAGCTGTGATTTGTCCAAGTGCATTTTGGTAATCCCATGTCTCTTTGTGACTTGTTTATGGTTGACTATAGACATGTGACCTGCTGTGGCCAATAACATCAAAAGAGAAGATGTTTTGGGCTTTCTGGGAAATATTTTCTTCTCTTTCAAAATGAAAAGCATATCCAGGCCTCTATCCTCTAGGACAAACCTCGAACTGAAAGTCTACGTCCTTTGTCTTAGGCTGACCTTTCCAAGCAGCCAACTCTGAGAAAAATATCTCAGAAAAGTTGGAAAGGCTTATTTGGGGAGTGATCTTAAGTTTATTTGGGAAAGTGGGGAAGTGATAGGGAGGCAAATTGTGTGTGTGTGTGGGGTCAATGGAGTGTTTAATGGGCAAGTTCCTGCTGTGGGCAGTTGGGCCCCAGTCCTGCTAGGGACAGAGTTGTGCCACCCAAGGGATGAAGAAACTTGAGTATTTATTCACCAACTCTCATGAGGCATTGTTTGAGTGCTGCTACCAGCATGTTAGCTAGGTACCTGTAGCCTGCTCCCATCTCTTGAGATGAGCACACCTCAGTGGCTAGTGAGAAGCTGCAGGCAGAGAGTTATAAATACTGGCCATCAGAAGCCTTTGGACCAGAGTATATCAGAAAGCTGACTTCTGAGAGATATGGGTGGACCCTGACAGTTTCTGCTAAGTTTTGCAATTTACAAACTCTGGAGCCATCTTTTTCCAGATTTCATTTTATGTGAGTAAGCAAATCCTTATCCTTTAAGCTATTTTTAGGAAAATGCTCTTTTACTTAGGAACAGTGCTGCGTTTGGCTTAAAAGTACCGGCATAGCAGTTTGGGTTGTTAACACCCAACATCCATTCTGACATCTCAGTCACCTGTTTTATTTGGTCACTGCCAATGCTATACCATTTAAAAAATATTTCAAGTATTGCCCTATTTTATAAAAGAAGCAAGCAATAGACCTTCCTGTTTTTTTGCTGTTAGCCCCTCCCATTCCCTAATTTATTGACTAAAGACTGAGCAGGAAATCTTCCTAGGGTCAAATCTTCATATGACCCTTTTTTCTTGACAATTCATAGTCTAAAGATGAAATTTCTCAACTGAAATTCAAGGTCACATTCCACATTTTGGCTCCAACCTAACTGTCTAATATGACTATTCTCAAACTCTCATATATAAATATTTAATAATAATAACAACAATAATAATCATACAACTTACCATTGAGCATTTCCTCTGTGCCAGACACTGTCTAAGTGGTTTCTATGCACTATCTAATGTAATTTATAGAACAATCCCAAAGGATATGATTATTAAAATCATTTTATGGATGAGAAATATGAGGTTTCAAGAAGTCACACATGATTCTAGGCCTCCCTAAATTGAGACATCATGTTATTATAAACTTTATTATATAATTTATTTTCATGTGAACGCTATGCTTTTTTTTCTTTTTTTCTTTTTTTATTGTTAAATCATAGCTATGTACATTAGTGCAATCAAGGGGTACAATGTGCTGGTTTCATATACATTCTGAAATATTCTCATCAAACTGTTCAATGTAGCCTTCATGGCATTTTCTTAGTTATTGTATGTAGACATTTGTATTCTGCCTTTAGTAAGTTTTGACTGTACCCATTCTAAGATGCACCGTAAGTGTGGCCCCATCCATTACCATCCCTCCATCCTAACCTCCCCCCTCCCTTCCCCTTCCTTGGCCTTTTCTGCATAGTCTTGTGCTATAGTTGGGTTATAGTCTTCATGTGAAAGCTATAATTTAGCCTCATAGTGGGGCTGAGTACATTGGATACTTTTTCTTCCATTCCTGAGATACTTTGCTAAGAAGAATATGTTCCAGCTCCATCCATGTAAACATGAAAGAGGTAAAGTCTCCATCTTTCTTTAAGGCTGCATAATATTCCATGGTATACATGTACCACAATTTGCTACTCCATTTGTGGCTGGATGGGCACTTGGAAAAAAAGCTCATCATCCTTAATCATCAGAGAAATGCAAATCAAAACTGCTTTGAGATATCACCTAACCCTAGTAAGAGTAGCCCACATAACAAAATCCCCAAACCAGAGATGTTGGCATGGATGTGGAGAAAAGGGCACACTTCTGCACTGCTGGTTGGAATGCACACTAATATGTTCCTTCTGGAAGGATGTTTGGAGAATACTTAGAGACCTAAAAATAGACCTGCCATTTGATCCTATAATTCCTTTACTAGGTTTATACCCAGAAGACCAAAAATTACAATATAACAAAGACATCTGTACCAGAATGTTTATTGCAGCCCAATTCATAATTGCTAAGTCATGAACTCTATGCTTTTAAAGAGAATGTTTATGTATTTTAAAATCTGACCAGTGTCTTGTACAGTTTTTGCATAGATGGTAAACATCCAAAAATGTATTTGCTGTGTAAATGCTCTCTAAGCTCCGTGTGGGAGACCTCCTGACACCATGACTTTTCCTTTTGAATCTCTCTCTGCTTGTGTCTTCCATGACACCACTTTATGAAAAAGGAGGAAATCATCCTAAGACAGCTAAGAAACATAATATAAATCAGAACCAACAGATTTAAATATTTATTGAGGGCATGTGAAAAAAAAAATACATTGCTGGAAGAAACAGGTGTTTCTGCCTTTTCAGAAAGCAATTTAGCTGTTTCTATTAAAATGAAAAAATATATATCTATTTCCTTGGACCCAGCAATTTCCAATTGTAGGAATCTATTCTATAGAAACAAAAGCACCCATGCATAAAACATATACAAAAATCCTTTTTTTTTTTTTTTTGCAACATTGCATGTGGTGGCAGAAACTGGAAAATATGTGAACAGTCATCAATAGTGGGACAGCTGAATAAATTATGGTATATGATTACACCATGCAATGTTAAAAAAGACATTAAAAAAGACAATTAGAGCTATTCAAGATGATTTTGAGGAATTAGTTCAAGGTAATGTTGAATGAGAAATGCTAGATGCATAAATGGAAGTTTAATCTTATTCTTATATAATTAATAATAAAAAGTGTTGCACATCTGTGTATAAGTGCATGAATGGGTATGCAAATGAGGAGAAAAATATGAAAGACAAAAAATATTATTAGCCATAGATTACCTGGGGAAGGGAGCGAGGCCCACGAGGAATGCCACTTTGGAAAGAGGAGGAAACAGGCTTTTGAGAAAAGGGGGGAAATAACACTGCAGTAAAGAAGATCATCACATTTATGCATCCAGGCAAAATGAGGTCTACATGTGGGTATGTGTGTAAATATATTAAATTGGAGGTAATAATACAAAGTAATAAAATGGATGACAACATACACTTACTTTAACCCCAATATAGTCTACACACTCATTCTGACATTGTACTTATGAAGAGGGTACTTCATGAAGTACTTATGAAGAGTAGGTACTATTAACTTACTCTTAAGATGTCTTTTTCCACAGGGAAGTCTTTGTCTTGTTATCATACCCATCTTCCTGTCTATCTTTGCAGAATGGGTAAAGGTCGGTAAGGATCACTTTTCTCTGTCTAGGTTGGATGTCCTCTTAGTTTGTTTTTCTTGTAGTAGGATGTTCCTCACCCCTAGGCTGTGAGGAACTATTCGCCTCAGAATTTATTTTTCTTTCTGGCTCTCACGTCCCTGCTCTGGTCAGCTTAGGTTATTTTCTATCACGATACAATTATACACATGTTCACATTTCTGATTGCCAACACTTACATTGAAATTATCAATGCTGTCTTCGGGCCTAGTAATTCCAACATTCATACCTTTTCTCCCCAGAAACTCTCCAAAAGGAAAAAGGAGGATGAAAAATAGAGATACAAACTTTATTGTATACTTATAGGATACAATATAGTATCCTTATATTGTATAAAGATACTATTACTCCTTAAGTAATAGTAAAAATCCAATTGTCAAACTGGTAGGAGGGCTGCCATAAGGAATGGAGTTCAAGCAAAGGTGTCTAAGCAGAGAGAAATACGATGGCCAGGAGCTCAGAAAAAGCCAGAAACAAGTAACCTATGGAGAGTGAGAGCGTACCCTTTGCTGAGAAGCTCTCTCAGTGGTTGCTGAAACTCCCCACATCTGTATTCCTTTCAAGAAACAAAGGAGATGAGATTAAATGAAAAATGACATAGGTAACTCACATTTGCAGGAAGCAGAGTTCAGAAGAGAAAAGTTCTTACCTTGCAAAAAACCCTATAGTTGTTTATTTCTATTATCCAGGTAGAAGGAAAGGGTAAACAAACTCTCTTTCACACAAACCAAACAATATTCATGTTTGGATTGTAGTTACATGACTCAAACGTCCTACATATAGTTGTTACAAAAAAACACTCATCAACTTCAGTGGTGTGTAATGAAACATGTACAGCACAGGATCAATGTAAGAAAGAGTGATGGGAAGCAACAGAAAACAGTGGCAAAGAATGATACCCATTCATAAAAAAAGGTAATTGGAAAAAAATTAAAGTCACAACCAATTTTCCATCATAAATAAACTTAATTATCCTATCACCTTTGCAAATACTAGAACAAAAGCATAAATGTAAGAGCACAGAGAAAAGATATTGCCTGAGTCAGTTTGGACTTCTATAAAGAATGCCATAGACTGGGTGACTAAACAACAGACATTTACTTCTTACAGTTCTAGAGCTGGGAAGTCCTAGATCAAGGCACGGGCAGATCTAGTGTCTGGTGAGGCACTCCTCCTGATTTGCAGATGGCTATTTTCTTGTTGTATCTTCACATGGTGGAGAGTAAAAGAGCCATTATCTTTCTTCTTAAAGGGCACTAATCACATTCATCAGGGCTTCACTCTGATGACCTAATTACCTCCCAAAGGCCCCATTCCCAAATACCATCACACTGGGGATTTAGTCTTCCACATGTGACTTATTGGGGCTCACTACATAGCTGATAATAAGAATATAAAAAGAGATCAACTATAGCCTTAGCAAAAAGTAATAGAGATCATATTACTAGTGAATATAAAATTACCATATAAGTGAACCTTATAAATATATCTGTTAAATACAATAAAATAATTGACTAATATTGAACTGTAGAGGTCAAGGAATGAAGGAGAAGGGAGAGAAAATATTTTAAATACATCATTGTTTATAGCAGCAAATTAACTGGTACAGTCTAAGTTAAAATCATATAAGAAACCTCTGGAATAAAAGTATGTATCTACCAAAGATGAGAAGAAACACAAAATACAGAGCAAAAGATGACACGTTAAAGAAAGTTTTCAGACTAGTAAAAGAATGCATAATATAAAACAGTATGATAAACATACTCGTCACATCAGTATTTAAAAATGAGCTAAAATCTCCTGTAGAAAGAAAAAGCTTTTTGTATTGAGATCATATTAGATATATTCTAATAACTTTCCGGAACCTCAAATGTTACGGAAAAATTCCTTGAGTAGTTACCTCTTAGGGAACAAAAATCAAATGTCCACAGATTTTCCCCAGCAACCGTCAAAAGACAGGGAGAGTAATAACTACAAAATCCTCAAGGAACTAAATGAAATTTGAGGAAGATTTGATACCCAGGCAAAAGTTGTTCAAGGATAAAGACAAGCAATCAGAACGTGAAACCACACAGTTGTTTTCCTGTAAGCCTTTCTTGAGATGTCTGCTAGAATAGGGATTTCAAAGTATGGCCCTTAGGCCAAATCCAGCCCACCACCTGTTTGATTTTCTTTTAAACAAAGTTGTACCAGAATTCAACCACACCAATCATTCACATATTATCTATGGCTGCTTTTATATTACAACAGCAAGTCGAGTAGTTAAGACAGAGATCTTCTGTCCTAAAAAGCCAAATACACACACACACATAAACATAACACATACATACACACATTATCTGGCCTTATACAGAAAAAGCGTGCTAACCCCTGCACTACATTGTGAGTTCTTCAAAAGTAGAGGACCTACTTTAGTTCCTTGGCATTTATTCCTGGCATATGGAAAATGTGCCACAAATATTTGCCAAATCAGTGAGTAGGTCGTTAGTTCTCATTCTTTCACCCTGAATGTGTGCACGCCATCTCCTGTGTTGTCCCTTGGTAATAGGGACACAGGAAGGTTCAAGAACTTTTCTTGGAAAGACAAGAAGAAGCTGCAAAGAACACTCTGGCCAAGCACTCAGCACACTGACGGTGAGTGAGTTTGTGCAGAATTATATTCACGGAATTTCTTAGAGCTTCAAATACTGCTAAAAATGCCATACGTTTGGGCAGTGATCTACAGATCACAATTTTCTTGCTCTCTTGTCCTTTCTCTTCCTTGTTCCCATTAAAATTTGTCCTCTTAGAAGAAAGCGTTTAAGGGAAGAAGAGCTGTATTTAGTAGAAATTAAACAAAAGGATTACTTGTTCAATCAATCCTATTTCTCTCTCCTCAGAGCTTCTCGTTCCTTTCCCCACTCCTCTTTTATTCATGCTGTGCTAGCTTAGAAACCTGAGCAGCTTCTGAGAGCTGGGAAAATGAACATAGCAGGACACTCAGTTTTCCAAGAGGCAGTTCGATGATGGTCAAGAACGTGGGCTGTAGAGTCAAAAGGCGAATTTTAAATCTTTGTTTTGTCTCTCGTTAGCTCGGCCTTGACTGCTATGTAACTTTTCTATGTAAAACTATTTCAGGTTATGTAACTCTTCAGCTACCTTGTCTATCAAATGCTTGTCGGAAGAGTACCTACTTCATAGCCTTGTGGGGAAAATTAAATGTTTTAGTATAGAATAAAGCACTTATAAAAGTACTTGGCACATGATAAGCATTCATCAGCATCAGCAAAAGTTGTTGGTCCTGACACCATCATTTACTCTTTAATGTTACGGGAACAATTAGCCAGGGATTGGCTTGTGCAGTGGTGTCTGGAACAGAGCCGCAAGAAGAGTTTGGATAAGAGGCTTGGACGTGCGTGCTCTCAGGCTCCGGGAATGAAGTATTTTCCTTCCCTTGATCTCTGAGGTTAGGGACGGCCTGCTCAACGGGCCTCAATAGCTCTGCATGCTGCTGATTTCTGTAATGCTGCTGGTAGGGGCCAGTGTTTCCTCAGTGCTTCCACTTTCAGATGATTATTCAGTGAAGACAGTACAAATGATATTCCCCACAGCTCCAGGAAGAAGTCATTTCTGGTTTTTGCTATTTTGGAAAACTTGTTAGTATGCATCATTGCTAGTAAAATAGATAAGGCTTCTGCTTGCTAGGAGATTTACATGTATTTTGGGCTTTCCAGGAAGTGATACATAATGTTGCTTTAAATATTAAGTGTCTTAAAGAATGACTTTAGTCTGATTGTCATGAATAGGATTCATCTGATTTCAGAGCTGAGGAAAGCAGTTTCTGTGATCATGTGCATTATCTGGAAGCATGAAGCAGGTAGTTTATCAGCTTTCCCCAACTCCGGGGCTATAGAAGACCTTCAGGTCATCAGGACCCAATTGTTCAACTATAAACACTCAGATATATATATATTTTTTAATTTTGGAATTTTCTTATAACAATAAAAAGATTAGTTGACAGTGACCACTCTAAAATTAGAATGAGACACATGGCTGTCAGTCTCCTAGAAAGAAGTGTTTTCCTTTCCTTGAACTCTGCAGGGTAGCAACTCCCTTTACGCTGGCTGTAAACGCTTTTAAACACCACTGGCTGTAAATGCTTTTACAACACGGTAACATACCACAAAGGCATGTAGCAAATCCTACTACAACTTAGTCTCCTCTCTAAAGAGGAGGTGATGACTCTTAGACACTGAACCCAAGCAAGCGGCCTTCACTCGGGGTGGGTCTGTTGTCTTCCTTGTACTGTGCAAGCTCTGCAGCATGCACGTCTTTGTACCCCAGCCTTTTACTATTTACAATTTCTATACTATTTACAAATTCTTAGACTTGATGATGTATTTGCTTTACATTTCATTTCTGCACAGGTGCCACCACCCATAAGTTGTACCTATAGAAGTTTGAGTCCAGGCAAACTGGCCTTTACTACTTTACTAATTATGTTTATAAATGGCCCTTGTCTGTTTCCTTGGGATGGGGATAATTTTCTTCTAAGAGAATAAAGATTTTTCCCTTTCGTAATACTTTATAATGGTAGTAATGAATATGCTAATGCAGGTGATGGTACGACCATGTCAGCCTCACAGCAAGCCTGTTAGGAAAGTTTTTCTATTGTTTAATATTTAATTATGGTTTATTTATAGACATATATTATACACATGTATAATGTATATTAATCATATAATTTAATATTGAACGTTATCATACTACTTTAAAAACAAGGAAATTGAAGCCAAGAGAATTTAAGGGACTTGCCTGATATTATATCACTAATTCATTTTCAAGCTGGCATTGAAACCCAAATCCAATTGTTTACAGAGTCCCAAATTTTAACTACCAAGGTAATTTTTAAAAATTTACAAACATAATTTTTTTTTTTTGCAGTTTGTGGCCAGGGCTGGGTTTGAACCCACCGTCTCCAGCGCCCTACTCCTTTGAGCCACAGGCACGGCCTTACAAACATAATTTTAAATTAAGAGATCATATGTACAAATCTAAAGGTTGAACCATGGTCTAACCGGGGAATTGTAATTATGTGGAAGAAGCTACAAACTAGAAAGAACTCCTAGGGTTCATTTAATCTACACCTGAACCACTTTTCTCTACAAAGGGATCATGAGTTCTTCAACAACTACTTAGAGTTTTTAAGTATCTGTGAGATTCAAGGACTTCATAGTCTTCAAATTTTTTTTTGTTTTTCGTTTTATTTTTCAGAATGAAAAACAAAAACACAAGCCTTAATTTTCTTTTAACTAAATTAAGGTATTTTATTTGAGGTTAGTCAGACAACAGCAGTAGATAAAGACAGCCATTAATGACTTCGCTATAATTCTGCTTCTCTAAATCGTACAATAGTAGCAGGCAGTACTTTTAGCTCTGCTTGTTTTCTAGGGTGCTGGTTATATACTTGAGACTTGAATGAATGAGCAGTAAAATGAGAATATTTAAAATGTGCATTTCCTGGCTTCTGTGTTGTCAACATTTGGCATAGTGGTTTATTCCTCACAACCAAATTTTAATATAGTTTGTATTCTGCGCATCGTTTTGTAAACCTAGTAGAGGCTCACCATATGGCAGCTTGATTGACATGCTAGAATCTACTGCTTGTATCCCAAGGCTTCTGAGGTAGTGTTGGGGGAGGAGTCCTTTACAACCTGTCTCTGAGCAGATCATGTTTTCTCTCTAATTTTTTTTGCAGCTCAACTGTACCCTGGAAGCAGCTTTGTAATTTAAATTTGTGAGCATGATTTCATATTTCTTCAGTTTATATTCAAGGCCACCTAATAAAATGAAAGAAGGCTTCTATTTTTCTTGATTTATTGTAAAGTAAAAAGATCTTTGGATCCATCCCTTCCTTTTCTGGATCATTCTGCAATGGAGGTTTCACTAGGGAGGCAGTTACAGCAGCAGTTCCTGACTTTGATATTCAAGTTTTAGAGGCAGCAAAGAAAATATCTCCCTATCTTAAAGCACTGACTTCTCATGAATTGTTCTGTTCCTTCAAGTCTGATTTTCCCTCCACATTGGTTTCCTCAGTTTTTTGTTCATCACCTCGTAATATGTGCATTTTTGAAAGCTGACTAAAATTCTTTTTGGAATAAGCCATGTTGTAAATACATGTACATCTATATTAATTTCCTTTTAAAGAAACTGGCTTTGTGCTTACCTACATTTTGGTTTCTATCAGCTGAGATCCACTAACATAGAATTGTATTTGCATGGGGTGAATAATGGTTATGAAGGGAAGAATGAAGCCGAGGGAAGGTGGGAGAAGTTAGTAATTAAAGTAGGAGAAAGTCAAGGAAAAGATCTGGGGGAGAGACAGAGAGGAGGCTGGAATGTAGAGAAACCCCTTTTGCTTCTGACAGGCTGCCCTGCCATCTCTCTATACCTCCTTCATGCCCATAGTCTAGTATAGCCCAGGAGGAATGAGGCAATGAAAACACTGGCTTAGCTCTATGGCTAACAGGAGAAGTGGCCATTGGTTATATAATTTAATCACTCTGAGCTCTTTGTCTTCATTTATAAAATAAGGGAATTGTTCCTTTTTTTATTTTTTAGTAAGTCATAACTGTGTACATTGATGCATTTATGGGGTTCAGTGTACTGATTTGATATAAAATGTGAAATGCTGACATCGAACTGATTAACACATCTACCACCTCGCTTACTTATTTGTTGTGGTAAGACACTTATATTCTTTTCTTAATAGCTTTGAAATGTACCATTGCATTATGCTCATTAGGTGAGGTCCCCCCAAATACCCTTCCTTCTTCCAGTCTCCTCCCTCCCTTTCCCTGTTTCTCCTCTTCTCTCCTAATTTCTGGACTATAGTTATGTTTTACCATTCGCATGAATGTGTAGGTGGTTTATATATTGGTTTCATAATAGTATTGAGTACATCGGATACTGTTTTTCCCATTCTTGAGATACTTTACTAAGAAGAATATGTTCCAGCTCCATCCAGGTAAACATAAAAGATATGAAATCTCCATCTTCTTTGTGGCTGCATAGTATTCCATGGTGTACATATGCCACCATTTGTTAATCCAGTCATGGATCGATGGGCACTTGGGCTGTTTCTATGTCTTGGCAATTATGAATTGGGCTTCAATAAGCATTCTGGTGTAACTGTCTTTGTTGTAAAGTGATTTTTGATCATTTGGGTATTGTTCCTCTTAACTATGACATTTAGACTCTGATATAATTTTCACTGTATTTTCTTATGTTCAACTATAAACATAAAATGAACCTAAAATTCTTTCAACTTATTAAAAATGTTTTATAGAGGTATTATATATAATGTATACAGAATTAAATAACAACTTCATGAATGTTTACAGATATGTATACATATATATTTATGTGTGTGTAATATACAGACACACACAGACATGCATACACACATATGCACATACACAAAGCATGTAACTGCACCTAGATCAACACCCTAGTCCTGCCTCTTCTCAGTCAATACCACATGCTTCTTGTGGAGAACTATGATTCTGGTTTCTATCCCTATAAAGAACTTTTGCTTGTTCTTGAACTTCATATTCATATTCACAGTCATCACTCATAAATGAGATCATCATTCATTATGTATTTTGGGGGTCTTGCCTCTTTTGCCCTTTATTGTATGTGTAAAATTCATTTATGTTTTTCTGTGTAGCAATAGTTTATTCTTTTGTTGCTGAAAAGTATTCTACTACTGGTAATATACTATTACTTATTCACTCTATTGTTGGTGGACAGTTGGGCTATTTCCAATTTTTGTCTATTTAAAATAAAGCTGCCGTGAGCATTCTTATTGGTATTTTGGTGGATGTATGAACTCATTTCTTTAGGGCAGATACTTAAAAGTGGAATCACTGCATCATATTTGTATGTTTAAACACAGATCTCGGAGAGAGGCTGTAATAGAGTCTGGAGACAGTTTTGAGGTATGAAACATTAAAACCAGGATCTTGTTAAAGCAGGTCATGATTGTTGATAGGGAGAAAGTAATTGAACGTATTGAATCAATTTTATTTTTTTGAGACAGGAGCTCATTCTGTTCTGGGGCCAGAGTGCAGTGGTGTCATCATAACCCACAGCAACCGCATACTCCTGGGCTCAAGCAAAGCAATCCTCTTGCCTTAGCCTCCTGAGTAGCTGGGGCTGTAGGCTTGTGCTACCAAGCATGGCCAGCCTTTTATTTTTATTTTTTTAAGTAAATGTCACTTGATTGCCATGAGGATAATTAGAACCTGATCTTGGTATGCTAAAAAAAAAAAAAAAATGCAGGATTTAAATTGGATCAGCTGATGCACTATGTTGGAGCTGAAATCAAGAACTGTAGGAGTTGAACACCAGCTGGGACATCATATTGCAAGGAATAGAAAGTCTAAATTCAACTGGCCTTTTGATGAAAAGGATTTCTTTTTCTATGTACCTGAACATCTGGAGGTAACAAAAGCTCCATGATTGGTGAATCTAGCAGTGATGGTAGCACCAAGGACTCAGTTTCTATCCATCTCCCACTCTGACCTCCATGGTGTCATTTTCCTCCTAAGTCTGGCTCCCATTGTGGCTTTAAGATGTCTGTCATAGGTACTGGGACTATAGGGTTCTTATTCAGTTCTGGTGAAATACAGAAGGCTTATGCCTCAACATTTTGAGCAAGAGTTCTGAGATCAATCCTAATTGGACTACACAGGTCACTTGTCCACCCTTGAACCCACGCTTGACTAAAACCAACTAAGGAGGGAGAAGAGGGTTCAGCTTTTTCTAAAAAAATATGGGAAAGAGGTGACTCTTCAAATAAAATATAGGTGCTATTAATGGAAATCTGGGTAAATTTATTGGGTGGGCAATCAACTGTGTCCATTATAAGAAAGAGTGATTGACATGAACTTCTGAACTTTTGGATACCACTTTCTCAGATGCTAGACCCCAGTACTATGGATGCTTATTCAGGAGGTCTGCATGTTAACACATCCTCCCTGTTGATCTCATACTGAAATACTTAGGGCAACTATGAGAAAATATGACTTTAGAAAAATTTTAAAAACCTTATGAATTATTTTCCCTTATAACAATACTATAGTATGTATTTATAACCTAAAATTTAGAAAATACAGAAAAGATAAAGAAGACAATTTGAAAAGATCTCTTTTTTATTCCAGGGAATATGTCTATTTTCTGAAGAAGAATAGTATAGAGTTTGTTATGTGGAAGTACCTAATATTAGGTTTGACAAATGTATTGTGTTCCTTTTTGATGAATGTTTTACATTTCATTAGAATTCCTCTGCATTTCCAGAGCAATTTTGGGATACTTGCCAACCGTTAATGGTCCCACTGTACCATTAACATACAGAGACAGAGGAGCTTTGTCATGTCATCCCTAAGACTGGCTTTATGGAGAAAGTCATTAATCAAGGCAAGCAGGGCACTTTGCAAATATTCAGGCCTAGAGAAGATGACCGCCTCAATTGAGGAAACTTGTACCTGGAAGAATCTAAATGTGACTCAGCCTTCCGGGGAAATGACTGGGCTTCAGCCTGAGGACTTCATTACCTGAGAGAAATCTTTATGGGTCGGGCCTGGAATTCCTTTCATGTGCATTCTTTGTTGAAGGTAAGCTTGTTTTCCTGCCCTCTCATGTTCAACTGATCACCTGAACCTCTGAGCTAGAGGGACTCTTGACATTTGCAGCTTTCTGGATAGGCCACAACTTGCCTCACTAGGACCATGTTTATACCCTGCTGGAAGGAAGTTTAATTAATACAGAGAAGACTTTATAGAGGTGATGAGTTTTTAAATGAGCAGATTATGGTAAAATAAAATGCTCCAGAGTCTTATAACCTTCAAGGCCTCCCAAGGAAGTTTACTGGAAGTCATTTTACAGCCTCTAGAAATGACAGTCATGTAGAAGGATTTTTTCCTTCTTTTTATTCAGTTTGTTTTTGTGTCATGAGTTCTTTTGAGAATCTTCAAAAACCTGTGTCAAAAAAATACATATACATATAATAATAATTTCAATGTAATTTTTGACCTATCTTTAGGAAGATTAATGAAGCCTAGATTGAAAAATACATCCTCTTGGATGGATGGTTAGGCTCATGTTAGGCTACCATGCTCTGTTACTTTTGTGATCTCCAGTGAGCTACTTAACCTCTCTGTCCTTCAGTTTCATTATCTACAAAATGGGGATAATAGAAGAAGATACCTCTTAAAGCTTTCGTGAGCAACAAAAGCTTTAAAAAGTTCTGCCACGAGGCGTAGTGCTAGAGTTAGATAGAAAGTTTAGAAAGGAACTGGATCTTGACCAAACCCACTATAATATTTTATCTGCTGACTGATGTAGGTGGAGTTGTTGAGGATGCTGTCTACTACATCACATAGCATTCCAACCCCTTTAGGTAAAGTTTAGTTTATCTGCTTTGGGATGGAGAACATAGAAGGTTTTAAGTAGAGTGATGATAGGATCAATTTTTTTTCCTATTTTCTTTCTTTCTTTCTTTCTTCTTCTTCTTCTTCTTTTTTTTTTTTTGCATTAAGTGTGCAGATGATACACAAAAGGGAAGCAGAGAGACCACATGGGAG
The DNA here is from genome assembly GCF_027406575.1 of Nycticebus coucang. Taxonomy (NCBI): domain Eukaryota; kingdom Metazoa; phylum Chordata; class Mammalia; order Primates; family Lorisidae; genus Nycticebus; species Nycticebus coucang. The sequence continues at coordinate 75,269,229 of NC_069787.1, read as the reverse complement.
AAGAGAGCACTAGTCCGGGATGGTAAGTGGGGCACACATCAGGGGATATGAGCAAGGATGTTAAAGAGAGAATATGGTTACTAATTGATGTGGGAAGTGAAGGAGAAGGAAGAGTTAAGCATAATCCTGCGGTCTCTGTCTTGGGTAGCTGCGGTTTAGTGGCACCATTTATGCAGACAGTACCAGGGCTCTGTTTTGTTCAGAGGTAGATATAAGGATAACAATACATTTTGTCTTGAGTATTGAGTTTGAAGGCTCCATGGACATCGACTTAGAGATGCCTGGTAGGAAGTTGAGTGTATGAGGAAAGGTGGGTGGATTGATGGAACGGAGTCTTCAGCACAGAGGTGGTACGAAGACCTTGAGAACTGGAGTGACAACAGGATAAGAACATGAAAAGAGTCTGGAAACACATCAGCATTTATTGCTAAAGCAGAGGAATCAGGAAAGAAAACTAAAGTGAGCCAGAGGGTAAGAGGAAAATTAATATTTGGGTTGTAGATTCTAAAAGAATGAGAGAGAAAGGGAGCATTCAATAAAGTTACCTGGTTCTAAATGATCGCGTGGGATTAGGATTGAAACATACATAGTTTTTCCTGGAATATTTTGCTGAAATATTGGGGGAGAGCCTCATCATGGGAAGCTAATAAAGCGTTTTGGGAAATGAAAATTCTGAGTGCACATGACTTTTTGAGCCTCTGAGCTGAGAAACCAGACTGTGGGAAGTATACAGAGAAAAACACAGGAAGAAGAACTGCCTTGGGCTGTGCAGTCTGCCACAGACTGGGTGGCTTAAACAGAATGTCCTGCCTCTGGAACCACTTGTTCTGGAGGCTGGAAAGCCCAAAGTTGAGGTGCCATAAAGCTGGTTTCTGGGGAGGGCTCTCTTCCTGCCTTGCAGATGTTTGCATTCTCACTGTTTTCTCACATGACTCTTCCAAATGACTGAAAAGGGGTCTAGGGAAGCTCTTTGGTGTCTCCTCTTATAAGGATATTAATTTTATTGGGTCAGGGCGCCGCACTTAGCACCTCGTTTAAAGTAACCTTAGTTACTTTCCCATAGGCCTTATCTCCACATGCAGTCATATTGGGGGCTAGGGTTTCAATGTCTGAATTAGGGGGGATATAATTCAGTCCATATGAATTAAGACATTAGGGATGAGGCAAGTTATTAATGGGTTAAATCTAGGATTTTTCCTGCTGATTTGGCCCTCAATTAGCAAGGCTGGCTGCCTTATTCTGAGCTCAAAGGACTTCTAGTGTAAATGTTAACTTTTCTCCCAGAGATCCTCTGTAGATTGCCTGTGCGGATGGGCCCTCCAGTATCTGTTTCTTAGAGATATGTGCATATTGCCCTCTGGGATAGTGCAAAGTGGTCATGTGGGCCACAGTTCCTATTAGCTTAAGTCCATCAGTATGTCCCATGCTCTGGGCCACAGTGATGATAGTGACCAGCACATATCCCAAGCCCGGCTTATCAGAACCAAAGACACTTAATTTTAGAGATTTTATCTAAATTCCTGGAGTTGCAGACCTCATTCCTTCCAGATTTGTACCAGGAAACATGTAGCTCTAAATGCCATTAGCAACCATTTTGTGACCCTTAAGGTGAAGAACTATTGAGAGCTGGATCTAAAAAGCAAAGGGAGAGTAAGTGGTTCCTGCCTACAATGTCTGAACCCACACCATCCACTCTCCCCTCAGGCTTTTTCAGACAGTACGCTAATAAATTCTTTTTATTGCATAAGCTAGTTAGAATTGGGTTGCTTCTTATAGGTAAGCAAAAGCACTTTAGCTAATATACCCTTCCATTTCTTTGGATATAATTTTAGAAATAAAAATTAAAATATCCATTTACTTTTTACTCTGCAGTTTACAGGAATATTCCACATCCATTATCTCATTTGATCCTGATAAATAGTGTGCCATTTTACAGGTAAAGGTCATTAGTGGACAATTTGGAACTAGAATTCGCATCTCTGACTCTTACTGCATCACCATTAAATCTCTTTTAAATAAAGTCAGCTGCAGATTGAATATAGTTGCATCTTCCACTACTAGTTTCATCTCCATGTTATGTTTATATTTTAATTTATTGTTCTAAACCACTAAATCCTTTTACAAAGGCTATGATCTACTGCAACTAATCAATACCTTACTATTAAAATACATATTGATGAGTTTGCAAAAGATAACACTGCTACCTTAAATGCATATAACCACTTAAACCCAGATGGATATTTTAGAGTTCTAAAGACATGTGCAGAGTTGATCTTATGTTTGTCATTTTAAGGTTGTTATTCTCATTGTCCTAATTTTCAAGAATTTTTGAAGAATGACAGAGGCACAAAAAGGGCAAATCTGGGAAAAATGTGACTGAATTTTCAGAAGAGATAGCAGGAATTACTTACCTAAAACTTGATGTAAAAAAAAGAACAATTTGAGACGATAACTAAGTAGTGTTTTATTTGTGAAAATTTGGGAAAGAATTTGATAATTACTGATATAAGTCCTTCCTATCAAGCTAACTTGGTCACTAATAATAAGTCATATCAATAACAACACCTTAGTAAAGATTTGGTTATTATTTTGATAGCCCAAATGTATTCCATATTATTCTATAAAATCAGAAAATCTTTTGATAGTCCCTTCTGATAGCTTTAAAGTTGATAAAAGGAAGGCTGTAAGATCAGAAGAGTTGATAGATTTATAGGTGGTTGATCCAAATACCCCAGGACTGATGGTTTATCTGTGTGTGTGTGACTCAGCTGCCCAGAAAGGAGCTTGATTCTTCTATACTTCCTTTGGTGGCGTGCTACCCACTCTATTCTGTGAACAACCCCTCTTTGGTTTTATTTTGCTTTGTTGTTATTTTCCCTTTCACGCTCACTTAGACACAGTCTAAGAGTTCCTACTCTACCTCTTAGACATTCATTCTGGAGTATGCAATAACTGAACTTCTTGAATATGTTTATTTAGATATTGTTGTAGCTTGGAAAATGTATGTGTTGGGTGTGTTTTTAAGAAATTTACATAAATGTAATAGAGATGTAAATCGGATTCTGTTTTTTTCTTCTTCTCAATGTTATGCTTTACAAAACTGCTTATGTCTACTTGGCAAATCTGGTTTATTGCTTCTGACTATTACATAGTTTTCATAGTATTCTCTCACATGCACTTAGCAAGTTCTGCTTCTCCATTCTTCTAGAGGTAAATCTTGCTTTCCAAACAATGCTAAACATCCTTGTCCACATCTGCTTATGAACCTGTATGAAAGGTTCTCTGAGTTACCAGCCCTGGAGTAAATAATGCCAAATTATTCATCACATTGTATGAGCTCATGTATACTTTTGTCAGCTGTCTATCTGGATTCCCTTTTTCTTACACTTTCTAAGAATTTGATGTTATTTAGCTTCTATTATTGTTGATATTATTTGTATGAAGTTGTGTCTCTTTTGTAGCATTCTCTGATTAATAAGATATTATCTCTTTGCATTTCTCTAAGTTATTTGTGTTTCCTACTTTTTGAAGTTCCTAATCATATCCTTAGCTCCTTTTCTTTTTTCTTTTGTTGACTTTCAGCCTTCCTTTGTAGTTTTAGATACTAATCCTCAGTTGAGTTTTGGATGATGCCATTATCTTTTCTTAGTCTGTCACTTGTTAAAGAGAATTCTCCAATTTAGACATGGTCAAATTAATCAATTTCCCCCCTTACAAAAGTTTAAACTAAATTTATACTCTTTGGATCTTTTCTCATGCCAGTATCTCAGTGATATTTTCATATGTTTTCTACTCTTACACTTACGGTTTTAACTTGTTCATTTAAGACTTTACTATAATTGGAGTTTTGTATATTTTGTGACATGAATTTCAACATTATTTTTCTCTAACTAGTGAAACAATTTTCTTAACTACATTTGCTAAATAGTCCAATTATTCCTCCTTAATTTGTGAGGCAAACTCTCATATACTAACATATATAACATGTACTATGAAAAGCCACGTATATATCTTTCATTCTGTTCTGGCTCATTAATCTGTTTTTCTCCTCTTGGATCAGTAACATGCCATTTAAAATAGTAATAAGGTTTTTATTCTTCTTTTCTTAAAAAAAGAATTCAGATTAATATGAGAGTACAAACTATTAGGTGACATTGTTCATGTTTCCAAGGTAAAGTTTAAGTTGTAGTTGAGGCAGTTGAGTCCTTCATCCAGGGGCTGTGCCCTCCACCCTCCACACTGTGGCCATCAGGGGAGAGCTTATCAATCTCCTTCCCGTCTCTCCTTTTCCCTTTCCCGCCCCCTCCACCTCCACTTGAATATACTTGTATTATATTCTCCTATGGGTGTGTAGTTGTTTTTCTACTAGATTCATGTTAGCATTGAGTACTCTGGATACTTGCCTTTTCATTCTTATGATACTTTACTAAGAAGAATGGGTAGTAATATGGTTTTGGGACAAATCTTGCTTGCTGGTGGGGCAAGTGATCCATGTTTGCACTTATTTGTAAAAAGTATTTCTACTTTAAAAAAAATTTTTTTTCACAAAAATTTAAAATTCCATTTGTCAAGCTCTCTCAAAAAATAGTACCAGGTACAAAAATTAATTCAAGACAGTCCATTACATTTAATGTGAAAGCTAAAATCAAAAACTAAAAACTTCTGTTCTTCAAAGAAACTAATGATAAGAAAATAGATGAGCCACAGATTAGGAGAATATTCATAAAACAGATATCTGACAAAGGAATGTTATCTGGGAACATCGATAATGCCTATAATTTACTATTAAAGGAAAGCAGTCATGTCACAAACATGTGACAGACATATCACAAAAAATATACTGAGCTGCCAATAAGCACATGGAAAAGTACTCAACATCATTATTAATCAGGTAAATACAGAGTATAACTACATCCACCAGAATGGCTAAAATCAAAAATAACTGATTATAAATGTTGGTAAGAGCAACCACGAATTGTTGCTGGGAATATAAAATGGTACACAACCATTGTAGAAGAGATCTGACAGTTTTTTTTATAAAATTAATCCCTTAACTAAACACTTAACTCTATGACATAGCAATTTTACCCTTCAGTATTTACCCAAAGAAATAAAATATTACATAAATACATATAAGAATGTTCATTTTTAATCTCAATAGCCCCAAACTGAAAATAGCCCAGGTGTTTCCATCACTATGAGAATGGATCGTCAGGCTTCAGTATGTCGTGTTATATGAAAGAAACCTTACACAATGGAGTTTATATTGCATGGTTCTGTTCATATAAAGTTCTAGAACAGGTACATTTTTTTCTATGGCAGAAAAATATCAGAACTGTGGATGACTGTGTTGGTGAGCAGGGGTTGCTAGGAAGATTTATGTTCTCTATCTTGATTATCTTGGTTTGGATTACAAATGTGTATGCATTTGTCAAACTTGTTGCCTGTGCATTTTAGGTGTGTACGTTTAGTTGTATGCATAAAATACATTCATGTACATTTTAACCCCCAAAGAAAAAACTGCAAAGAAATATTGATCTCTAGTTAATAATATGCATACTAACATATTAAGTAGGGACATACACTAATGTCTTCAATTTACTTAGAAATGTTTCCCCAAATTAAGATGTACTGATGAATGTAGAGGTGGATGGATATATAGAGAGAGATAAATGGATACAGGTCTAATAAAACATTAGTAGTAGAATCTAGGTGGTGGGAATATGGGTGCTTTCTATACAATTCTTTTCAGTGGTGTTCTAGTAATTTGTTCATTCTCTTGAGTTTTCCATATACTTGTACAGAGAATGTATTTCCATGTAATTCATGTAATTTCCAGATAATGATTCCTTTCTTCTCTCCCAATTTTGTAGCCCCTCCAGTACCATGTTAAGCAATAAGGACAATAGTAGTTGTGGTGGATACTTTGAATTAGCTTGCTAAACATCTTTTCTAAGCTCATTCTGATATGTTTAACTGGAAAGGGTGCAGGAAATAAAGCATATATTTTGCTAGCATGGTTTGTAGGAGAGATGGCATGGTCCTAGATTCAGCATTGTTGCAGAATCTTCTGGGTTCAATAGAATGCTCCAGATAATTTGTATCTCTCATTTTAAACAAACAAAAAAATTAACATTTGACATACACAAAATAATAATACACATGAAAGCTACAAAGCACATTAATAAACAGCTGTGCTGTACCCACAAGCTGACATAAGAATTAGAAATAGTATCAAGGCAGCGGCCGCAGCTCCAGCATCCCTCCTTCCTCCTGTGGGAGCAGAGCCCTGCCCCACCCGGCGAGATGCAGCCTATGTATGCGGAGGCAGAGCCCGACCCTCTGCAGGACGAGAACCTCTGCTCATGCGTGTTCTTCTGCATTTTATTAGCCCTAACTATGATTGAATAACCTGGGTAGCAATAAAAATACAGAGATGCGACCCCCCGTGAGAAGAAAGAAGTGAGACTGCGCAGCTGAAAAACCCTGCTGTAAAATTCTACCTCAGCATTTATTTCTTGAAGAAATCATCCTAAGGTGACCTAGATCGATTGGTGCCTGCCAGAACTCTGTAAGAGCTGTGCCATGACCTGCGACCCGTGATCGGTGCCAACCCGAACGAAAGAACTGCACCTGCCTGGACTTTGGTAGGAATGGCACTGTGACCTGCAGCCCGCACCCACTGGGCCTCTGCATGCCCTGACCAGGAACTCCAGGAGCCTTGCAACCCCACATCCTCCCTCCTGTACCCTCCCTGCCTCCACACCAGCCCACACTTCTGGCCAGGGACTCAGGTAGCCGTGTGTCCTCTGGAGCCCTCCCTGCCTCTGCGCAGAGCCCTTCTCCTGGCCAGAGACTGCTGGAGCCATGGGCCCTCTGTGCCAAAGTCACTGGGCACCAGGCACTCCCAGAACCATGTGCACTACCCCCCACCCTGTTGCTGGATCTGGGTGTGTCACACTCTGGGGCTGCTCCCACAACCAGAACTCCCTGGCTGGGGCAGCCCCAGAAGAGTTACACAAGGTCACTCACTACAAAGATCCAGCAACAATAGAATGATCCTACTGGGGTCTAATCTTGGAGAGACACCAACCCAACTCTGAGGACGGCCAGAGGCAATGGGAAAAACAATCACGAGGTGAAATCAATGGAAATACTCTGGCAATATGAATAATCAGAGTAGATCAACTCCCTCAAGGAACAATGGTGCAGACACAGCACAAGATCCCATGCAAAAATAGCTGAGATGTCAGAAATCAAATTTAGAATCTGGATAGCAAATAAGATCGAATTAGAATTACAAGCAGTAACCCAAAAGATGTCTCAAGAATTCAACGAATTCAAAGACCAAATGACCAAAGATTTTGACACATTGAGACAAGAAGTTGCAGCCCTCAAAGATCTGAGAAACACAGAAGAACACCTCAGTAACAGAACAGAACAAGCAGAAGAAAGGATTTCTGACATTGAAGACAAAGCTTTTGAATGCTCCCAAATGCTCAGAGGAAGAGAAATGTAGGGCAAAAACAGATCACTCTCTCAGAGAGCTCTGGGATAATTTAAAGAAAACTAATATTCATCTTATAGGGATCCCGGAAAGCAATAAAGTGGTTTCACAAGGCACAGAGTCTCTGCTCCATGAGATTATGAAAGAGAACTTTCAAGACATGTCAAGAGATTCTGAAATTCAGATAGCAGACAATTTCAGAACTCCAGCATGACTCAACCCGAATAAGACATCCCCCAGACACATCATAATCAATTTCACTAAAGTTAATATGAAGGAGAAAATTCTGAAAGCAGCCAGAATAAAACCATTACCTACAAGGGGAAGAATATTAGAATAACTGCAGATCTCTCTGCTGAAACCTTTCAAGTTAGAAGAGGAGGGTCATCGACTTTTAATCTCCTAAAACAAAATAAGTTTCAACCCAGGATCTTGTACCCAGCTAAACTGAGTTTCATTTATGATGGAGAAATTAAATACTTTAATGACATTCACATGTTGAAGAAATTTGCCATAACTAAACCAGCTCTCCAGGATATTCTCAGCCCTATCCTCCATAAAGACCAGAGTATCCTCCACCACAAAAGAAAACCCACCCAGAAAATTTTGATCAAATTCCAACCTCCACAGTCACAAAAGGATTAAAAATGTCCACCGGACTCTCAAAAGGCTTATCAATATTCTCAATTAATGCAAATAATTTAAATTGTCCTCTAAAGAGGCACAGGTTGGCTGACTGGATACAAAAACTCAAGCCAGATATCTGCTGCATACAAGAATCTCATCTGACATTAAAAGACAAATATAGATTCAGGGTGAAGGGATGGTCATCTATACTGCTGGCAAATGAAAATCAGAAAAAGCAGGCATTGCAATCCTATTCGCAGATGCAATAGGCTTTAAATGAACCAAAATAAGGAAGGATAAGGATGGACACTTCATATTTGGTAAAGGTAATACTCAATATGATGAGATTTCAATTATTAATACTTATGCACCCAACCAGAACACACCTCAATTTATCAAAGAAACTCTTAACAGACATGAGCAACTTGATTTCCTCCAGTTCCATAGTAGTTGGAGATATTAACACCCCTTTAGCAGTGCGGGATAGATCCTCCAAAAAGAAGCTAAGCAAAGAAATTTTAGATTTAAACTTAACAATTCAACATCTGGACTTAACAGACATCTACAGAACATTTTATCCCAACAAAACTGAATACACATTCTTCTCATCAGCCCATGGAGCATACTCCAAAATTGACCACATCCTAGGCCACAAATCTAACCTCAGCAAATTAAAAAAAATAGAAATTATTTCTTGCATCTTCTCAGACCATTATGGAATAAAAGTTGAACTCAATAACAACAGGAGTCTGCATACCCATACAAAAATATGGAAGCTAAATAACTTTATACTGAAGGATAGATGGGTTATAGATGAGATTAAGAAGGAAATCACCAAAATTTTTGGAACAAAACAACAATGAAGACACGAATTATCAAAACCTCTGGGATACTGCAAAGGAAGTCCTAAGAGGGAAATTTATAGCACTGCAAGCCTTCCTCAAGAAAATGGAAAGAGAGGAAGTTAATAACTTAATGGGACATCTCAAGCAACTGGAGAAAGAAGAACATTCCAACCCCAAACCCAGCAGAAGAAAAGAAATAACCAAAATCAGAACAGAATTAGATGAAATTGAAAACAAAAGAATTATACAACAGATTAATAAATCCAAAAGCTGTTTTTTTGAAAAGATCATTAAAATAGATAAACCTTTGGCCAACCTAACCAGGAAAAAAAGAGTAAAATCTCTTATTTCACCAATCAGAAATGGTAAAGATGAAATAACAACAGACCCCTCAGAAATTCAAAAAATCCTTAATGAATATTACAAGAAACTTTACTCTCAGAAATATGAAAATCAGAAAGAAATCGACCAATACTTAGAAGTAAGCCACCTACCAAGACTTAGCCAGAACAAAGTGGAAATGTTGAACAGGCCTATATCAAGTTCTGAAATAGCATCAACTATACAAAATCTCCCTAAAAAGAAAATCCCATGACCAGATGGCTTTACGTCAGAATTCTACCAAACCTTTAAAGAAGAACTAGTACCTATATTACTAAACCTCTTCCAAAATATAGAAAAAGAAGGAATACTACCAAACACATTCTATGAAGCAAACATCACCTTGATCCCTAAACCAGGGAAAGACGGAACAAGGAAAGAAAATTATAGAGCAATATCACTAATGAATTTTGATGTAAAAATACTCAATAAGATCCTAACAAACAGAATCCAACAACACATCAAAAAAATTATACACCATGACCAAATGGGATTTATCCCAGTGTCTCAAGGCTGGTTCAATATATGTAAATCTATAAATGTAATTCAGCACACAAACAAACTAAAAAATAAAGACCATATAATTCTCTCAATTGATGCAGAAAAAGCTTTTGATAATATCCAGCATCCTTTCATGATCAGAACACTTAAGAAAATTGGTATAGAAGGGACATCTCTTAAACTAATAGAGGCCATCTACAGCAAACCCACAGCCAATATCGTGTTGAATGGAGTTAAATTGAAATCATTTCCACTTAGATCAGGAACCAGGCAAGGTTGCCCATTGTCTCTATTGCTCTTTAACATTGTAATGGAAGTTTTAGCCATTGCAATTAGGGATGAAAAGGTGATCAAGGGTATCCACATAGGGTCACAAGAGATCAAACTTTCATTCTTCGTAGATGACATGATCGTATATCTGGAAAACACTAGGTGTTCTACTACAAAACTTTTAGAAGTGATCAAGGAATATAGCAATGTCTCAGGCTACAAAATCAACACCCATAAATCTGTAGCCTTTACATATATCAACAATAGCCAAGCCAAAAAAACAGTCAAGGACTCCATTCTTTTTACAGTAGTGCCAAAGAAGATAAAATATTTGGGAGTTTATCTAACAAAGGACGTGAAAGATGTCTATAAAGAGAACTATGAAACTTTAAGAAAAGAAATAGCTGAAGATGTTAACAAATGGAAAAACATACCATGCTCATGGCTGGGAAGAATCTACATTGTTAAAATGTCCATATTACCCAAAGCAACATACAATTTTAATGCAATCCCTATTAAAGCTCCATTGTCATATTTTAAAGATCTTGAAAAAATAATACTTCATTTTATATGGAATCAGAAAAAACCTCTAATAGCCAAAACATTACTCAGAAATAAAAACATAGCAGGAGGAATCACGCTACCAGACCTGAGACTGAACTATAGATTGATCGTGATCAAAACAGCATGGTACTGGCACAAAAACAGAGAAGTAGATGTCTGGAACAGAATAGAGAACCAAGAGATGAAACCAGCTACTTACCGTTATTTGATCTTTGACAAGCCAATTAAAAACATTCAGTGGGGAAAAGATTCCCTATTTAATAAATGGTGCTGGGTGAACTGGCTGGCAACCTGCAGAAGACTGAAATTGGACCCACACCTTTCACCATTAACTAAGATAGACTCTCACTGGATAAAAGATTTAAACTTAAGACATGAAACTCTAAAAATACTTGAAGAAAGTGCAGGGAAAACTCTTGAAGGAATCGGCCTGGGTGAATATTTTATGAGGAGGACTCCCCAGGCAATTGAAGTAGTATCAAAAATACATTACTGGGACCTGATCAAACAAAAAAGCTTCTGCACAGCCAAGAACATAGTAAGTAAAGCAAGCAGACAGCCCTCAGAATGGGAGAAAGTATTTGCAGGTTATACTTCCAATAAAGGTCTAATAACCAGAATCCACAGAGAACTCAAACAATTAGCAAGAAAAGAACAAGTGATCCCATCTCAGGGTGGGCAAAGAACTTGAAGAGAAACATCTCTAAAGAAGAGAGATGCATGATCTACAAACACATGAAAAAAGCTCATCATCCTTAATCATCAGAGAAATGCAAATCAAAACTACTTTGAGATATCACCTAACCCCAGTAAGAGTAGCCCACATAACAAAATTCCAAAACCAGAGATGTTGGCATGGATGTGGAGAAAAGGGCACAATTCTACACTGCTGGTGGGAATGCACACTAATACATTCCTTTTGGAAGGATGCTTGGAGATTACTTAGAGATCTAAAAATAGACCTGCCATTTGATCCTATAATTCCTTTACTAGGTATATACCCAGAAGACCAAAAATCAGAATATAACAAAGACATCTGTACCAGAATGTTTATTGCAGCCCAATTCATAATTGCTAAGTCATGGAAGAAGCTCAAGTGCCCATTGACCCACGAATGGACTAGCAAATTGTGCTACATGTACACCATGGAATATTATGCAGCCTTAAAGAAAGATGGAGACTTTACCTCTTTCATGTTTACATGGATGGAGCTGGAACATATTCTTCTTAGCAAAGTATCTCAAGAATGGAAGAAAAAGTATCCAATGTACTCAGCCATACTATGAAGCTAATTTATAGCTTTCACATGAAGGCTATAACCCAACTATAGCACAAGAATATGGGGAAAGGGCCAAGGGAGGGAAGGGAGGGGGGAGGTTAAGGTGGAGGGAGGATAATCGGTGGGGCCACACCTATGGTGCATCTTGGAATGGGTACAGTTGAAACCTATTAAATGCAGAATACAAATATCTACATACAATGACTAAGAAAATGCCATGAAGGCTACCTTGAACAGCTTGATGAGAGTATTTCAACTTGTATATGAAACCAGCACATTGTACCCCTTGATTACACTAATGTACACAGCTATGATTTCACAATAAAAAAAAATAGAAATAGTACCAACACTACTGAGTCCTCCTGTGTATACTTCCATATTTCCTTGCTCTGCCACATCACCTACTGCAAAGGTAACTCTTATCATGACTGTTGCTTATGAAATTCCTTGCTTATATTTTAGATGCTATTATCATCTTATTTGTGGGCTTTTTTGTTTGTGGGTTTACATAAATGGCATCATTATATGTGTTGTTGCTTGCTTTCAGGTGCGTGCAAAGGCATCATGCTGTGTTTAGTCTTCCAGTTCTTGCTTTTTTCTCTCAGTATTATTTTTTAAGATTCATCCTGATACTTATATACATATATGTATATAATTCATTTAATTTTTATGCTATAAAATATTTACTAGTGTGACTATTTCATAATTTATTAATATTCATTCATTGTCCTATTCTCAGACAGTTTTAGCTATTCTTTTATTTGCTATAATCCTGTTATAAATGTACTAGTAACTATATCCTGGTATACATGTGCCAGAGTTTCTTTAGGGTATGTCCAAACAAGGAGTATAGTGCCTTAGGATATGTGAATTCTTCAATTTATGAGAGAGCCAAAAATCTTGCCACAGTTTGCTCTAACAATTTACACTCTTGTCTGCAATGCACGAATTTTCATTGATTTATGCCCTTTGAGATACAATTACCAGATTTCTTAATTTTTGCCAATGTAGTCTATTTAAAATGACATCTTATTATGATCTTAATTTGTCTTTCCTCTATTACTAATGCATTTAACATTTGTTCTTATGTTTATTGCTATTTGTAATTCTTTCTGTGTTAAAGATCATTTTATGTCTTTTGCTCATTAAACTTTTTTGCTTTTTCTAATTGATTTGAAGAATTATTTCTATATTCTAGATAGAATTCCTTTATTATACATGAATTGAAACATTTTCTCCTATTTTGTGCTAGTCTTTATGTACTTTTTGTGTTTTCCAATGAATATATATTAATTTTATTATAGAATTTGTCAATACTTTCTCTTATATTTACTGATTTTTATAATTTGCATTAATAAATTCTTTCATATTATGGGTCATAATAATATTTTATGAATAAAATGGGATGGTCATTTTTATACTCTTTTTTTGCTTTGGTGACATAGTTATTCTGTTTCCTTGGAGTGGGCTGGGAATAATATTTTATTTATTAGTCTTTAGAACAGTTGTGATTTTGGAACAATATATCCTTTGAAAGTTTGATAAAACGTGCCTGAAGAAAAGATCTTGCTGGTGGGAAATTTTTTTTTTTTTTTTTTTATTGTTGGGGATTCATTGAGGGTACAATAAGCCAGGTTACACTGATTGCAATTGTTAGGTAAAGTCCCTCTTGCAATCATGTCTTGCCCCCATAAAGTGTGACACACACCAAGGCCCCACCCCACTCCCTCCGTCCCTCTTTCTGCTCCCCCCCCATAACCTTAATTGTCATTAATTGTCCTCATATCAAAATTGAGTACATAGGATTCATGCTTCTCCATTCTTGTGATGCTTTACTAAGAATAATGTCTTCCACTTTCATCCAGGTTAATACAAAGGATGTAAAGTCTCCATTTTTTTTAATGGCTGAATAGTATTCCATGGTATACATATACCACAGCTTGTTAATCTATTCCTGGGTTGGTGGGCATTTAGGCTGTTTCCACATTTTGGCGATTGTAAATTGAGCTGCAATAAACAGTCTAGTACAAGTGTCCTTATGATAAAAGGATTTCTTTCCTTCTGGGTAGATGCCCAGTAATGGGATTGCAGGATCAAATGGGAGGTCTAGCTTGAGTGCTTTGAGGTTTCTCCATACTTCCTTCCAGAAAGGTTGTACTAGTTTGCAGTCCCACCAGCCGTGTAAAAGTGTTCCCTTCTCTCCACATCCACGCCAGCATCTGCAGTTTTGAGATTTTGTGATGTGGGCAAGTCTCACTGGGGTTAGATGATATCTCAGGGTTGTTCTGATTTGCATTTCTCTAATATTTAGAGATGATGAACATTTTTTCATGTGTTTGTTAGCCATTCATCTGTCATCTTTAGAGAAAGTTCTATTCATGTCTCTTGCCCATTGATATATGGGATTGTTGGCTTTTTTCATGTGGATTAATTTGAGTTCTCTATAGAATCTAGTTATCAAGCTTTTGTCTGATTGAAAATATGCAAATATCCTTTCCCATTGTGTAGGTTGTCTCTTTGCTTTGGTTATTGTCTCCTTAGCTGTACAGAAGAACAAATGATTCTGCATTTTGTATGGAACCGGAAAAAACCCCGTATAGCTAAGGCAGTTCTTAGTAATAAAAATAAAACTGGGGGCATCAGCATACCAGATTTTAGTCTGTACTACAAAGCCATAGTGCTCAAGACAGCATGGTACTGGCACAAAAACAGAGACATAGACACTTGGAATCTAATTGAAAACCAAAAAATGAAACTAACATCTTACAACCACCTAATCTTCGATAAACCAAACAAGAACATACCTTGGGGAATGGTATTGGGAGAACTGGATGTCTACATGTAAAAGACTGAAGCTGGACCCACACCTTTTCCCACTCACAAAAATTGATTCAAGATGGAAAAAGGACTTAAATTTAAGGCATGAAACAATAAAAATCCTCCAAGAAAGCATAGAAAAAACACTGGAAGATATTGGCCTGGGGAAAGACTTCATGAAGAAGACTGCCATGGCAATTGCAACAACAACAAAAATAAACAAATGAGACTTCATTAAACTGAAAAGCTTCTGTACAGCTAAGGAGACAATAACCAAAGCAAAGAGACAACCTACACAATCGGAAAGGATATTTGCATATTTTCAATCAGACAAAAGCTTGATAACTAGGATCTATAGAGAACTCAAATTAATCCACATGAAAAAAGCCAACAATCCCATATATCAATGGGCAAGAGACATGAATAGAACTTTCTCTAAAGATCGTGGGAAAATTTTTAATTACTAGGTGTATTTTCTTAATTGTTCTTATTTTTAGGTTCTATTTCTTTTTGAATCAAAATCATTATACTTTTCTAAAAAGTTAACCATTTTATCTGTTGTAAATTGTTCACAATGTTATTTTATCTATTTTTATATCTCTGTGGAATCTTTCCATATACCCCATTTTAGTTCAGATATTATTTATTTTTGCCTCCATTCTTCTTTTTTCCTTTCCTTATGATTACAAGGCTTTTTGTCCATCTCAATAGCCTTTTCAAAAAACCGATGTTTGTCTTTTTCATCCTATTCTTTGATCTACTCTTGTTTTATTCTTTTACTTTTTTGAATTCGTTCTCATAAATTCTCAAGTGGGATGTCTAGCAAATTTGTGTAGCTTTTCCCCCCAATGCAAGCATTTAGAACTGTACCATTTCTTCCAAGTATCAATTTTGCTTCAATCCACTAGTTTTTATAGATGGCATTTTCATTATACTTTAAACATAAATATTTTAAAATTTCCATTATGATCTTTTAAGTCTATGTATTTTATCTTTGATTTCTGTTTTATTAATTTCCACTCTTCATTCTTCTGTCCCTTTATTTGGATTTATTCTGAGGTTTTCTTTCTAAACTCTTACACTGATAATTAGCTTAGCACATTTTCAGTCTCTATTTCTGTTATAAGCATTCAAGACTATATATTCCTATCCAAATACCACTTTCACAGTTTTCCACAAATTCAGTCTAGTAGTTCCTCACATTCTGTATTCTCACTGTATGAATTCTTTCTATATGAGTACAAAGAGCAGCTGTACTAAATTAATAGATAGATGGATAGATCTGGAGACCCTCACTTTTCCTCATCTGCAAAATGGCAGATGGTTTGTATTAGTTAAAGTTCTTTAGTTCCAAAAGACAAGAAACTCAATTCTAATCTATTTAATAAAAAAAGGAATATAATGAGTCATGTAACTTCAAATAATAATAGTAATTATTATCAATATTTTAGAGATGGGGTCTTGCTCTTCCTCAGGCTGGTCTTGAACTCCTGAGCTCAAGTAGTCTGCAAGTCTCTGCCTCCCAGAGTATTAGGATTACAGGTGTGAGCCACCTCACCTGGCCAATGTAATTTAAAAGGCCAGGATTATATGTGTGTGTGTGTGTGTGTGTGTGTGTGTATTTTTTTTTTTTTTTTTTTTGAGACAGAGTCTCAAGCTGTCACCTGGGTAGAGTGCTGTGGCATCATAGTTCACAGTAACATCCAACTTGGGCTTGAATGATCCTCTTGCCTCAGTTTTTCAAGTTTTAGTAGAGATGGGGGTCTCACTTTTGCTCAGGCTGGTCTTGAACTTGTGAGCTCAAGCAATCCACTGCCTCGGCCTCCCAGAGTGCTGGGATTACAGGTGTGAGCCACTGCTCTCGGCCAGGATTATGTATATTTTAAGAGTATCTTCTGGATTGGTTTAACCAAGGTGAGCAAAGTCTTCAGGCTTTTTTTTTTTTTCCTATTTCTCTATTTTTTGGCTCTGATTTCTGTGTGTTGGCTACAGCTTCAGACTTCCCATATGAAGACAGTCATAGTAGCTTCAATCTAGATGTAAAACAGCCAACTTACAACTCCACAGTGACAAACTTGAAGATAAAAACTACAAACTTAGAAAATCCAAACAGGAGAAAGCATAAGTTCCTGATTGTATCACAATGCTGCCTGATCCTTATGCTTCTGGGTATATGTATAAAAAAATTGTTCATTTTTTAAAAACCTACCAAATGTAAGGTTTCTGTTTCTTGTTGCCAAATATAGTCCTAATGGAAGCATTTGAGAAACACATAATACAAAAACTGACCCAAACCAAATGTTCAGTAAATCACAGCAATTACCACTTCAATGCTCCTCTGGAGGTGGTATTTGCTGGGGGTACATGGCCTATGCTTATCAAACCATACTATGAAAAAAAAAAAAAAACATACTATGTAGTTGCTATAGATATTTTATTTTTAAAATTTCCATGAGGTCAACCCCTTTTCTGAAATCAGGTTGCTGCCTAGGAAAGAAAAACAAGAATTTGAGAATAACTGATGCATGTGGCTTAGAATTTCTTCACCAAAGGAGAATTTGTGTCAAATGGAGCAATGAGGAAAGTTGACTGGTAATTCTATTTGGCTGGCCTCTAGGTCATTTCAATTGTTGTCTATAAGACACAGAGAAGAGAGGTTGAAGAAAATTCAGGGTTCCCTGCCCCATGTCTGATCAATGACTGCAATTCAATTCATATGAATGAAAGATTTTACATTGATCACACAGCTATAAGTGAGTACTTCATTGTCTTTCTTTTTGTGTGAAAAATGGCTATGTACATCCCATCAAGTGGAATAAGATATTACATGCGCTGTTGTTTCATAATAGTCATCCCATCAATAAGACATGGTTTCACATCTTTTAGCAGGAGCTAAAGTACTAACATTTATTTTGAAATAAAAAGGAGGTATTATAAAGACTTCCTATTTATAATTCTTTCAACCATTTAAATAATAAGAATAGTATTTCTAAATATACCTTTTGACGAGTTATTCCTAACTTAAGGCTGAGAAAAATAATTGCTTAGTTAAAGGGAGAAGAAAAAATATTGAATCAGAAACCCCTGCCCCCTCTCTGTTTACACGGTGATAAATTATGAAGATGGTTTAACTCTCTACCTTTCCCAGCATTCATGCCCTTTATAAGGTGATCTTATCATTTTTCCATCAAGGCTAGAGTCTAGAGACTGCTTGTGGCAGTTTTAAAGTATAGCATAACCCCCAATTCTTTGACACACCTTCCATTGAGAGATGGGCCTATGTTCCCTCCCCTTGAATCTGGGTGCTGACTGCTTGACAAAAGGAAGTATGGTGTCAGTGGTGCTGTACCAGTGTCTGGGTCACACCTCAAGCAACTAGCACCTGTTATTTCCTCTCTTTTGGCATGGTAAGGGGGATAAACTGAGTCTCCTTGGAAGAGGAATTTACCAGCCAGGTGATGGAACCATCTTGGCAGCAGATCCTCCTCTCTTAGTTGAGCTGCCAACCTGGTGTCCAGTGCTACTGTCCATGACCTGTCAGGAACCGGATGCATAGGAGCAGGTGAGTGGCAGGCTAGCAAGTGAAGCTTGACTGGAATTCCTAGCCACCCACATATCATGCCAGAGCACCACCTCCTTTCAGATCAGGGACGGTATTCTGTTCTCACAGGAGGCGAACCCTATTATAAACTGTGCATTGGAGGGATCCAGGTTGTATACTCCTATGAGAATGTAAGGCTCCTTCCTCCCCCTATGTGGAAAAATTGTCTTCCATGAAACCAGTCCCTGCTGCCAGAAAGGTTGGGGAATGCTAGTGGACCAGTGATGAATTTCTCCATCAAGCTCTGACAAATGGCAGATATGTGAATAAAATAAAGGATTGTTTTTTTTTTCAGTTTTTGGCTGGGGCTGGGTTTAACCTGCCACCTTTGGCATATGGGGCCAGTGTCCTACTCCGTTGAGCCACAGGTGTCACCCAAGGATTGTTGTTTTATACTACTGTGTTTTGAGGTGGTTTATTACATAGAAATCAAAACTTGTAATACTGCACATGAATATGAACTGTTTATATGTTTTGATCTGGCTAACAGAATATGTAGGAAGTAATGTTATACCAGTTCATAGCCTATTTGTATTCTCAAAAGGTCTTTGGGACTTCTCTCTTAGTAACAGGGGCTGGTTTCTCGAGGCATGGCCCAGACACTGAGATAGCACCACATATACCACAGTGATTACATATGTGTGAGCTAGCCTGGCATGCCTGGAATCCTAGCACTCTGGGTGGCTGAGATGGGTAGATCATTTGAGCTCAGAAGTTCCAGACCAGCCTGAGCAAGAGTGAGACCCCATCTCTACTAAAAACAAAAAATATATAGAAACCAGCTGGGCATGGTGGCTCATGCCTGTAGTCCCAGCTATTCGGGAGGCAGAGGCAGGAGGATCGCTTGAGCCCGGGAGTTTGAGGTTTTTGTGAGTGATGGTAATGCCATGGCACACTACCCAGGGTATTGGAGTGAGATTCTATCTCAAAAAAAAAAAAAAAAATCTGGTCCAGAGTGAGCATCTTGCCAATTTCTTTTATTAGAATAACAGTGTTGGCTTCTATCATTAACGGGATGTTGTAGAGAGGCACAGATCATACAATTTTCATTCTCTCCATACTTACAAAAATTTAGGGTCAAACAGTCACCATAGTGCATATCTGTTAGGGAGTAGGTGTTAGGACCAATTTGGGACACATGTAAGGATGGACGACCAAGGCAAGAAAAAATAATTTGGGGTGGTAAATTGAAGCAATACCTGAAAGTAACTCTTATTACAAGAATGCATTTTTAAAGTGGATTATACAGACAATGAAATGCAATATAGCAATAAAAATCAGTGATCAAAGGAAAAACTCTAAAATAGAATGGTTAGTGAATAAAACAACTTGGGTGGCAAACTAAAGTATTGTCCTACCAGGCCTCTAAAATTTTGCAGCAGTGGGCCATGTAATTGGACATTAATACTTAGGTAGCCTACATAGAAAAATGTGAGCATAGCTTATTTGATAGTCAAAAAAAAAAAAAAAGGATTTTGTCAGTTATGTAAGAGCTATCAAAAGACAAAATTACAACAAATTTAGTTCAAAGGTCTAATTGGCTTGGCTTGTATTTGTGATTCTAGAATTGGACATCACCTCATTTCACAGAATAAGCATTCTGTTGGCCATGACCACACAATTTGCTTTTTTAAGGTGTGAACCAGGAGACACAATAATTTTAAAAAGCAGATTGGTTAACATCAGGTTACTACAGGTTACTATTCTTGTAAAAGCTAAAGCAGAGGGGACTTGCTTACTATGCTGACTCAGGCAAACTGAGCTCTTTCTGTTTGGTTGCTGTGAATCTTGTATTTTCAGCAAAAACTAGTCTGTCTGGAGATTTATCTGCTTCCTTAAAGTTTCAGTTTGATTATGTGGCACTTAACATGAATAATTCCAATTTTTTTTTTTTTTTTTTTTGAGAAAAAGTCTCACTCTGTTGCCTTGGGTAGAGTGCTGTGGCATCATCATAGCTCATAGCAACCTGAAACTCCTGGGTTCAAGCAATCCTTTTGTTTCAGCCTCCCAAGTAGCTGGGACTACTGGCACCTGTCACAACACCTGGCTAGTTTGAGAAATTCTATTTTGATTTGGTCTAGTCTGTCTAGGCCTAGTTTAGGAGCTCAGTCCAAAACAATGGCCTCCCATAATTGAGGAGAGCATTTTTGGTACGGTTGCTTATACTTGTAATCCTAGCACTCTGGAAGGCCAAGGCAGGTGGATTGCCTGAGCTCACTAGTTCAAAACCAGCCTGAGCAAGAGCCAGACCCCATCTCTAAAAATAGCAGGGTATTGTGGCAGGCGCCTATAGTCCCAGCTACCTGGGAGGCTGAGGCACAAGGATTGTATAAGCCCAAGACTTTGATGTTGCTGTGAGCTGTGATGCCATGGCACTCTACTGAGAGTGACAAAGTGAGACTCTGTCTCAAAAAATAATAATAATAAAATAAAATTTTAAAGAAAGCATTTTCAAAGTTTGATTAAATTTTTTATATGAAAATAAAATGTAACCCAGTAAGTAATCTAGCACAATCATGGGGTGTACATAGACACATCCATGATGTTAGACCTTGGCTTTAATTTAGTCAAGTTTCTTTAATCTCTATTAGTGACTTCCTTGGATAGTATTATTCAGCATAATTTAGTTAGTTTTATGAACAAGAAAAGGGAAACAAATATTGCTGAGAATTTGGTTGTAAGATTTTCAGAACTAATAGCCAAGCATTGTGGTGGGCGCCTGTAGTTCCAGCTACTTGGGAGGCTGAGGCAAGAGAATCGCTTAAGTCCAAGAATTTGAGGTTGCTGTGAGCTGTGATGCAATGGCCCTCTACCAAGGGTGACATAGTGAGAGTCTGTCTCAAAAAAAAAAAAAGATTTTCAGAACTTTTATTTAGTATATTCAGAATATATTTGTCCACTAATCTCATAGACTCCGGCATTGTTTACTTCTACCTTAGTAAGAGCTTTTGGGAACTAGAACAGAACAACAGGGTAAATGTCTAATTATTCTGACACACTTTGAGATTTGCATTATAGAGGCTGCCACAAAGTTTGATTCATACTTACTGGTGCATTGCTTCTGAAACTGTGACTTTTACTGTGCCAAACAGCTCTGCAGATTTTCGAGATCTGTGATTCCATCAACTCAGAGCATTTCGCCCTGAGAAATGAGTCCTGTTCCTACTTGCCTTCTCCCACCTCTGGCCTGTGACTGGACGCCAGCACTCTGAAAGCTGATCTGCTGTGCTCTTTCTTCCTTTGCGGTTTTGTTTTCTCTGTGGAATAGATTACATTACTCTGTCTCTGTTAAAAGTACACACATCCACACTTGACATGTGACTCTGCAATGCTTCCTGCTGTAGGAAGGATATTAACTCCCTCATCCTCTGACTTGGTGCTTAGCTCAGTGACTGACTTTAGCCAGTAGGATGCTAGCAAGTATGATATAAGCTGAGGTCTGCTATTATGGTTGACTTTCTCTTACCTTTTTGTCATCGTCATGAGAAGATGTTGTCCCAGGTAGCCTCTGGTCCAGAAGTGGAGCAGATCTGAACCTAACCTGCATCTAAAGCAGAGGCAGCCCAGCTGACTTGAACAGATTTGAATCAGACAAATATACATAGAAAGAAGGATTTAGGAAATTGTTATGTAGGAGAAATAGTCATGTAAGTTTCAAGTTGGGCTACTCAGAGCTATCTACCTACAAATAGTCCATGATCTGAGAAAGTTTGATAAACCTCTTCGACAACAATAAAAAAAATGACATAGCTGTTTTATAATATTAAAACAAATCAAAGACACCATTGTAAATCTAAGGAGTATCCTGTTTCTTCTGTTAACACAGCTTTTAATACAATATGGATTTGAATTTCTTCTTAGATGTTTATGAATATTCTGTTTCTTTTCTGCTGCCAATGATATTATTTTCAAACAGTTCAAAACATACTTTCCATACAAATATAGAGTGATTACCTATCATGGATTTACCTATTTTATTAATGAGGGAACAAGTAAGATAGTAGAACTGATTCTAAGAGCATATGAGGAAAAGTTACTTCTAGACATAAGCAAAATGAATGTTACAGTAAGATTGCTAGTCTATATGTAAAATTAGTTAATATTCTACAGGGCAGTTAATATTATACTTTGAGGTTTTCTTTTCTAGTGGACTGTGGAAGTAAATGAAAACAAAATGAAAAGAACGTGCTGTAGCAAAGGAGTCAGTCAGGGTTACTTGCACTTTGGAAAAGACTCAAAGACAAGCAGAGGAGTAAAACAACTTTATAGTAGCAAAAGAAAGGCTTTGGAGTGTCCTGATTGAAGGCTATTGGCACAGAGGACCTGGCGACAGGGTTAACTAGAAATGGGGGAATCCTAGGTAATTGTTAGGCATGTTTATTTGGCTTTTCCTGGTTACCCCCAAGTTGGAAGCAGAAACAGGGATTAGGGGAACTGTCAGTTACTTTTTACCTAGTTCTAGCCATTTGGGAGTAATTATTGCAGGTGGAGGCTGTTTGTCTTCCTGGGTGGGTACTGGAGATAGTGGACTGACTTGCTTTAAGTCAGGCTGGCTATGTCAGAAACTGGCTAGCTTCTGGGGCTGGTTACTATAGATAGTAGATTGGTTTCCTGGACTAATTCCTGCAGGCTGTGGATCAGAATTCTGTTTTTATATATGATCTTGTAACTGTCTATTTGTATATTCAGTCTTTCAGTAAAACATTTTTACAAATTAACATATAACTTCGCAGTGTTTGGACTCTATTCAAATAATAACTATTAAGTCAAATACAAGTACATTCTCCTAGAAAATTAAACAATTCTTTGTGTAGGCCTATTCAACAAGATTCTAGTATGACATTGAAAAGATATTCCACTCCTCTTTTACCTTATTTCCAAGTTTTAGATATTTTTTGACACTGCAGGGAAGGACAAATGTGAGAAATTGTGAGTACCATATAGATCTAGAAAAATATAGGTAAGAACTGGACAAAAGCACTGTAATTATTTCAGTGTAAATTTAATTCAGGAGAAAAAAGCAGTGTCAGGAAGATGTACATTAGGCATAGGTTGAACAGCATTCTCCAATCTGCTTTACCAAGCACGAAACTTGTATTTTTAAATCTTTGTCTAATTTACTTCTCTAATTTATTTCTCAGCTGGTTCACAATTCAAGAGTTGATGAGACAGATGTTGTCTATTTTCCTCCTCACCTCTTAACACTAATTACTTCCTACAAGGTGTCATTCAATAACCAGATAAGATCTATACCACAGACTCTCTTGATGGACGGTACAGGGGAAACTGGACACATAAACTTTTTCTTTTGACTCGAAATGCCCCTCTTCCTCCTATGAGAATAGCATCAGAGATGATTGTACTCAGCTTTGCAAAGTTTTGACCAAATTTCTTAAAATTCTCAAATTCAGTAGGTGTCCAGAACCTACTGATTCATGTGTTTGATAATTAGAGAAAAATTTTTCTTTCCCAAAACACATATGGTAGAAAGCATTCCATGCTCTCTTTTGGGTGTCTCTGGCATTATGTTACTTGTCTATATATGCAGTTGTTAATCCTGGTAGGCATCTAATTATGGACCAATATTCCCAAGACAATAGGATGGTATTATTAATGGGAAAAATATTCAAAAGATATCATAACTAAAATACAAATTTGATTAACTGGCTTAAACCAAGAGAAAATTATCTATACTTACACTCCAAGTTTTATTTGACCTGAGCCTTCTCAAATATCATTATTATGCAACTTAATAATTACTACAGTGTAATTTGTGGCCAAAATATAAGCCACCTGTTTTTCCACTAGATGTCAGTACATTCCCACACTGAAGTAACAGGTAGAATATACATCTGGTGATGAAAAAGAAAAAAAAAATGTTTCTAATCTGTCTGAGTGAGATGTCATATACCTCCCTCCCTCCCAGTGGCATGAGAGATGTCACAACTATCTCTGTTCTCTTTCATGTAAGGTAGGATGAGATTGCTTTTTATCATTGCTAACTGACATCTGCAAAGTCTTATTTCAATAATCTCTTGTTTCCTTCTCATTAAACATGGCAGGCTCCAATTGAATTTGAAGAGAGTAATCAATTCTTTATTTTTACTGTGTTAAATTAGTGACACAGAATGGAATTGAATGCTGGGACCAGAAGAGACACAAATAAATGTATCTCTCAATCACATGGTCCACGTGTTACCTATTGACTACACGACTACAACCATACTGCCCAGCATTATTTCAGCTGATAGCCACTGGGATTCAATGGCATCCTACCAACAAAGGCTCAGAATATGTTTATAAACATATACTTTTGATTTCATACAAGCAAATATTTTAATCAGGATGATCTTGGTGCAGTCTCAGTGGCATTTATGTAGTGGATAATTATGGTTTCAGCTCTTTTCATAGGAACAATTTACATTGGGAGTCTCTGAATTCTCTCTGGTTGAGTTAAAGCTATATTTATCCAGGTAGGCTCTGAAGAACACTGGTCCTGGAGGATGTGAATAGATGATACTAAAATTATTAAGAGAGGAGAATTCTAGGGAATGTTCTTGGAAAGGCTCAACCATGTTTCTCTGGGGTGGGACTTTTACATGCCTTTGACATGCTCCTGTGCAGACACCCAAGAAGAGGTTATAGTGTGTGAGATTTCCCAGGTTTTTTTGATCTTAGAATAATTATTTTACAGAGTATCTTTCTAAGCAAGTTGATTTTGAACATGTGAAGAGATTTCTGGACTACAAATAGTAGTGTCATATTCCCCTTCCACCCTTTCTTTCTCTTTCCTTTCATATCATATATTGAGCACATATTATGTGCCAGGAACTATATGGGGGCAATGTAGTAATTTAGGTGCCATACAAAGAACATAGTATATTACTGGGGCTTAATTTCTCCAGAAATGCATAGTAATCTGGTATCTCAGTACATTTTATATTTTGAAGATTTCAAAGTCTGCAGACCACCTAAAATTGCCACTAGATCCATGTTGCATTGGGGAAGGACTAGTTCCTTGTGCAGTCAAAGGAATCCTTTCAACTGGTTTGATATCTTTTAGTGAGGGAGTGACAAGAAAAAATGTTTAGCCAACAGAGATTTATTGGGAAATTTTGGAGTTGTCAGCAGGACGGAGGCAAGTTTTGGAATAGAATTTAGTGATCCAAAGAGCCTTCCTTTAGAGACTACATATGTAGGGGCATTAGAAGCAAGAACCAGTGTAAAAAGCACACAGAGAAAAATAAAGGCATGCAACAGAAACGTGCTGTGTCCAATGGAAAGCAAGGCCTGAATTCTGGAAAGAGAATTGCTAGTTTGCTACTTCTCTTGTGTCAGCAGCAATGAGAACCTTCATAAAATGCTCATTGAGATCTGAGTTAGGGAAACCTCAGGCACAGAGGCAATAATGACTCGTCTCTCCTGGGAAGGGTTTGTGTGGTAGGCACCATCTGCTCTTAAATCTATCAATTTGCTCCAGAGCCATGTCCTGGAGACTGAGGATACCTTCCTTCCCACATATGCTCACTCATCTCTTCTAACAGATTTCTTGTGTTTTCTTATAAAATTGCAGAGAAGAATGGAGGAGAGAGTGTAGGAGCATAAAGTCACATTATTTACTTTAGTAGAACAATTAAGAAAGTACTTAGTTATAGCAATAAGCCTTATCAGGTAGAAAAATGAAGGTGTGACCTGAAACTTCAACTAGAGGCCACGGGCTGTGATAGTCAAAGTAAAGGCATTAAATAATCATTCATGTGCGTCTCCACTTCACCAGCTTCAACTATAAAATAATTTTTTTTAAATAAGCACTTCTAGATATTAGAGGCATACCTTATTTTATTGCACTTTATCGAGATTTTCAGATATGCTGCTGTTTATAAGTTGAAGATTTGTGGCAGCCCTGTGTTGAGCAAGTCCACAAGCACCATTTTCTTAACAGCATATGCTCATTGTGTGTCTGTGTCACAGTTAGATAATTCAAATTTTTCATTATTGTTATGTATACTATGGTGATCTGTGATCCATGATCTTTGATATTACTATTATAATTGTTTTGGGGAATGAATGGTGCTGAAATAAGATAGTGAACTTAATTGTAAGTGTTCTGTGTTGTGACTGCTCTGCTTACCAGCCATTCTCTCTTGTCTCTCCCTCTCCAGGGGCCTCCCTATTTCCTGAGTCACAACAGCATGGAAATTAGGCCAATAAACAACCCCACAATAGCCTCTTAGTGTCCAAGTAAAAGGAAGAGTTGCATGTCTTTCACTTTGAACCAAAACCTAGACATGATCAAGTTTAGTGAAGAAGACATGTCCAATGCTGATAGGCTGAAGGCCAGGCCTTTTGCACCAAACGGTTAACCAAGTTAGGAATGAAAAGGAAAAACTCTTGAAGGAAATTAAAGTGCTACTCCAGAACATCTGAATGACAAGAAAGTAAAACAGACTTATTGCTGATATGGAGAAAGTTTTAGTTGGGTGAATAGAAGATCAAACCACCCGTAATATTTCTTTAAGCCAGAGTCTAATCTGGAGAAAGACCCTAACTCTCTTCAATTCTGTGATGGCGGAGAGAGGTAAGGAAACTGCAGAAGAGAAGTTGGAAGCTAGCAGAGGTTGGTTTATGAAGTTTGAGGAAAAAATCATCTTTATCACATAAAAGTGCAAGGTGAAGTAGCAAGGGCTGAGGGAGAAGCTGCAGCAAGTTATCCAGAAGCTTTAGCTAAGACAGTTGATAAAGGTGGCCACACTGAGTGACAAATTTTTAATGTAGACTCAATAGCCTTCTACAAGAAGAAGATGGCATCTAGGATTTTATATATAATATATAATATATATATATGTATGTATATATATATATACACTTACAATTAAGTTCACTATCTTATTTCAGCACCATTCATTCCCCAAAACAATTATAATAGTAATATCAAAGATCATGGATCACAGATCACCTCTTTATATATATATAAAGAGGTAAATGCTTGGTGTCAAAACTTCAAAGGATAGGCTAATTTTTTGTTAGAGGTCAATGCAGGCAGTGACTTAAGTCAAAGTTAAAACTCATCTACCCTTCTAAAAATCCTAGGGCTCTTAAGATTTACCCAGTAAATGCAAACATATAAGCTAATCATATGAATCCTTATATTTACTTGAAATTTAAAAAAAAAAAAAGGAATATGGGAAATCAACTCTGCCTGCCTTCCATAAGTAGAACAACAAAGCCTGGATGACAACCCAGCTGTTTACAGCATGGTTTATTGAATATTTTAAACCCACTGTTGAGATCTATTTTTCAGAAATGAAGATTTCTTGCAAAGTATTGCTGCTCACTGATAATGTACCTGATTGCCCAAGAGCTCTGATGGAGATGGACAAGGAGGTTAATGTTTTTGTACCCGTTAACAAAACAAAACATCCATCCTGCAGCCCATAGGGTCAAGAAGTAATTTTGTGATTTTCAAGTCTTATTATTTAAGAGATATATTTTGTAAACCTATAGCTGTCATAAGTAAAGACTCCTGTGATAGATATGGGCAGAATAAATTGAAAATGTAATGGAAAAGATTCACTAAGAACATTCATAATTTGGGAGAGAAAGTCAAAATGTCAACATTAATAGTAGTTAACAAGAAGTTGATTCCAATCTTCATGAATGACTGTAGGGTCTTCAAGATTTCATGGGAAGAAGTAACTGCAGATGTCGTAGAAATAGCAAGAGAACTAAAATTAGAAGTGGAGTCTGAAGAGACGACAGAATTACTGCAATCTCATGATAAAACTTGAATGGATGAGAAGTTGCCTCTTACAGATGAGGTAAGATAATGGATTCGCTGAGGTGGAAACTTCTCCTGCTGAAGATGCTGTGAATAATGTTGAAATGAAAACAAAAAAGATTTAGAATATTACATACAAATTGCTTAAGCAGCAGCAGCAGCAGAGTTTGACAGGATTAAGTTTGATTTTTGAAACGAGTTCTACTATAAGCAAAATGCTATCAAACAGCATTACATGCGATAGTGAAGTCTTTCATGAAAGGAAGAATTAATCAATGTGGAAAACTTTATAGTTTTCTTATTTTAAAAAAATTTTACAGGTCTTCCATCCTTTACCAACTGCTACTCTGATCACTCAGTAATCATCAACATCAAAACAAGACTCTGCTAGCAAAAAGGTTATAACTTGATGAAGGCTGAGATGATCATTAACACTTATAGCAATAAAATATTTTATTTTGATTTTTTAGACACAATGCTATTGCACACTTAATCGATTCATTATAGTGTAAAAATTTTTATGTGCACATGGAAACCAAAAAATACATGTGATTTTCTTTATTGTGATATTTGGCTATATTTATGTGAATATTTGGAAAGAACTTATAAAATCTCCAAGGGATATCTATACATACAGAAAACTGGATATATTATAAATGTAAAACTTGATGATTTTTCACAAATCAAATATATATATATTTTTTTTTGATCAATACGCAAATCATGAAACAACACATACTGGGGCTCCAGAAGTCCTTGGTTCTCATTTACTCATTACTCCATGCCAAGAGTAACCCCTATCCAGCTTCTAATAGCACGGATTTGAGAACTCTGTTATGAGGCATAAACAAGCATGCATAGACGTCATGTTTCACTCTCTTATTATCCATTCTCAAGACTAGCCTATGAGCATCAGCCATTCAGCCCTACCACCTTGCAAAGGAAAAGTCTAGGGCACCTACCTACCTATAGTCATGTCTCTGGCTGCCCTCTGAGATGTAATCTGTTGCAGCATGTCACACAGGTGCATCAGGTCATGGGAGACAAAGACCAGTATGTCATAGACTTAGCACATTGCAGGTTTATCACAACAGTGTATGCTCACAGGACTAGTTCTTGCCATATGCATACAAAGACAAATGCCCCGCATCCTGTGCACCCAGGCCAGCTAGATTTGGTGACATTTTGGTCCCAGATCCTCACATGCAGTGCTTATCACCAGATATTGTTTAGTCTATACCAAAAATTGGGCCTTGCTTTGGAGTCTGAGTCTCACTTTAGATTCTTTACTCCACTCAGATACTGAGTCCTCTCAAGAGCTCTCTGTGGAATTTTCTTGCCACCTGCCTCTGCCAGGGTAAATGTGGCCTACTAAATGTTGCATCTCAGAATGTAATACCCCCAAATATGGCACCTTGGCATACTAAATATTTTAAGGTGAAGGAAATTAAGAAAAATTACAGAAGCATCTCTCTTCTCTTCTCCTCTCCTCTCCTCTCTTTTCTTTTCTTTTTATGAAAATTATTTTCTAAACTTCTCTTACCTATCTCCCCTGAAGTAGGTCATAAAAGAATCCTCTGGCCAACTGTCCCCTTATGAACTGTGTCGTAGTACCCTCATAACTTAGGAAGTGTCCTGCCCTGTCTTATACCCGAAGGCCAAGAGAAATAGAACAAATAGGCCTTGCTGAGTTTTCTCCAGTATATTATCAGTGGATCACACCTTTTGTCCTCTAGTCAAACTTCTGTACCACTGTCCATAAAAATTAAAGTTTTTTGGGTCTTTGGATCTTCATTTATGAAGGCTACCATGTCATGTAAAACTTTTAAAATAAATTTATTCTGCTTTCTCTCGAGAAATTTCTCTCAAAATTCATCTTTTGTTATGGAAGTCTCAGCCACCACAAATCTGTGATAAGCGAGGAAAAGAGATTACCTTTACTTCCCTACACACACAACTCAAAACTTACGAGGAATGAGGTCTTGACTTTGCTCCCATTTCTCCCAGAATTTTCCTTGAGTCCTGCATCAATTACTAGATTTAAATAAACACGCCTTGCCACCTAAGTGCATTGCCATCAGCTATAAGCTCTGGGCTTTTGCAAAGCTACTTTCCAACAGAACAAGAGTATCTCATTTATATAATTAAATGGAAGTAAAGAATATCTTTTTCAAAGTGGTCTTATAGCAAACAATAAAAAGCAATTTGCCAACTACAATATGACACCATTTAGGAAAAACTTCAAACCTTATAAAACGTTGGTGTATATTATTGACAAAAGTTTAAAATAGGTCTAGGAATGAAACATACATGGTCTTGAGATAGTGATGACCCTTGGGAAGAGGTGGCTATAATAGGATTTGGGGTTAGAGAGGGGCCTTAATTGCATTTGTGTCTTTTTTCAGAGTGATCCAAAGCAAATATAGTAAAATGTTAATGTCTCTTAAATACTGGCAATAAGTTCCTGAGTAGCTGTTACATTGTTTTCTGAACTTCAGTTTATATTTGAAATATTTCATAAGTTTAAATTTAAAAAGTTTTTTTCCCATATACACATCTTAAATGCTAAATTGAAAATGTTAAGTTGAAAAGGCAGGAAGCAAAACTATATATATATATATATATATATATATAGCATGATTTCAGCCATGTGCCAAAAAATGAAAAGGAATTAAGAAACACATTAATTTACAGATTTTTTTTTTTTCTGGGACAGAGTCTCATTCTGTCACCCCAGGCTAGAGTGCTATAGAACCATACCTCACAGCAACCTGCAACTCTTGGGCCCAAGTGATCCTCCCACCTCAGCCTCCCAAGTAGCCCTTGTGCCCAGCCCGACAATGTTAATAGTCACTTCCATTTGATGGGAATAGTGGGTGATGCTTGTGTTATAGAAAGACAGCACATGTGTCCCTTATATGGCCCCGTACTTTCCTAATTATTGAAGGGATCCAGAATATACCACTATGGAATAAAAATTATTAAGAACTAAAGACATTTGAGAATAAACACATACAGAAATTCAGAATGAGGGTTCGCTTAATACCCTTGCCCTGCCTTAGCCTTGTCTGTCTGAAAAATCAGAGCCTTTCAAAATAATTCAATTGTCAAATATCCTTTTTCAAAATAGGCTTCCTTGTATGGGGTGGGGAAAAGATCAATTCCCATTTTAAGGAGGGGATTGATTCCTACCACAAGAGAAATTGCACAAACAAACATCACAAAGCTATCATACCTCCCATCTACTCTCCTACAAGCCTAGTCATTCATTTTCCATAAATGCCTTTCCCCCCAACCCCTTCTCCTCTTAAGATGGTATAACAACCTCCAATTCCAATTGCTTCTTTGAGCCACATTTTCTGTGAGCTCCCGAGTACCTATGTGAATAAACTTTTATCTTTTTTCCATTGATCTGTGTTTTGCCTATTAAGTGAGAGCTTACCCATTGGTAAGCCCTCCAGTTTAATTTGTAGTCCCCCAAGTATTGAACTAAAGTGAGTACAGGAAAAGATTTTCCTCTCTGTCATTACTGACCTAATTTTTACCTTATTATTGAAACTATAAATGAGGAGCAGGGGAAGAGTGGAGTGTGTTAAAAAAAAAATTCCAGCCCAGAACTAGTAGACACTGCCAAGCCAAGAACTGGATATGTTCTACTTCCTCATGGTCAGTACAATGGGAAGTCATAGTTTTTTTTTTTTTTTTTTTTTTTTCCTTTTACCTTGCTCAAAGGAGGGGCACCAGCTCCTAGCCTCTCAAACTGTAGGTTTTTAGCAATTTAATTGCATGAAAACTGAATTTTATCTCTGGGAAGTCCAAACTGCTGTGGTACTAAGAAGAGTTTGAAAAGAAACTCAATGGGTGGCATCCGTGGCTCAAGGAGTAGGGTGCTGGCCCCATATACTGGGGGTGGTGGGTTCAAACCCAGCTCTGGCCAAAACTGCAAAAAAAAGAAAGAAAGAAAGAAAAAACTTTAAGAGGCCCTACTAAGGAATTTAATTGAACATTTTTCAACCTCTGGTGGTGGATTGTTAATCTTCTTTAAAAAAGACCCAGCTTTTTATTTGAGCCTCTTGTTATTTGCATCAAGAATGTGCTTCTTAAATTATAATAAGGCATTTGTCTGAAGAGGAAGCCAGTTCCAGTTAAGAACAGGACCAACAGGGAGAAAATGAGCTACTAACTAGGAGACAGCAGTGCTAAGGATAAAGGACACCTAGCAGTAAAACTTCAGCAGGATTGTAGCTCTGAACAAATCATTCCACATCACATGCAAATGTTCTATTGCTACCATCACATTGTAGGAGCTCTTCACAAAGGTCTGTGCTTTTGGAACCATCCTTCCATTTATAAGTGAAATTATTCCTATTCTTTATCCCCTAGAAATGCTTCTCAAACTTTAATATGTAGACAGATCACCTGAAGATCTAGTTAAAATGTAGATTCTGACATAGCAGGTCTGCAGTGGGACCTGGGATGCTGCATTCTGAACTTGCTCAGATGGTTCAGAGCAAGAACCATGCTAAGATGGTTCATAGATTCCCTGGAGTAACCAAGCACTTATAGCATCTTCTCAATTTTTTAAGAAGAATACTTAATAGAAGAAGACATAAATTTGGTTTATGGACAGAGAAGAAAGCAGGGAAGAGAAAAATGAATATCTATTGAGTATTTATTGTTTACCAAGCACTGACAGCTCATTTAATGCTATTTCCTATCTCAGTGTCTTGCAGAGCCCTCCACATGGGATGACCCTCTACCCCAGACTCCATTTCTGTCCAGTGAATTCTGAGTCATCTTTCAAGACTCAGTCTAGGTATCCTGTATTCAAAAGATATTTTGCTGAAAGAAAGGAAATGTAACATAATTCATCCTGTATCTTGAACCTAGCAGATATCTGACATACACTAATAGTGTAGGCATTGTAGGGGATAAAATTTTTTTTTCTACCCTTTTAGGTTCAGTGTTAGTGCATTAAACTGATAAATGATAGATTAACAGGAAAAAAAGCATACAAACTTTAATTTTCATATGTGTGGGCTTGCATAAAAGAAGTAAAAACCCAAAGAAGCAGTTAGATTTGGAGGCTATATACCATTTTAACAAAGAGCAATAAATTATAGCAAAGAAAGAGGGGTTGGGCTTATAGGGGCAGGATTAACCTTGAAACCTAAAGGAAGATGAGGATTATTTTGGAAAGGTTTCCTTGTGCAGGCTTATCTTGGTGCTAACTTTCTTATCTTCTTTATAGTCATAAAAGTCCCCAGAGAGAGGATTTCTGGCAGTCCTTATTTCTGAGAAGTTTCTGCTTTTAGTCAGACAAGGGAAGGTCCAAGAAGGTTTCTTTCTGCCTCTGTTGATTCTCAACTGCTGTCATCAGCTCAAAATAATCTACATGCCATGGCAGCATATTTAGAGGTGGCATATTGTGATACCCTTCAGAATTCTTCCTAAATAAGAAACCTGAAAAATAAATATTATCACCCAGATTTTATAGATGAGGAATCTGGGGCTCAGAATGGTTAGTGACTTATCTAATATCACACCATTAAAAACTAGAAACAGCATTCAACCAAGGTGTGTATTACTGTAAGATCAAAACACTTTTAAATTATGCTATTTCAAGTCTCAAAGTTAAAAAAGGCATCTTATTAAAAGTTGTGAGAGATGATTTAAAAACTGTTTCTTGTTAGTGTGTTCTCCCTGATCTCTGCTTGTACTGGAAAATTTTCAATAAACACTTGTTTGTGTTATTTTTATTTTTAGGTACTAAGTTCCCTTGCGACTGAGCACTCTATTTGAATTTTATAATATACTTTAATGTTTATAGTACAAAGTATCTCCCAGCAAAACTGGAGCAAGGCAAATTTGGAAAGCAACAGAATGTATCTTCTGATGCCTTCCTGATGTTTTGGCCTTTTCTTCTCCTCCAATATATTAATAATATCTTTGGCCGGGTGTCCAAGTCTCCCCATTGCCTTGCCTGGCCCCACCCATGTACCAAGCAGCAGTCGAAAACCCAAATGCTTGTAGCAGCCTGGGTATTAAATAGAAGATTACGAGGTGCTTATATTGCAGGCCAATATCACACTTTTCAGGTACATTGCTCTTTGAAATAAGGCATGGGCAGACTAAATTGGACAAAGTAATATTCAGGTGTTGGGTATTTAGTAGCAGAGAAGAAAAACATGATGGTTGCTGATTTCAATGGGCCCAATTTCGTTTAGTAGCCAGATACTCCTTGTGCAGTTTCCTCTTTCCTGAACACCCAATGCCTTTAGCTGCTCACCTGCTCCAGGTACTCAGTCTTCCCACATTGTTCCCCATTTACCCATGTTCCTTGGCTTCCTCTGCCAATCCCCTTCATGTCTCTTTTTCCTTAAGTCTTTAGATTGCTGCAGCAAATAGATAAACAAATTCATGGTTGATAATATAAAATGATTATCTAAGAAACAATTGCAGTTTATCAAATGTAATAGGTGATATAACCAAGAGAAGTAACAAATGGTAAGACTATCAAGAAAAGTTTTGGATTGGAGTGTCTTTCGATTATTTTTCACGTGACAGTATTTAACCAACCATTGACTCTGGGTTTATTATTATCTCCTTACTCTGGGACTATGCCTTCATTTTTGAGCAATATTTCCCAAAAGTAGAACCATAGGTCACCGGAATCAGAATTTCCCATAAAACTTGTATAACTTCACTCTTACATGCCAAAAAATGTAAAGATAAAGATAGATAGGTAAATAAAATAAAAAATGAATTCTCCAAATGTAGGAAAGGAATAAAGCCAATGAACCGAATTCTGTATCAAATTGGCGACCTAACTTGAGGGTTGGCAAACCACAGTATATTGGACCAAAGAGGCAAGCCCATTTTTTGTATACAAAGTTTTACTGAAACACAGCCGTGTCCCTTAGTTTCCATATTATCCGTGGCTGCTTCTGTCCTATAAATGTTCAGTAGTCACCACAGAGACTGATGGCCTACAAAGCCAAAAATGTTTGCCATCTTGTGTTTTATAGGAAAAAAACTTGCCAACATTTGACATAGCCATAGATGAACGCAAATATTTCATGTGTCTTTATATGTATTTTCTAGACTATACATTTTCAATGGGATCAATTCTGGGGACAGAAAAGAACTTCCAAGAGATTTTAACTTCATTCTGTAGCATTGCTGCTATTAACCATATTGGCATAGTTATTTTGAAAGTATTCTGTGTATATAGGATGGAAAATGAAATAAGTCAATACCTTGATGTTGTTAGGAACCAGGATTGTTAATGTAGAAGAATATAGAAAGGTATAAAATCAAAGAGGTTAAAATACTGTGATGTTAACTTTTTTCTTTTTATTATCAATATATTTTCTATCTGTGCTTTCTGAAAATGCCTTAAAGCAACACTATTCCTGTAACACTGAAGGCTTGTGAAGCCCAGATGGTGATTTCTAAATACCGTTTCTCATGGAAATGAACCAGAACATTGAAGAAATGGTTGATTCCATAGTTAAGGTGGGAAATCAACAATATGAGCCTGGAATACCTTGATGAGCCAGAAGTCAAGGTAGATATCAAAAGCTAGTAAAGTCTAAAGGACATTGGAGCCAAGTTGAAGACTCTTATTAGACAAAGATGAGAAACTTTAGTATCAAAATACATATGAAATAAACTAAAACCAAAAAGACCTCTGGTCACTATTAAAGGTAGCTAGCTCCCTATTTAATTGATTAAGGAAAAAAAAACATATTTTGTCTGTCCACATGAACTGTATTTCAGGTAGGAAATATTAGTTTTATAGAAAAACTCCTACTAGTAAATATAGAAGAAATGTTATGATTTTAAAATGACCATTTTCAGTCCTTAATGAGATTGTGCCAAAACTGTTAGAAAACTTGTAGAGAAGGTAGGTGTTCACAAAAGAAAGATGGCGTTTTCATGATCTGGACCTGCTGATAAATTTGTCATCAATAAAAGTGGAACCATTAGATTTTATGTGCCTTCTGACGTGATGTAATGTTGAATGCAGCGAACCAACTATGAAAAGTCTTGAACCTGAATCTAATCAAGACTATAGCTCCAACCTGTACTTTTCAGGAAACCTAGGGGACAAAGCAATGAATTAATGACACTTTGAGGACACAACCAGAATGTGAAGCATCCCACCAGAAAGTTTGTATGGTTTTTTGAAAAAGTTAATAGTGTGAAGAAGTGGGAGAGGGCTGTAATTTATACAATAAGAGACTTAGAATATAAATGTCTTAACACAATAAGAAAATGAGGTGAAGGCTATGTTAACCAGTTTGATGAAAATATTTCAAATTGTATATAAAGCCAGCATGTTATACCCCATAATTGCATTAATGTACATAGCTATGATTTAATTAAAAAAAATAAAAGAGAGACTTACAAGGCAAAACAATCAAATAATATGTGTCATCTTATTTGTGGCCCAATTTGAACATAAGAATTATAAATGCTACTTTTGAGATAATCAGGGAAATTTGAATATGGACTGGCTATTGGATGATATCAAAGGAAATAGTGTTAAGTGTGACATTGGTATTGAGGTTATATTTTTAAAAGTCCTTATTTGTTAGAGGTGGAAATATTTATGGTAAAATCTCATTATTTCAGAAATTTTCTTGAAAATGTACAACCAAAGGAAGGAAGGAGAATTAAACTATAGCAAAATGTTAATGATTTTAAATTTGGCTGATGGGCACATGAGGTTCATTATATTATTTTCCCTACTTTTGTGTATTTTTGAAAATAGTCATTATAAGAAGTTGAAAAAAAGAACAGCCTAATCCCAGCAAACTCCTGGGCATAAACCTCAGAGAAATTCTCACTCAGGACATACATGTGTATGATTATTCAGTGCAGCCTGTTGTGGCAGCACGAAGTGTTGGACCCACCCTACAGTCTTGTCCATCACTGGGGGAAAGC
The DNA here is from genome assembly GCF_027406575.1 of Nycticebus coucang. Classification (NCBI taxonomy): domain Eukaryota; kingdom Metazoa; phylum Chordata; class Mammalia; order Primates; family Lorisidae; genus Nycticebus; species Nycticebus coucang. The sequence continues at coordinate 75,232,107 of NC_069787.1, read as the reverse complement.
TGATGGGTGTATACTAGCATATACTAAGTGGCAGTTTAACGGCGACAAATTCTAGGGACATACCCTCCAGTATTCTGGCTAAATCTTAAACATATTACTGAGAAAAAAAGTAACAGCCGGAAGTACCTATACCACAATTTAATTTCTATACACAGTCATCATTCTGTACCTGTGGGGGACTGGTTTTAGGACCCCTGCCATGCCCCAATCCATAAATATTCCCTATGTAAAATGGTGTCATATATGTATATAACCTATGCACATCATCCTGTATACTTTACTCTTCTATTTTTTTGAAACCAAATATTTAATGTTTTCATTAAACAGTTTCAATACAATTTGAAACAAATGCCAACTGGAAGATCAAACTCAGGAATTCATAAGAGGAAATGGTCTTTAAAACAACAAGGACCACCAAGGTGTTCATTTTCCTTCCACTCTAGTTGGAGAACTAGTGGCCATTTTACCTATGAACTGGTTATCCAGATTATCATGTGTTTACCACATCATCAATTTTCAGAATGCTCCAAACGGTTTTAGTTGCTAGGGTCAAAGCGCTAAGTGAAACACAGGCTGGGATCACCAGTTCCTTCAAAATGTTGGATATGCCACCCTTTTGGTCATTAATGCCTGTAGTTTTTCTCCATTGGCATGCTGGTTTCTTAGTTCTGTTGTAGTAGAATTGGGATTCCAGCTAGCATTTTCAGCTACTGTAGGTGGAATGACCTCCCTACCCATCTGCATAACCACGAATGCAGTAGAATTCCATATCACTCAATGTTCGGGAATACTCAGTTAATCATATGGCCAGCTCTATTTCTGGAGCACCATCTCTTGCAGTAAGAGCTCTCTTCTTCACTAAACAGCAAATAATATATAGGGCATCATGAATGGAGTGCTCAGCCTCTGTAGTCGCCAGTTTGTGAGAGTCACAAACAACCATTGGAACTGTTTTTCCAGGACTGGCACAGCCTGTAATCTTGAGTAGTTTGCCAGAACCATTTAAAATGACCTACTCAGCGAACTCAGTGGAGCTCAGCATTTCAGCAGTGAATTGGTCAATATGAGCAACTGGTTTGGTTCTATTGGCTAAAACTGACTTCAACATCTTGTCTTCAATATTCTTAATCACCATTATCTTCATTTTGTTCAAAAAATTTAATGCCAGATCACTAAGAGCATCTCTTAGAATAGACTTCTGTGTGAGAAGGATGTTACATCCTGTTATTTTTAAATTTGCTTCACCAAGTTTAGATATAGGCTCTCTCTTCTCACAGCACTTGGCCCATTTGGACATAGTCAGAAACCACTATTGTTTATTCCTATCTGTTTTGGGAGCAGATGAGCAAAACTGAATAAGCCCAATCTTAGCCTTTTCAGCTCTGGTTATGTCAGAATTTGCCACTTTTGGGGTGAGAATCAGCCCTTCCATCAATTCACAGTCATCAGTAGTCCCACCAAGCTTCTTAATTATTTTAATATCTCTAACATCTACACTAGTGGCTGGCTGTGGCTGGACCAATCACTTTCATCACTGTATTTACACTCACTGGAGAAAGTAGACTTGAATATTGAGAGACAACCTTGGAGTTTAATGAAGTGGTTGCAGTACTTAACCAATTTTCTCTGTCAGTTGCACAGGGCCAGACATGTCAGGCAAAATTTCAACACCCTTTTCTAAGACCTTCTGGAATGACTCAGAAACAATGGTTGGATGAATCCCTTTCTGAAGAAACTTGGTACAAGAATCTAAGAGAGAGCGGCAATGATGACTACTGATTTGGCACGGTCTGCTCCTTTATCTTGAACCTTGGAGAGCCTCACCAGTGTTCTGGCTGCTGGATGTGGTATCTGCATTCATTTCAGAATGGTGGCACTGGCATTTGTGATAGTCATGTCACCTTTTCCATCTTGAATCATTTTATCCATTCCTTTTGGTCCAAGGTTTATTCTAAAAGCATCAACGACCACTTTGCCCCCCAAAAATGCTGCTGAAGCAGATGTGGGCAGGCTTGTGGCAGTCCTGATAAGCCCTGTTCGTGGCCACGGTGAGCTCCAGCAGGTGCTGTGCTTCAGGGTGCTACGTTCTCAGCCATAGCAAACTTAGCTGGGTCTGTGTGGGCTGGAAAGGACTGATGTACCTGCATTCTGGCTGGCTGCAGAGTAATAGTAAGTGCCTGTCGCCTCCAATAACCTTCCAGAAAGCAGCAACGGGAGGAGGCAGAGGTGGAAAAAGGTGTTCAGCATACTTTAAATCACCTTTAGATTATTGATAATGCCTAATATTGATGCCATGCCGACACAGCACTTCATTAGTGTGGATTCAACATAGTACTCAACATGCAGCAAATTCAAGTTTTGATTTTTAGAACTTATGCGATTTTCTCCCCAAATCTATGGATGAAGAACTTATGGATATGGAAGGGTGACTGTATAAAGCATATATTCTTTTTTATAGTATACATGAAATATATATTACATATATTTTTATTAAAATATATCATGTATATGTAGATTCACACAATCACATATATATTTTCCAAAGATACTTTAAAATTCTAGGATATATATCCAATACATTCAAGTGGGTGCTTATAGTGGGGATGGGAGTTGAAATTGGCAGTGGGACTAAAAGAGAATCACTGAATAAAGTAAGAAAGTGGCTTTGCATGGCGTAACAATGTCAGTGTGTCAAATTTAAGAGTATGATTACTTCAACTTTCCATGCCTGAAGCACAAAAGATGCCAAAATGCCCCACCCAGGACCTCCTGAATCAAAACGGGAAGTAGGAAGGGTGGATATCTCCATTTATTCCTCAATCCTCTCAAGTGATTCTTAAACACACAAAATGGGCCTGTTGTAAGGGAAACCACCGGTTCTAGATCACCGTAAGACAGGAACTGCAGAAGGAACACAAGCTCCCCTGAAAGGCCTGCAGAGTTCTCCCTTATGTCAAATTTCTGAAAGTTCTCCCCAATGTCAAATTTCTGTTTCTGCATAAATGTGAGTTAGCACCAAATTAGCTCTGAGAATGAGGAGCTGTATAAATGCTAATTATTCTGGGCAAACCAATCTCCTATTTATCACTTAGGGAATTTCCTTTTCAGTCACCTGTAAAGAAGGAAAAGAATCTATTGTTATTCATGCTCACTGATGTTAATTACAATAAGAGTTAGGCATAATACAAGAATGAAAGAAGAAAAGATAAAATCCAATGTTAGTGAGGACAATGTTAGTAGAGGAACAAAATCCCCCCTTATAGAAATTTACCCTCCTAAAACACTGTGGAAAGCATATGCATAATAAATAATGGTCATTTATTGTCATTAAAAAAAAGAAAGATGATGATCCCCAAATCCTCCCATATGGGAATAATTGAACATATTATGATATATCAGGAACTGTTCAAAAGAATAAGTATCTATATACAGAATCAGAATCAGTTTCCTAAGATGTAATGGTTCCAAGAAATGTTGCTAACAGAAAAAACATATGGCAGAACAGTATGTAAAATATGAAACCAATTATGTTTTTTAAAGAAGAAAATGAAAATATTTTATCATGTGTGAAAAACAAAGTTGAATATTTATGCTCTAAATTGTTAACAATGATTATCTCCAGGGCACTAGATGGGGGAAACTTCTATTTCATGTATTATGTATATATGAAAAAGTTTTATGTTAACCAACTCTGTATTATAATTAGAAGACAATAAAGATTTCTTGGTCCCCTAGGATATTAAGAAGATAGAAGTCATAAAAGGTCTCTCATGCTATACACCATAGGACTTAAGGCAACACACTGCGGGAACAACGTGACTTGATTAATTAGACATTTTATGGTCAAGAAAGTTTACTCACAGGAAGTAACTTGCTATCCTATGAGCAGGGTGGAATTGTTTCCTCCAAAAGCCAGTAAAAAATGACAGCAGCAAGAAGTCTAAACCAGACTAAGTGCTTATACACAGAAGGACCCAATGAGCACATACATAGCTTTCTAAAAATCAAAAGCAACTAGTTCTCACAATAAGATGTATAATCTAACTGACTATTTTCTTCTCTATATCATCCACTGAAGCACAGGGCAGGTTTTTATATAGAATGAAGTGTGAAATTGCTCATAAAGCAATCTCTCTGTTTTTTTACCCCAATAGAGTAATGAGGAAGCCAGGGGGATAATTAGAATGTAATGAAGGGGAAGATATTTGGGGACCATCAATTTCAGTGACCTGGGGGAGTGTTGACAAAACAGGTCTGTGACCAGTTAGGTGCCCTGGCATCTCCTGGGAAAACTGTACCCAGGAAGCTGTAGGAAACTCAAGAGTTCTAATTGCTTATATTTAGGGGGGAAGGCTGGGGATTAATCCAGGTCAGCAGGTGTAAAGGAAGGAGTATTTGCAACCCAACCACTTTGCACTCTAGTTTTCATGAATTCAGTACCATCCATTAAAGTCTTGGTAAGCTCTGCCAAAGAGACATAATAAGGTATCAATGAAGAGAGCCCCCAAATGACAGTCTAGAGAAGTGGGGCAAGTCTTGGTTGCACCAACTAGCTCATTAACCTTGAGCAAGTCACTTGCTTTTAGTAAGCCTCAGTTTCCTTATTTGAAAATGAGACTAATAATAGTTCAAACCTAACTTGATTGTTCATTAAATAAGATGGCTATGAAGATTAAATAGAATAATTCTTACAAAATGCTCAGCACTACACCTACCATGTAATTAGTACATGAAATTAATAGATAATACTAATGATTATTATCATTGTGGTTGATGAAACAAGGTACATTCTGAGGCCAGTAATCTTTTAGATGGTTATATTACTTATTTCTGTGTAACAAGTTACCATACATCTCATGCAATTTCCATGGGTCAGGAATTTGGGAGTGACTTGTCTGGACAGTCTCCCTCAAGATCTCTCGGGAAATCTTACAGTCAAGGTAATCAGCTGGTACTGTAGTCTGTTGAAAGCTTCAATACGGATAGCAGTCCCACTTTCAAGATGGTTCACTTACAAACTGTTATTGTTAAGAGGCCTCAGTTCCTCAACATGTGGACCACTTCAGAAGGCTGAGAACATAAACGTGTGTGCCGTACACCAGGGAAGGGAAAGAGAACCTCGTGAGTTAGTGTTTTATTTCTTAGCTAGGGAAGAAATAATAATCAAAATCATAGTATGAAGCAGCACATGCTGAGTGTTATCCACATGCAAGGCCATGTGCTGAATAGCATATTCTGGCTTACTTGACCCACCAAACTCTGTAAGGTAGTTACGATTATCATTCCATTTTCCACATAAGCCAACAGAGACAAAGACAGGTTAAGTAACAACCCAAAGATCGCACAGGGAGTAGATCAGAGAGTAGACTTCTGTCTGAACAGCCTGGCTCCAGAGTCCATGCTTTAGTCACATGTATGGATTTGATCATAAAAGCGGGATCACCGTAAGTATTTTGGGATAAGCAGTGTATTATAAGAATTAGATCTTAACCAGTTGTGGGAAGCCTCAGTAAAAGTTGAGGGACCAGAGAAAGGACATGTGTTAGTCTTCTAGGGTTGCCATAAAAGTGCCATGCCCTGGGGGGTTTAAACAACAGAAATTCATTTTCCCATAATTCTGAGGGATAGAAGTCTGAGATCAAGGTGCTGGAAGGGCTGGTTTTTCCCTGAGAGTGGTGAGATAGCTGTTTTCTACTGGTGCATTTACCTAGTCTTCCCTGTGTACATGTCTGTGTTTCCATCTTTTATCATGACCTCAGTTTACATGAATTATCTTTGAAGGCCTCATCCCCAAATACAGTCACATTCAGAAGTTCCAAGAGTTAGAATTCAACATATGCATTTAAGGGGGGCACAAGGGCGGGATAGTGACCCATTAAATGGGTGAATGAGGCCAAGCTTTCAGTGAAACTTGGAAACTACTGGACACATCTAGCCTCCAGAGCAGATCCACAAAGGGAGCAGTCACTTCTGTTTTGAAATACTCTTCTATTTGGGTTTCTACTGGTTATCACCCTAAATACTATTGCAACTCATTTGACCCACAAATAAACCCTTTGTACCCAGAACTAAAAATAATTATTAATTTAATATTGCATACAGCACAGGGAAATAACCTTTATTAAGTGCTTATTGTATATCAGGCAAAGTGGAAGAATTTTTTAAATATATGTGCCATTTAATCTAAAAACTATCCTGAATAGCATTATTGGTGCACATCTGATTTGCAAATGAGGGAACAGAAACCCAGAGAGGTAAAGCATTTTTCTCATAGCCACTTAGTTGGTAACAATAAAATGCATGGTTCACTTTTACTAAATGCTTGCTAAACGCCTGACACTGTGATTTAAAAGCGTATTATCAAATCTTATTAGCACAATACTTGAGTCAGAGGCTACTGTTTTCTTGTTTTACCAGGGAAGAAACTGAAGCACAGAATACCTTAACACTTTGTTCAAGGTCATACAGTAACTCACTGGAAAGGTCAAGTGTGGCAGAAACAGTGGTGCTCATTGGACATTCCATCTGCTCTCTTTTGTCTCCCAGAGTCCCTTGTAGTTAGTTGTGGCCATGTGACTGTCTATGGGCAGGGGGCTGTACGCAGAAGTAATGTGTGTCACTACTGGGCTGAATGTGGAAAAGTGTAGGTGGGTTTCCACTTCCCTCTTCTCTTACTGCAGTGCCTGAGGATGCTCTGTATGGTGGAGCCTCCATCAGCTTGAGTCCCTGAATAAGTGTGTGGTGCAGAGCCACCTACTCCGATGACAGTGTTGAATATGTAATGTAAAAAAGAAGTAAACCTTTGTTACCTTGAAACAAATAGGTTAGTTTATTTCTGTAGCATGTGTAGTGCATCTTGACCAATACAACCCTTGTCGGTCTGACTCCAGAAAACCACAATTTTTTTTATCCACCTGGCTTTGTTCTTTTCCCTAAGTGATACGGTGGGATGAGGACCTAAGTATGAATTGACATATGTGATCACTTTCCAAAAATAAGAAAGGTAATAGAGATATCAAGATATGATAGGTCCCATCTGACCATAAGTATTGGACTCACTGAGGAGTTACATCAATCAATAATGATTCCCATTGGCAGAATTTCAAGGAATATTTGTAAAATTTCATCTGAGAAGCAGGACTGTATTTCCTAGAAGTGGCAAGAGGAAAGGAGAGTAAGTGAAAATCTCGCACAGGTATCGTATCGACAAATTGTGGACTGCTGCCCATTTTTGTAAACAAAGTTTTATAGCCACACTCATTCCCTCATCCAATTACATTTTATCTATGGCTGCTTTGGAGCTACAGCAGCAGAATGGAATATTTTTCACAGACAACATATGCCCTATAAATACTTGCTCTGTGATTCTTCATGGAAAAAGTTTGCTAATCCCTGACCCAGAGGTATTGAAATATGAACAAGAGGCATGGGGCTTTCCCTTAGAGACCCTGAAAGCCTTTCTACATCTGCCCAAGGGGCCTGCTTGTGTCCTAAAAATTCCCTTCTTAATCACACTTTCAAGTTAAATTAAGGCCTTAAAGGGTCCCATAAAAATGCAAATGATTATCTGCTAACTCATTACCCCAATTAACACTGTGATACTAATTCCTTTTCCAGTCTTATCTTTCTCTATGAAGTCTCCTGAGAGGGTAGTGAGCTGTGGGGGGAAGGGGTAGGGAGTAGAGGAGAGTTTGGGATGGGTTAGGAGCCAGTTGGAGAGGCTTCTGTGAGACCAGTGGTCAGCATAACAAGTAGAAAATCAGTGTCATGCTACAGAATTTGGTTCCATCTAGCTTTTTAGCACTCACAGTCACTCTTCTGTAGGTGGCTCCAACTAAATTGCTAATCCTGTTTCCCAGGTTTTAGAGTTAAAGGTGGTAGCATCCCTCTGATTTAGGCAAATAAAACGGCACATGCTCTCATGAATGATTTTGCATCAGCTCTTGTATTTCTTAGTCAGTAAGGCTCTTTCTCGTGTGGTTTCTCTGTCTGAGATCTCCCACTCTGTTTTCTCATTCACTAACCTGTATGCAGATGTGAAGGATCATTTAGGCTCATCTCTTCCAAGAAGGATTCCTTCACTAGCTAAGGGTAGGTTAGTTGTTCCTTTAGTCCCATGTCCTACTTCCATTCCCAGTATTTCCTGGATGATTCGGGCCCCTTCCCTAGGTCCTATGCTTTTGAGAAATTCATTCAGACCTCATGCAGGCTGCACTCCTCCTATAGGGTGAAGCGTTCTCTCAGCTTCCAGATCATTCCTTGATCAGAACCCTGTAATTCCCAGCCCAAATGGCCACAGGCCTCTTTGAAGTGCCTACAGAAGTTTATTCCCAGATTCCTTTTATAGAAGATGGATGGCTTAGCAGGTGTATGCAACTAGTCCTGGAAATTGGTCAGAGGGTGGCTGCTTTGTGTGAGGGCAATGGTGGGTGAAATTAAGACATACTGGTGGGATGTTCACATAATCCTTGACGTGTCGGTAAAGCTTGAGGTGGGAAGAGAAGGAAAGTAGGTTTTCTAGTCCTTACCAATGCTTGTGGTAGGCCTGGCCATCATAGCATCTATTTATTCCCTTGATTCTTTTGCCTTTAGACTATGAACAACTTGAAGGCAGGTGTTCTTTCAAAGGCCTGGCTGGGTGAGCTTCTAGGTGCTTTGTTAATTGCCAAAGTGTACAGCAGCACCTGGGACTGGGGCTTCACTAGACAGCTCTCATGCCTTCCCATCTGGAGCAATAGTTTTGTGAAGGCTGAAAGTTCATCCAGTTTTGTTTTTTGGTGCACCATCTGCAGGATTCAGCTCCCGGGCTTGAAATGAACAAGGAATCCCTGCTGGATGACTTTTCTTCCACCATCTGACCTACTTCTAAAGGGTGAAGCATCATTTAGAGAGCTGGTGAAATGAATGACCTTGCAAAACTTTAATGAGACTATATCAGCCTGAGAAGCCTTGAACCATGAATGCTCAGCAGTGAGCTGAGGAGAGAGAGATGTGCTCTGAACCACATAGGCTGAGACTTACCCCAGGCAGCATGGAGTTTCCATTCCACCAGAGCAGAATTTCTGACTTAGTTTTTTAGGGCTTTGGCACCTGATTTTAAAACACCTGATTTTTAAAAATTAATTTATTGAATACCTATTATTTTAATTATTTAGAAATATTAGGAGTCACCTGAAATTCAACATAGTGGGAATAATAACACCATAGAAATCAACAAACAAATGAGGGCTCCTTTCTTCCTCTCATCCCCAGTCCAGCTGTTTGACTAATACTCCATTGCTTCCCCTGAAGGAAATCTCATCCTGCACAGGACAGCAGGTGTCAGACATCAAAACAGACAATTTTTCTTCTTTAAAGCTTTATTTTTAAAATCATAAAAGTATACATGCTGCTTGTCACAAACTCGAAGAATAAAATGTATGAATTAAAAGAATAATGCTCTATCTTCCAAATCCAATATCCTCTCTCCTATAGAAGTAACTTTGGAGTATAGACGTCTACACTTTTACTAAAGCTGTTCAAATGCATTAAAACAAATATATATTAAAGTTTTTAGATAAATAGAATGAAGCTATATATTTTATATATCTTATTTTTTCCCTTCCAAAAATATATTGTGAACATTTGTCTGAGTTAGGTAATATAGTTCTAGACTATTTGTTTTAACGATTAAAGAGTATTCTATAATATTGTCCTTTTAATTTCTGCTTAGGTCATTTTCCTTTCTTTTTCTTTTTTTCTTAAATAATGCTCCCATAAACATTTTGTGCATGAAGGGGTTTGTGTGTGTGTGTTTCTGTGTGCAAGTAGGCTTATTTGTGTAGGATAGTTTTCAAAGAATGAAATGGACAAGTTGTTAAATGATATCTTGGTAAATTAACTGTGAAAAATTGTGCTAATGTCTTCCACTTCCAGAAAACATAAAAGTGCTTATTTTTCCAAATTCTAATCAATAATAAATGTTACCAATAATTTTAATTTTGAACATTTGTTCAATGTTATATTTTATTGTTGTTTTTACTTGTGTTTTCTCATTCACTCATGAGATCAAGTGTCTAGTTTTCCATTTTTGTTTCTTTTTTGTGAATTACCAGTTCATCTTTGCTGATTTTTCTATTGAGTCACTCACTTAAAACATTAATTTATATGGAGACTTTACTCTTTTATGTTTACATGGATGGAGCTGGAACATATTCTTCTTAGCAAAGTATCTCAGGAATGGAAGAAAAAGTATCCAATGTACTCAGCCCTACTATGAAGCTAAATTATAGCTTTCACAGGAAGGCTATAACCCAACTATAGCACAAGACTATGGGGAAAGGGCCAAGGAAGGGGAAGGGAGGGGGGAGGTTTTGGTGGAGGGAGGGTAATGGGTGGGGCCACATCTATGGTGCATCTTAGAACATCTTAGAATGTGTACAGGCGATTGCACTAATATACACAGCTATGATTTAAAAATAATAAAAAAAACATTAATTTATAGAAATTATTTAAATAAAAAGTATTTTTAGCCATTGTTTTATAACATGCATTGTAAACATTAGCATCAAGTATATTTGTCTTCAAATTTTGTATTATGTTTATCTACACAGAAGTTCTATAAAATTAACTATCCAGAGATGGTCTTGTGTTATGTTTACAAAGGTTATTGGACTTATACTCAGGTATAAAAGCATCATCTTGTATTTTTCTAATGCTTTCTACTTGTATTTTACATTTACATTCATTAGTTTGTTTTTACCTACCAAGAATTAATTTTTGTTTATGACGTGAAATGAGGATGCAAAATATTTATGTAGAAGAAGGCTTTTTGAAATATGTTTGTAACAATAAAGTTAGGAAACAACCTAAATATCCATTACTAAAAGGGTAATTAAATATACTGTAGTAAATCTATATGATAGGACATTATAAAACTCACAAAAGGAAATAGATTCATTCCTATTTTCAAGGAAGGGTGTCTTTGTTGTATTAGGAGAGAATGTGTTTCAAAAAAATGTATACAGTATTTAATGTGAGGACTTATGCTTAAGACCATGTAGGTTGTGTAGGGCTAACTCCTCAGACTGTGATGTGATTAGCATCCCTGGAGTTATGCAGGGTAATAACCCTCTTCACTGCACTTCCCTATTCACTAACATAGGTAATATATACTCAGTTGATTTCTGGTGATTTTTCCTTGTCTCTTTTTAATACATGAAATACATGCCATGCATTTCCCTTTCTTAGTAAAACCCTCCATTGGGTTTTCAGCAAACCTCAGGTTGGCTCTATTTTGAGGTATCTAGCATTACCATGGTGATACACAGTCTTCTTTACTAAACTCCAGCAGTGCAGACCGCTTTCTCCATAGCCTCTCTTCTCACTTTGTCAATGTGGAATCCCACAACAGGTTTCTTATTTCTGCCCTCCTCTCAAGGCAGAATCAGGCACCATTTATTATATGCCTTTCCCCACACCAAACTCTAGGGATAGTATATCAGATTCTCCAAGAAGAGTCTCAGACTTGTTATGCAAATAGTTTTGAATAAACCTATGAATTTTTGCAGCTTAACTATGATCTATCTGAAAACTAACATGTATATAGACAAGAACAAAACAGAGAGGGAGTAGTTGGAGGTGGGAGAAGAAAGATAATGTTATAATAGAAAATCATGCATGGCTTACAGTGGTAGATTGAATTATTGATCCCAATTCTTCCCTGTAGTGGAAATATACACCACGTATACATCACTAAATTTATTATGGTCTCCTGGTGGACAAGATGATTTCCACTCTCTTTGAACTTAGGTCCACATGACTTGTGTTGACTCATAAGGTATTAGTGGACTTAAATGAAGTAGAGGTGTAAAATATTTGACTGGGCTTGTTCTATTGTAGCTGCTATTGTTCTGGAAAGAACTTGCCCTGTCAGCCCTCTAGTCCCACAAGAATGTGTCAGGTGAAATAGAGGGAATTGAAGGTCCAGTTTGAGATCAAACCCATCTTAGACAATCCTCAGTGAGCCCTGTTTGATTTAAAACACACAAATGAGAGAGAGATGTTAGTAGTTGTGAGCCACGGAGTTTTGACGTGATTTCGTATGCAGCACTGTTGTGAAAATAACTGATTGACTTTCCCTTTATTCTGTAAAGATGAAATCCTAATTTTACTGAAATAGAAAATGAACTCAACTAAAAGAGTTCATTTTTAAGCTTTCTTAATTGCTAAATGTGTTTTTGTGACTACGTTTTGGCCAATGAGATAAAATACTGAGTGAGATTTCTGGAAGACTGAATAAAAGGAGCTGACTTAGTTGAGAGATATACCTCTTTAGGCCTTTCCTCTTTTCTTCTTCCTATTTCCAGCTTCAGACATTCGAAAACTGGAACTTCATTGACTTTCTTCTTCTTCCTCCACTCCCCCCCTTCCTTCTTTTTTTCTTTTTCTTTCTTTCTTACATTCTCACCTTGGGTAGAGTGCTGTGGCTTCATAGCTCATGCAACCTCAAACTCTTGGGCTCAAGAGATGCTCTTGCCTCAGCTTCCTGAGTAGCTAGAACTACAGGCACACCCCACTCTGCCTGTCAAGTTTTTCAACTTTTATCAGAGACCAGGGTCTCACTTTTGCTCAGGCTGGTTTTGAACTCCTGAGCTCAGGTAATCCACCTGTCTCAGCCTCCTAGAGTGGATTGCAGGTGTGATCTATGGTGCCTGGCCCAGTGGCCATCTTTGAATCACAAGGTGTCTTTGAGATGGAAGTCAAGTTCCAGGATGGAGGAGAAAAAGAGAACATCCATTTCTTGTGACTATGGAACCAACATAATATTCTGGATTGCTACCTCCAGACCTTTCTTAGTTAAGAGAAAAAAATTTGTTCTCTTGTTGGAGTCACTCCTAATTCTAATTGATGATGTATTATGATACTGAGAATGAAGAATGTAACTATTCTCTTACTGTAAATATATTAAAATAGATATCTGTAAGAATAAGGACTAGAAGTTATTAGAGTCAAATGATAACAAAACTTGATTATGTGAAGGGAAAATGTTTGCTGAGTGATAGCAAAAGGCCTTGTGCCAGGAGGTAGCTAAATCACAGGGCTAGGCAGAAACTAGTTTTGACTTCCAGTTCTAACTATGAACAAAAAATTATAATCATCTTGGGAACACCACTTAACTTGTCTGACTCAGTTTTCTAACCAGTTTAATGCAAAAAGAAAGCAGTATGGCTAAATACTATTTAAAAGTTAATTGTGATAATGTTAAATTAGCTTCAGTTAGAGTGACTATTAAATTTATTATTCTTCCTGGGACACTTTTGAAAGTAAAAGATATATTTTTTTTTCTATTTTTGCTAAGACCTTTACATTCCACATTTACTAAGATTCACGTATACCCTTGTTAGATGCACCACAGGTGTAATCCCATTAATCCCCTTCTCTCCACCTACCTCCCCCCTCCCTCCCCTCCCTTTCCCCCTTCTCCCTATTCTTAGGTTGTAACTGGGTTATAGCTTTCACGTGAAGGTCCTACATTAGTTTCATAATAAGGGTGAGTACACTGGGTACTTTTTCTTCCATTCTTGAGACACTTTACTAAGAAGAATATGTTCCAGCTCCATCCATGTAAACATGAAAGAGGTAAAGTCTCCATCTTTCTTTAAGGCTGCATAATATTCCATGGTGTACATATGCCACAATTTATTAATCCATTCATGGATCGATGGGCACTTGGGCTTTTTCCATGACTTAGCAATTATGAATAGGGCTGCAATAAATATTCTGATACAAATATCTTTGTTATGATGTGATTTTTGGTCTTCTGGGTATATGCCCAGTAGAGGGATTACAGGTTTGAATGGCAGATCTATTTTTAGATCTCTAAGTGTTCTCCATATCTCTTTCCAAAAGGAATGTATTAATTTGCATTCCCACTAGCAGTGCAGAAGTGTTCCCTTTTCTCCACATCCGCGCCAACATCTCTGGTCTTGGGATTTTGTGATGTAGGCTAGTCTCACTGGAGTTAGATGATATCTCAAAGTAGTTTTGATCTGCATTTCTCTGATGATTAAAGATGATGAGCATTTTTTCATATGTCTGAAGGCCGTGCGCCTGTCTTCTTCAGAGAAGTTTCTCTTTAAGTCCCTTGCCCAGCCTGCGATGTGATCCCTTGTTCTATTCTTGCTAATGCGTTTGAGTTCTCTGTGGATTCTGGTTATTAAACCTTTGTCGGAGACATAACCTGCAAATATCTTCTCCCATTCTGAGGGCTGTTTGCTTGATTTTCTTACTGTGTTCTTGGCTGTGCAGAAGCTTTTTAGTTTGATCAAGTCCCAATAGTGTATTTTTGAAGCAGCTTCAATTGCCCGGGGGATCCTTCGCATAAAAAACTCACCCAACCCAATTTCTTCAAGGGTTTTCCCTGCACTTTCTTCTAGTATTTTTATAGTTTCATGTCTTAGGTTTAAATCTTTAATCCAGTGAGAGTCTATCTTGGTGTGGGCCCAGTTTCAGTCTTCTACAGGTTGCCAGCCAGTTCACCCAGCACCATTTGTTAAATAGGGAATCTTTTCCCCATTGAATGTTGTTAATTGGCTTGTCAAAGATTAAATAACGGTAATTAGCTGGGTTCATCTCTTGGTTCTCTATTTTGTTCCAGACATCTATTTCTCTGTTTTTGTGCCAGTACCATGCTGTTTTGATCACTATAGATTTGTAGGGAAGTCTGAGGTCTGGTAGCATGATTCCTCCTGCTTTGTTTTTATTTTTGAGTAAGGTCTTGGCTATTCAAGGTTTTTTTCTGATTCCATATAGAACGAAGTATTGTTTTTTCAAGATCTTTAAAGTATGACAGTGGAGCTTTAATGGGGATTGCGTTGAAATTATATATTGCTTTGGGTAGTATGGACATTTTAATGATGTTGCTTCTTCCCAACCATGAGCATGGTGTATTTTTCCATTTGTTAACATTCTCAGCTATCTCTTTTCTTAGAGTTTCATAGTTCTCTTTATATAGATCTTTCACATCCTTTGTTAGATAAACTCCCAAATATTTCATCTTCTTTGGCACTACTGTGAATGGGATAGAGTCCTTAATTGTTTTTTCAACTTGACTATTGTTGGTATATATAAAGGCTACTGATTTATGAATGTTGATTTTGTAGCCTGAGACACTGCTGTATTCCTTGATCACTTCTAAGAGTTTTGTAGTAGAGTCCCTAGTGTTTTCCAGATATACAATCATATCATCTGCGAAGAGCGAAAGTTTGATCTCTTCTGACCCTATGTGGATATCCTTGATCACCTTTTCTTCCCTAATTGCAGTGGCTAAAACTTCCATTACAATGTTAAAATGCAATGGAGACAATGGGCAGCCTTGTCTGGTTCCTGATCTGAGTGGAAATGATTCCAATTTAACTCCATTCAATATGATATTGGCTGTGGGTTTGCTATAGATGGCCTCTATCAGTTTAAGAAATGTCCCTTCTAAATTTTCTTAAGTGTTCTGATCATGAAGGGATGTTGGATGTTATCAAAAGCCTTTTCTGCATCAATTGAGAGAACCATATGGTCTTTATTTTTTAATTTGTTTATGTGTTGAATTACATTTATAGATTTACATATATTGAACCAGCCTTGAGACCCTGGGATAAAACCGACTTGGTCATGATGTATAATTTGTTTGATATGTTGCTGGATTCTGTCTGTTAGAATCTTGTTGAATATTTTTGCATCTATATTCATTAGTGATATTCATCTATAATTTTCTTTTCTTGTTGGGTCTTTTCCTGGTTTGGGGATCAGGGTGATGTTTGCTTCATAGAATGTGTTGGGTAGTCTTCCTTCTTTTTGTACCTTTTGGAACAGGTTGAGTAATATGGGTACTAATTCCTCTTTAAAGGTTTGGTAGAATTCTGACGTAAAACCATCTGGTCCCGGGCTTTTCTTTTTGGGGAGATTTTGTATGGTTGATGTTATTTCCGAACTTGATATGGGCCTGTTCAACATTTCCACTTGATTTTGGTTAAGTCTTGGAAGGTGATGTGCTTCCAAGTATTGGTCAATTTCCTTCAGATTTTCATATTTCTGAGAGTAAAGTTTCTTGTAATATTCATTAAGGATTTTTTGGATTTCTGAGGAGTCTGTTGTTATTTCATCTTTGTTTTTTCTGATTGATGAGATTAGAGATTTTACTCTTTTTTTCCTGATTAGGTTGGCCAAAGGTTCATCTATTTTGTTGATCTTTTAAAAAAACCAGCTTTTTGATTTATTGATCTGTTGTATTATTCTTTTGTTTTCAATTTCATTTAGTTCTGCTCTGATTTTGGTTATTTCTTTTCTTCTACTGGATTTGGGGTTGGAGTGTTCTTCCATTTCTAGTCGCTTAAAATGTCCCATTAAGTTGCTTACTTCCTCTTTCCATTTTTCTGAGGAAGGCTTGCAGTGCTATAAATTTCCCTCTTAAAACTGCCTTTGCGGTGTCCCAGAGGTTCTGATAGTTCGTGTCTTCATTGTTGTTTTGTTCCAAAAATTTGGCAATTTCCTTCTTGATCTCATCTCTGACCCAGCTATTATTCAGCATAAGGTTATTTAACTTCCATGTTTTTATATGAGTATGCAGATTCCTGTTGTTACTCATCTCAAGTTTTATTCCATGATGGTCCGAGAAGATGCATGGAATAATTTCTATTCCTTTATATTTCCTGAGGTTAGACTTGTGACCTAAGATGTGATCGATTTTGGAGTAAGTTCTGTGGGCTGATGAGAAGTATGTGTATTCAGTTTTGTTGAGATGAAATGTTCTGTAGATGTCTGCTAAATCTAAATGCTGGATGGTTAGATTTAAATCTAGAATTTCTTTACTCAGCTTTTTGTTGGAGGATCGATCCATCACTGCCAAAGGAGTGTTAAAATCTCTGACTATTATGGAGTTGGAGGAAATCAAGTTGCTCATGTCTGTTAGCATTTCTCTTATAAATTGAGGTGCATTCTGGTTGGGTGCATAGATATTAATAATTGAAATCTCGTCATATTGAGTCTTACCCTTAACAAATATGAAGTGACCATTTTTGTCCTTCCTTACTTTTGTTGGTTTAAAGCCTATTGTATCCACAAATAAAATTGCAACACCTGCTTTTTTCTGGTTACCATTTGCCTGAAATATAGATGACCATCCTTTCACCCTGAGTCTGTATTTGTCTTTTAAGTTAAGATGTGACTCTTGTATACAACAAATATCTGGTCTGAGTTTTTGTATCCAGTCAGCTAACCTATGTCTCTTTAGAGGGCAGTTTAAGCCATTCACATTAATGGAGAGTATTGATAAGTTTGGTGAAATTTTGGGTATTGAGTGTTTCAAAAGTCCAGTGGACATTTTTAATCCTTTTGCCATAGTGGAAGTTGGAGTTTGATCAGAGGTTTCTGTGAGTTTACTTTTGTAGTAGAGGATTGGGATGGTTATTATGGAGGATAGGTCTGAGAATATCCTTAAGAGCTGGTTTGGTTATGGCAAATTTCTTCAGCATATGAATGTCATTAAAGTATTTAATTTCTCCATCATAAATGAAACTCAGTTTAGCTGGGTACAAGATACAGGGTTGAAAGTTATTTTGCTTTAGGAGATTAAACATTGATGACTACCCTCTTCTGGCTTGAAAAGTTTCAGCAGAGAGATCTGCAGTCATTCTAATATTCTTCCCTTTGAAGGTAATAGTTTTCTTTCTCCTGGCTGCTTTGAGAATTTTCTCCTTCATATTAACTTCAGTGAAGTTAATTATGATATGCCTGGGGGATGTCTTATTGGGATTGAGTTGTGCTGGGGTTCTGAAGTTATCTGCTATCTGAATTTCAGGTTCTCTAGGCATGTCTGGAAAATTCTCTTTCATAATTTCATGCAGAAGGGCCTCTGTGCCCAGTGAGGCCACTTCATCTGTTTCAGGAATTCCTATGAGTCAGATATTTGCCTTCTTCGAGTTATCCTAGAGCTCTCTAAGAGAATGATCCATTTGTGCTCTCCATTTCTCTTCCTCTTTGAGAGTTTGGGAGTGTTCAAAGGCTTTATCTTCAATGTCGGAAATCCTTTCTTCTGCTTGGTCCATTCTGTTGCTAAGGGATTCTACTGTATTTTTCATATCTTTGAGGGCTGCAAATTCTTGCTTCAGTGTGTCTTAGTCTTTGGTGGTTTTGTCTTTAAATTCATTAAATTCTTGAGACAGCTTTTGAATTTCTCCACGAACTCCTAGTTCCATTTTGTTAATCTTGTTTGCCATCCAAATTCTGAATTCGATTTCTGACATCTCAGCCAGTTGTTTGTGAATGGAATCTTCAATTACATCTGCCGTATCTTTCCTTGGGGGGGTTGATCTATTCTGGTTATTCATGTTACCAGAGTTTTTCCACTGATTCTGCCCCATAATTGTTTTATTCCCTTTGATTTCTCCCCTGGTGTTTTGTCGAGGACCCGTACAGTGCTGTGGCCTGAGAAACTGGGGCCCTGTTTGGTGTAGAGGGGCTACGTGGTTCTGTCTTGTTTTTAGCTGGTTTCTATTTTGAAAGTAAAAAATGTATTACTTGGACTTTTCTAGATATAGTAGCTGTAACACAACAGGAGTTTAGGATTGATTTCTACTGTGTGGAGAGATTCCATTTCAGGCAAATATATTTTTTCCTAATAATTTACCTAGTTCCTATAAATCTAATAAATAAAAACATTTATCTTTGCCATAATGTAACTGGAAAAACAACTAAAAATATATATTTCATTAATCACAATAATGTAATCCTATGTTTAATGCAATTACATTTTTGGTACTATTTACCTTATATTATAGGGTATTACTATAATAACACCTGCATATGACTATCTTCCAAGGTTGTCATAAAGCTCACATGAGCATCTATAAAGGGACAATGCTTTGAAAACTCTAAAGGCTTATGTAAATGCTAAGAGTTTTCATTAAGAAGAGGAAAAAGTGTGGTATGACAGCCATTGGAGTAATAGTAATCACTTTGGAACACACTAGTTGGAGACAAGGAGACACAGGCAGGGAGACACAGGAGACAACACGGACAGGTTATGTGAAACAAGATAGTAATTACATTTCTCTCCAGTCCATTTATCTCCTGAATATTGTCTTTGGGAAAACTGTGATGGAGATATCTTTATATAGTCAAAAATAAAGAAATGAAATGGAAGCAACAAACTAGTACGTGTACAGTATTACTGAAGTTGAATTCCTCTGCCAGCTAAGCACATTATGGTGTAATTGTTATTGTCATTGACTCCAATGTGTTATTAAGTACAAAGAGTTATTATGATGATTGTTACTGTTGCAATTATGCAGTAAATTGACTCTTTTATAGCACTTTGAAAACAAAACATTAAATAATTTTCATGTAGGAGCAACCTCCAAGGAGGGGTGCCATTAGGTGGCTGTGCCTGCCTAACTCGTGCATATGAGTAAGAAACTCTGCCTCAGAGATGTTCTCCACTTGCCTAGGTCCCTGCCTGAAATTAGACCTTTAGTATCTATTCAATGATTCATTGAGTCACAAGGTTATTTGACCAAAGACAATATGTTTGCAATGTCCTCTCAACTTTTCCCAGCCCTTGCCCCAATAAGACAAAATGAAAGATTCGATTACTTTTTCACTTCCTTGTCTGTGCCCCCCAAGTGTAGTATGTGTAGGTTAAGAAGACAGAGCTATTATTAATGTTATAGGAATGTGGGATTTAATATAGGACATGCAAATGGAAGGCAGTGGAGGGAGTAAAGGGCTAGAAGCAAGGAGTCAGGGTGTCAGAGAAAGAGAAATGTGCCATGTTTGCCAGAACCATAGCCATGGTAAACATTTGCAGCCTGAAGAAAAATATGATGCTATTTGTGGCTGGCTACTGATGTGGGACTCTAAACGAGGCAGTTATAGAGAGGGATACAGAAATTGTTGCATTTGTAGAAGCTCTTGTCTCAGCAGAATTCTCAACTTTGGCAGGCTACAATCAAGTACCTTATGGAGAACTTGGGGTACTGTTAGTCAACAGGGCTGGTGGTCTGGAAGTTGACCTGGCTGCAGAATAAGATGAGAGAAAGAAAATGCTGGGGTCCCTCTGGACCTATCTCTGTTTTCATTTCTGACCATCACATCTTTCTAAAGTAATGGCCTCTGCTTTTCCCAAATATCACACAAATTCCTCTGTTAGTCAACTCTAACTCAAAGCCATAAAGGAAGGTGATTCTGGGAAATGTAGTTTCCAGTCCTAGACAGGAGTGGTGGTGCCAAGTTGTCAACCTGCAATCCATGCACACTTGACACTAGGGCATTTAATATATTGCTTCTGTGTTGGAGTTTTATGCTTTTGAGACTCCTTCTAGATCAGGAATGGAGTAAATACAACTTGTGGGCCAAATCTTCCCCACTGTCCACTCTTCTGAATAAAATGTTATTGTTTGTTTAATGTCTATGGATGATTTTTCCATACAATGGTAGAGTTGAGCAATCATAACAGAGGCAATATGGCCACCAAGCGGGAAATATTTGCAGAAAATTTTGCCAACCCTGTTCCACTGTGAAATCTGTGAAGGTGGGGACTGTCTTACTTATTTTTGTATCTCCAATGTCAGTGCCTCATACATTGCGTTGAAGAGTCTAATAAAAATTTTTAAATGATTGAATGAATTTGGGAGATGGAAAATCTGTTCAATTATTAACACAGGATTTTGATCATTCAAAAATATAAGTAAATCTCCTTATTGAAGAAACCACAAACTTCATTCTTTTGGAGCAGAATATATGAATTATCATCAGGTGGTATAAGAAATATCAGGTAATCTTGGGTGGATTTGAGAAAGATACTAAGTTTCTAGAAGATCAAGGAGGAATGTAAAATAGAAATTAAGTTTTAGACATGAGTCAGTCACTTTCCAGCCATGTGATCTGGAACAAGTTACCAAGGGCTCTCTTAGCTGCCCTTCCCTCAGCTATAGGATAAATATAAGAACACCAGCTTGGCCAAATGTGGGGGCAAGCTAGTGACATAACAGTGTGAAGTGCTCTGAAAACCATAAAGTACTACTTAGATAAAAGGCATTACTTTGTAGTCATAATTCACTTTCACCATTAACATGAAGAACCACGTGTTGGTCAAGCCCCCGCTCTGTTTGTGCATTTGAGGGATCTCAATCCTCAAAGACTTGGTTGAATTAACCAGAACCTATGACTGTGCCCTGATGTGAGGAGAGATTTCTCACAGGTCAAAAAACAGGGTGAAATATTGGCAGAAAATTGCCCTTTCCTTCTAAAAATGTTCAGGTCTTCAATTTCTCCCTGGCAATGGGCTTTGGCTTTTTATAGAACAGTGTCTGATTTGTCAGCAACCTTTAGGTAGCTTATTGATTTAACATTTCTACAGAGATATTGAGAAATATATGGTCTGCTGATAGCAACAGGGAGCTATTCCTTAGAAGGGAAATCTGATGGGTTGCTTCCAGCTTCCCTGTTCTGGCTCAGGGTCTTCATAATCACTGTTTTTCAGAAAATTGCTTTAAATAGCATTTATGCTTCATTTTGAGCTGGACTTTTTTTTGTGTGTGTGCTTCTTTCTTTCCTGACAATCAATGGGGATTGTAGTGTCTTTGCTTGGTATCAAACACACTATTGTGAATGAAATCATTTCACGGTGGCAATAACCCCAAAGAAAGATATATATGCTTTGGTAGAATGCTGACATTCACTGTGTTGGAATCAGGCTCCAGAAATGATTTACAAAAGTAACTGAGAGAAAACAAAATCTGTGGAGCTGGTCTTTGAACAAGTCTCTAAAATGCAGGACAGGGCTCTAAGAGAGGAAGGAATTCATCTTAGAATCAACTCCTTTGGGCTGGTAGGGCTTACCAGCACTCTTCTTCCTTTCTTTCAATTCCCTCCACAGCTTCCCACTTCCAAGAGAGAACAATTTAATAACGTGATTGGACTCTATCTTCTTCTTTTATTTATTTATTTTTATTGTTGGGGATTCATTGAGGGTACAATAAACCAGACACTGATTGCATTTGTTAGGCAAAGTCCCTCTTGCAATTGTGTCTTGCCCCCAAAAGGTGTGGCACACACCAAGGTCCCACCCACCTCCCTCTGTCCCTCTCTCTGTTCTTCCTTTCTCCATCCCTTCCTCCTTTTTTCTCTCTCTGCTCTCCCCTTCCTCCACCCCCACAATGACCTTAATTGTCATTAATTGTCCTCATATCAAAATTGAGTACATAGGATTCATGCTTCTCCATTCTTGTGATGCTTTACTAAGAATAATGTCTTCCACTTCCATCCAAGTTAATACAAAGGATGTAAAGTCTCCATTTTTTTTTTTTTTTCTTTTGGCCGGGGCTGGGTTTGAACCCACCACCTCTGGCATATGGGACCGGCACCCTACTCCTTGAGCCATAGGCGCCGCCCAGTCTCCATTTTTTTTTTAATGGCTGAATAGTATTCCATGGTGTACATATACCACAGCTTGTTAATCCATTCCTGGGTTGGTGGGCATTTAGGCTGTTTCCACATTTTGGAACTCTTTGGACTCTATCTTCTTTGAGGATGGATGACTGTACCTTAGAGGTAAATAGGAACTTCAAGATTTCTTTCTTTCTTTCATCTTATCCTGTGCCTTTAACAGTGTGGGTAGGGTCAAGGTGTTTATTCTTCTTCCATTTCCTCTTTTTTGTGTTGTTATAAATATAGTAGAACCTCTGTAAGTTGACCATCCAGAGACTATAACGTAGCAGTCAACATATGGAGGTGATCAACATAAGGAACTAGGCCTACTGTACTGATATGTACAAGTGGTGCATGTCAGTCTATGAAAATGAGGTCAACTTATGGAGGTTGTCAGTTAAGGAGGTTCTATCATATTTGTATTTGGAAGGGCAGTAGGAGGCTAGGGTGACCAACTCACCCCAGTTTTCCTGGAATTTTTTAGTTTTTAGAACTGAAAGCACTGCATCTCAGGAACCTCCTCAGTCCCAGGCAAACTGACAGTTGATCACCTTAAACCTTATTTCAGTTTCCAAATTAAGCTACATATTACAACTTAACTTTTAGTGGGGAACCTTGTATTGGTATCATGGAGACTGCCTTAGCTATCAATTAAAAGCTGCTTTAAAAAAATTATAATATCAAATTGGCTTCTTTTCCATACCTATTCCCTTATTCTGTAGGCCCTTTATAGAGAAGCTGTGGATGGAAGCTGTGGATGGAGCAGGCTCCCCTGCTCTCCTGACCCTGAAAGCTGTGACTCACATTTGAAATGTCTGTGTGTCTTATAGACATAGATACTCAAGGACAAAAAGGACCCTGCTGTATGTGGCCAGGAGAGCAGGGACTGCAAAGAGAAGGGAAAATAAAGGCTTTAAAGAAAATGGGCCAATTTTCCCAAAGGGTCTCATTCTGAAGGATATTTATTCAGGCCAACAATGTTAAATTTTCAAATTGTGTTGGGCCCTGTGAGTGAGACACAATCCTGCCCACAGTGAGCCCCTCATTCTGTTTTCTTGGTAACTCTCAACTGTGTGAGCTCAGCTTCCTCCTTGGACCAGTGTGAAGGAAAGCTAGGGATAGATTCCATAGAAAATCTAACCCAAAGCTGCTTTTCTTTATGGTGATCATTTCAGGAAATCCCAGCTCAGCAATTGGAATTTTAGTTAAGTGGAAATGTCACCTGGTTTCTCGATCTGGTATGAACAATATTTGATGTCTTGCACAAATGGGCAATGACCTCTTTATGAGCCAGGCTTCAGTGTGGTTCTGTATCCCTGGCAGGCTATTAAAGCCTCATCATATCAAATTTGAGATGATCTGCTTGCCTACCAGCCAGAGGGGCTGATTTTCATATCCTTTAAGATTGTTCAATTGTTTTCACAGCAAATTCTGGAAAATTGAGTAATCCTGGTCTGTCTTAGGGTCAACCTAGGTAGTGAATGAACTGCTTTTTTTTTTTTTTAATTTTGAGTTTGGTTATTATCACTTCTTGTAGTTTACAAGAATCCAAAAATTTTAATTCCTTTCAAAAATTAGCAACTTTGACAAATACTGGGTCCCATTCTTTGTTTTTATTTATTTATTTATTTTTTTTATTAAATCATAGCTGTGTACGTTAGTATGATCATGGGGCACCATACACTTGGTTCATAGACCGTTTGACACATTTTCATCACACTAGTTAACATAGCTTTCGTGGCATTTTGAATAGGGAATATCTCCTTTACAGAAGGCTTGAAACTCTGCACCCACTGCTGTCCTTCTCGTATTATAGCAGACAGAGGCCATTTCTCATTCCTGCTTGTCCCTTTCTCATTTGTACAATCTCCCTGAGCCTGTAGATCTTTAACTTGGAATCCTGAGTTAGTCTATAATCAGTGCCACCTCTTCCATGGTGACTGTTTTTATCTTTTTTTTTTTTTTTTTCTGTCTTCCTCCCTCCCCCTTGGCTCCTTCCCTTCCATTTTCCACCCTTGATCCCTACTCCCACCTGGTCTCACTGCTGGTTGTATAGCTTTACATACAATCATGTGTTTGTGCATAGACCAAACATTTACATACAGTGTCCATTTTAGCACAATCATCTACACCTGCATCACCTGGGGATTAATTACAATTGAAATTCTTTGGCTCCATCTGGACCCACTGAATCAGAAACCCTGTGGGTAGGATCCCACAGTCCATGTTTTAACAAACCTTCCAGGTGACTTTGATGCACAAAAGTTTAAGGATCACTGTTCTTAACTTTCTTTCTTCCTTCCTTTCTTCCTTCCTTCCTTCCTTCCTTCCTTCCTTCCTTCCTTCCTTCCTTCCTTCCTTCCTTCCTTCCATCCTTCCTTCCCTTCCCTTTCTTCTCACTATGTCACCCTTGGTAGAGTGCCTTGGTGTCACAGCTCACAGCAATCTCCAACTCCTGGGCTTAAGCGATTCTCTTGCCTCGGCCTCCCAGTAGCTGGGACTACAGGTGCCCGCCGCAATGCCTGGATATTTTTTGTTGCACTTGTTATTGTTGTTCAGCTGGCCTGGGATGGGTTTGAACCTGCCAGCCTTGGTGTACATGGCTGGTGCCGTAACCACTGTGCTATAGGCGCCGAGCCACGGTTCTCAGCTTTCAAGCAGCATCCATTTACTGAAAATGAGCTTTGGAGGCAATTTACTTCTTTGGCTCTCTGTCTGAGGATACTGTAAAATCCCTCCTTGTTTTTCTCTCCACATGTATACAGTGGAGGTGAAAGAAATTCTATTTGCTGTCCAGAAATCACTATTTTGTGAGGCATCCGGGGGCCACTTAGTTGAAGTCTTGTTCACTTTCAGTTTTGTGAGATGTTTATTGCAGCCCAGAAACATTCCTTTTCCTGTCACTGGCATAAAGAAGAGAGGGCTAAGCGCTCCCATGCAGTCTGTTATTTCTTGATTAGACACTATGTGTACAGTTCCTTCAAGTTGCTCCTGGGGCTTAAATCTTGTCTCCCCAAACAGATGGTAAGTTCCTCGCAGACAGGAGCTTAAAGCTCAGCAAAGCCTGGCTGACTGATGTGAACGAGACAACTTCATTTGCTTCCTCAGCCAAAGGTTGTGTGGCAGGGGCTGCAGAACTCACTTCTGAATTCAGCCGAGGTTGGCTTTGTGAGCACAGGCTTCAGAGGTAGCTTCTAATCAGGACATCTTTGATTCAGGTGCCTTTTATCAAATGGCCCTAAGAATCCTCTGGAACCAGGGGCAGGAAGTGGTCCTTCTCATTGAGATCTTGCAGGTGCTCCTGTGAGAGCAAAGCCTGGGAGTCACTTTTTCCCCAGTCGGATGACTATCGTGCCCAGCTACTCAGCCAGGAAAAGGGGAGCCCTGACATTGGGATAGCTGGGAAGAGGCAATGGATGATGGATCACAGGTGACGATTTGTTCATGTTGTTATTTGGTTGGTGGCAAGGTCTGAACCTGGCTTTCAGGTTGATGTGATCCCATTTGACTGTGCCATCCATTTTGCACCAGAGCTGAGTCAGGTTAATTGCATCAGTTCCTCCATATTCCTGGGTTTTTATATTGACCATAGAAAAGGTAAGGAATATATCAAACAGCTACTAATGGGCCTATTCAGTCATTCATTCATTCACTCTGTCTGTATACTCCTCTAAGCTCCTGCTGGGTGCCAGACAATGAAAGGTTTTATATATGTGTGTGTGTGTGTGTGTGTGTTAAGAGTTTCTTCTCTGTCATGTTCCAAATAATGGTTTTGATACTTCTGCAATTGATTTCATTAAGTTAATTTTATTCAGAATTTTAGAGACATAAGAAATGGATGCAAATGAATGCTAATTTCTAAATTAATATTTCAAGCTAAGGCCCTTGCCAATTTTTAAGGAAAGATTGCTGCAGTCTTATTGAAATTCAGAAATAGAAGCTTGTTTTTCTCCTCTCTCATTTAGGCTGGATGCTCTCTCCCTGAGAATGGAAGTTTCTAGTCTTGCGGACTTCTGCCCTAGTTTACTCTAGCTCTTGGGAAGTAGGCATTAATGCAGAAAATGCTACCTTTTGCTTCCCTCCCTCATGCCTCTTTCTTTGTGTTGGGTCAGAGAACTGATGAGAAACCTATCTTCCCTTTCTCCTCCAGTTTTCCTTTTCCTTTTTTGTCCCTTTGCTTTGCACACATACCTGGCCACATAGGACGGGGTTGAGAGAATGGAAAAGGTGCCTGCATGTATGTAAAATCTCTCCATCTACCCTCTTCACCCATCACTTAAGTCTGGGTTAGCTTTGGGCCACAGGGGGAGGAATTCTCATGGAGAATGCTAAAGTGGAAAATGTTATTTTCCTATGCACAGCAATGATCTCATCCTCATGTGCTCATTCAGGACTGGGCAATGAGATGTTTGTTTCAGGGGACGGGTTTCACTGCTGATGAAATTCCGTGCTCCACACTGCAGTAGCCTTTACTTTTGGGGGTGGGTAGGAAGTGGTGGCCAGGTTTCTGCTGGAGGGACAGAAGACTTTAATTCCATAGTTTTTATTATTTGAGAGCCTCCACTGGGAAGGATGATGAAACATGCTGTTTGTTGCTAAATCTAGGAATTTGGATTCTAGCTCAAACCCCTTGGCTCAACTCACAGAACCTCTGAGGTTCTAGCCCTTGCAGCCTGGCTGGTCTTGTCTCTGACAGCACCAGCCTTCCCTCTCGTGTCTCCCCATGGTCCAGCCTTCTGAAGGTGCTTACCATTTCCCCAAGTACTTCACACTCCTCGTATCTGTAGCCAACTTATCTGGGGGAACATCCTTAAATTCTGTTCTTAATGATGCTGTGGCATACATAGTACAACCCTTTTATAATTGTTCTATTATGAAAATAAGATATTAACATAGTGTTTAAAAGCAGAGACTCAGCAAGACTGCATGAATTCATTGCCAGTTCAGCCACTTACTAGATGTATAATTTAGGGAAAGTTACCTG
This sequence comes from Nycticebus coucang, assembly GCF_027406575.1. Classification (NCBI taxonomy): domain Eukaryota; kingdom Metazoa; phylum Chordata; class Mammalia; order Primates; family Lorisidae; genus Nycticebus; species Nycticebus coucang. The sequence continues at coordinate 75,204,665 of NC_069787.1, read as the reverse complement.
GTTTTTATGCTTTAGTTTTCCATCTGTAAAATGACGGCGATAATAATAAAAATACTTACTCGGTAGATTTATTTTAAGGATTAGATGAATTATTATACCTCCCCTTTCCTCTCCCTTTTTCTTCCTTTATACTCCTAATTTTTTATATTCATTAGTCTAGCCCTGGCAGCCTGTCTGGTCTTGTGTCTTACAGCGCCTGCCTTCCCTCTCATGTAATGATTTTTAAGTAGTGTGCCGTGGTACACTGATGTGCCGCGAGAGGATCTTAGGTGTGCCGTGAACATTTTTAAAGATTAATAATTATATTATTTTTGAAAGGAGTTCAAAGCACAGCAAGTATATATATATATATATATATATATATATATATTTTTTTTTTTTTACTCTTTTTTAATCAACATAATTTCAGTGTGCCATGCAGGTTTATAGATTAAAGTGTGCCATGAAATAAAAAAAGGTTGAAAAACACTGGCTTCACATCTTCCCATGGTCCAACCTATGGAAACTGCTTACCATATAACTTGCCCCCCAGGGAATGATGGGTGCAGTCTAGGATAATTAATTTTTTTTAGTTTTAAATTTGATAAATAAGCTTCTATACATAATACAAAAGTTATAGTGTTAAATATTGGCTCCTTAAAATATCAGCAAGACAACCTATTGATAAAGCAAGTCAAAGTTCATTTCTTACCAAATGAGGGAGATTATTCTCTTGACAGAGTCTTAATACCCTTTTGGAAGAGGGAGGGTGAAGCAGTAACATTTATGATTCCATTAGAAGTGAGCAAAAGTTCATGATAAAATAGTTTGAGATTAATTGGCATAGCAAAATAAGAATTTCCAGGAAAGGCATTCAAAACAGGTCTTGGATTGTTGGTGAGCCTGGTTGAGATATTTATTGTCACTTGTTGAGTACTGCTGTTGAGTCTGAAACATTCAATAAAAAGTATTTGAAATTTGATCTTGCTGGGTAAGAGTGTTCCGGAATAGTCATGTCGATGGGGACAGAATCTGGGTGGACATAGATAGTTTCATTTCTTAATTCTTTGAAAGATAAAATATTTTTTGACTTTCAAGATCCAGATTTTCTTGAGCTATCTTCTGTTATGAAATTCCAAATAGCTGAGGTGGAAGCATGGACCATAATGTCTGGAGGATTTTGAGAATATAGTACATATTATAGATAACAGAGATGGAAAAAATGTGAGATGATGTGAGTGCTTTAGAATCCCATGCAAGAGAAAAAGTGTAACCATATAGCAGGAGGAAGAAATTAGGAAGGGAGGATCCTGGAGGTTAGAAAATGTTGCATCACAGAAAGGATGCTTGGTGCATCTTCTTTAGAGATTAAGAATGGTGGTGAGCCTTAGATGTTTGGGTATCTGAGAGTAGAGGGGACTGTATCCCATTTCTCCTGTAGAACTGTGGAAGAAGTCAGCCATTTGCCTCATACCAACAAGAGGCAACTGAAGTAGATACAGCAAGGTCAGCATTCCCTGTCTAGGGTCAGGTTAGGACATGATAGTGCCCATGCTAGAGTGGGACCAAGAAGTTGGCTTAGAGTTGAGTGGGGCCAGGAAGTTGGCTAAGCGTTGAGAGCTTCAGACTGCTAGGGTGTCATTATGGTATAGGTGAGGAGACATCATAAGAAAAAGAACTGGGAATGGATGGAGAACATAACCAAGTGTCAGAGCATCATCCATGGGAGGGAAGAGATGGGGCTTCCTCAATAAACTCCTGAGCATTGCTTTTGCTGGGAGAACAGGTGGTGATGTCTGTCAACAGATGATGCATTTCAGTTGTATATTGCTGTGTAATAAACCACCTCCAAACACTAGCTTCAGCCACTAGCTCAAGTTTAGACCCACACCAATCATTAATCTTGCTCACAAATCTGGGAGAGGTATATGAATGGCCTCAGTTGGGCAATTGCACTTAAATGTTATCTGAGGCTGGAGTTGTGCTGAAGACGCCTACATTTAAATGTCTGATTTCTAGGCTACGGAGACTCAAATAGCTGAGGGAGGAACAGCAAGGACTTCTCAGGATCCTCTCTCTTTCTTCAAGTGGTCTTTCCATGACAGCCACCTGCCTGAAAGCTCCCAGAGAGAGCGTTCTTATTAGTGTTCTTCTGTAAGTCGCGGAAACCACATGGCCTTTTCTAAATGAGCCTTGACAATCACAGGGCAACCTTTTTACTTCATTGTCTTCATTAACAAAGTTACAATAGACCTGCCCAGGTTCTGGGGAGGTGACAAAGATTCCACATTTTGACAGACCTGGGGATCCCACATCTCAGAGGAAGCCTGGATGCCAAGAGAACATGGGAGTCTCTGGGAACTCAGGTCAACTGAGAGACCAGAAGGAGAATAAGGGGGTGGGAGACTATCTTGAATTGAACATGGTTAAATCTGTCAGTTTTAATTTACATTGTTTGAAAAAGTTAAGTTTCTCAATTACAAGTAGAAAAAGAGTGGCAAAAGAACTGAATTAAGTTTTTGCCACCTTTTTTTCTAGTTGGAAATATTTTTTAGTAACTGAACGTAATTCAGTTCTTTTGTCACTCTTTTTCTACTTGGAATTGAGAAACTTAACTTTTATGAATAATGTAACACATAGTTACATACTGCACAACACATAGTTACATATTGCACACTGGTGTGAACCAGTGCTGGGGACGTTGGGAAGACAGTAGCCTGTTCTTGCAAAACCAGCTGAACTCTTCCTAACTCAAGTTTACTTTGTGTAGGTAGAAGGACCTGAAAGATTTAATCAGGCCTTGGACTTTGCTAGGGCGCATAATGAGAACTGACTTAAGACTTTTTCATATTCTTCTTAGCAAAGTATTTCAGGAATGGAAGAAAAAGTATCCTATGTACTCAGCTCTGCTATGAAGCTAAATTATAGCTTTCACATGAAGGCTATAACCCAGCTATAGCACAAGACTATGGGGAAAGGGCCAAGGAAGGGGAAGGGAGGCGGGAGGTTTTGGTGGAGGGAGGGTAATGGGTGGGGCCACATGTATGGTGCATCTTAGAATGGGTACAGGCGAAACTTACTAAATGCAGAATACAAATGCTTACATACAGTAAAATATTTCAAGCATGAACTAAGAAGATGCCATGAAGGCTATGTTGAACAGTTTGATGAGAATATTTCAGATTGTATATGAAACCTGCACATTGTACCCCTTGATTGCACTAATGTACACAGCTATGATTTAACAATTAAAAAAAAAGACTTTTTCATTTCTGGGGCTGATGAGAATAGAAAGCCATGGAGCTGAGGCTCCAAGTGCAGATCAACAGAGCAAAGGCAGATGAGTACTGACCCCTGGAGAGGTTGGTTCTAGGATTTCATACTAGTGCCAGATCCCAAGAAGCTATGATGACTCTGATAAAAGTCAGAAGAATCCTCCCTACTTCTGAGGCCCCAGAAGTGCGATGATTTGCAGATATGGCCAAGGAGCCCAGAGACTTTGTCCCAATACTTCCATTGGGATGACAACTTGCCAGCCACTCACCACTGATCCATGATAAAGACCACTCATTGTGACTGTCAGCCAAGGTGCCCCAGAGTTGGGCCCAGGAATTACTTATTTGAGATCCAACACGGGTTATTTCTTAGTATCCCCTCCTTTTTATGATATTGTGTTTGGGACAATCACATTGTACCCAGTAATAACCATTGTTTAATTTATTTGTCTTTAAGCAAATAGCAATTAATGAAAAACAATGAATTTCAATGTTCAAAATGTTATTTAAATTCAATAAAATATTTCAAGCATGAACTAAATTTTTTGCTTCCCCCAACAAACCATTACAGCCTGTAGTTTTTACTCCTTTTCATTTTAAAATATTGTAACAGTATTTTTGTAACACAAAAACTCCAAGTGTTTCCATAGTAATGGAACTCAAGTAACCCAAGTTCTGTTCCTTCACATTTACAGGCTTTGTGCTATTGTCATTTATTTAGGATCTCCTGTTCAAATGTAGGAATGTGTAGCACCACAGGGACTGGAGATGTGAACTGCCTCTGTAGTAAGCTGGAGCAATTCTTGGCTGCTATGAACTTAGGCTTCAGGGGATCTTATAACTGAGTCTGGATGTTAAGGGAGCTACCTTTATAACTGAGAGTTTTCTGCATTAACTCCGTGTAGAAAACAATGTTTATTAAAAGATAAACAATCAAAACATGCTCACCTAAAGCTTACATATGTCTCATTAAAACTCAATGTTAAACACAGCAATTATTGAAATTTAGACCAACAGAATATTTTGGGGCAGGAGATATCTTTGTATCACTGATATTTTAAACTTGCTGTGCATGATGAAAATACAAGGCAGACTGGCATCTAGTTGGTTTAATTGTCGTTTTTAATTTCTCTAGAGACACTATACATCTTAGCAGCTGGCATGCAGGGTAGGCTCTTCCCACCACCTTTTCTCTGTGTATATACCATTGGTGGGCTTGAACCCAAGAGCAAATAGATATAATAGAATCCAGAGCAAGGAAGGAGACGATGCAGTGAACATAGGTCCGGGAGGCTCCTCAGGGAAACCCAGGCTCTAGAAAACACATTCAAGAACTCAAGTGTGACGGTGTTAAGAACCAAAGGAGATCTGACTTCAACATAAAGAAAAGAAAGTTCTCTGGAATACAAACTATGGTTCTTTTAATCTAAAAGTTTTGTAGATCAAGAGCAAGGACTGGCTGACTGTTTTATAACTCAGAGGAAAACATGCAAAGAGAAGGAAATCCTCGAGAGAGAATTTAAGTAAATTGGCATACAAATCCATGAGGCCTGATATATGGGCACAAGCAGTTCCAGAAGGAGCAAAGAACAGACGGAGGAAAGCTAACTCATAAATAAATAATAAAAAGAAATTCATCTGAACTGATGAGAGAAGTGAAGCTAAAGAAAACCCTTAGTCTGCAGAGTTCTGAAAAGTGCTCTAAGGATCAGGGAGTGTTGAAGAGAAAAGCCCTATAACTCAGTAGGTCCTGGCTAAATTGCTGAAGTCAAGGGGTAAAGAGAAAATCCTATAAACTTCCAGACAGAGGAATAAGTTACTTAACACTGAGAAAAAGAGTCAGGCTGTTACTTGAACTTCATTTTGGGAATACTGCACATTAGAAGATAGTGGAATAGTGTTTCTATATACCTCCGAGAGAAAAAGTCTGTGCCTGAAGAATCTCATAAGCAGAGTATGTACTTTTCACCAGGGTGAAAGAATAAAAGTTATGAATTTATAATGTCAGAGAGAGTATGTACATGAGCGTTTGTGTCATGTAACTGAGAAGGGACCCTAAACAGACAGTCCTAGTGTGGTGGGGTGAATGGGAATGTGTAACATTAAACGCTGAATGAAGATTCTGAAGTAGCAGAGACCACTCCCTGGATAACATGGCCTCATAAACCTGGGCAGAGAAAACATAAAAACATTTAAACAGTCTCATCTTACAGAGGATAAGGACAAAAATGAAAGAGAAGAAGAGAAACAGGGCTGGCTTCATGGCCTGCACCCCACAATGGGTCTCATGCTCAGAAAGACCTTGAGCTTGATTTACTACTTTGATGCTTTAAATGATTAATCATTTTGAACAAGTGATCCTGCATTATAATTTTGCAACAAGGGCCTCCCAAATTACATAGCTGGTCCTGGCTAGAGATCTTCAGTAGACTAAATTTCAACCTGAAATGGATCAAGTTTAAATCCAGAAGGTTCTGAGTTACTTTGAGTTGAAGAGTAGCAGTTTTCTCCTGATTAGACATACTGACTTGAGAACTCAGTTAAACTGGAAAATGAAAAAAAAGTCAGATATTTGTACACCAGCCTCTGTGAAGTTTGTACCTGGTAAACATTCAGGCTACCTGAGAGCACAGACTGTAATTCCTGCTTCAGCTGTCCTCACTAAGCTCCTCAGCATGAAGGCGCTGAGGGAAGTGTGAGGTGGTGAGGAGGAGCCATGGCTATCTCAGTGTACACCACACACACTGTGTGCAGAAGCAGTCCTGGGGGTGGGGGGGAGGCAGGCTCCCTAGGTTATAGAAAGTATTCTATGTATCAAGGGCTAATAGTCCCTGATGTTTTGATTTCAATTAAAACATCTCAAAAACTACCAGGCTCTGTGCTTGAAGTTGATGAGAGATATAGTGTAAATCAATCAGGACTGCTATTCACAATTTATTTATTTTATTTTATTTTTGTGACAGGTCTCTTAATGTTACCCTCAGTAGAATGCCGTGATGTCACAGCCCACAGCAACCTCCAACTCTTGTGCTTAAGCGTTTCTCTGGCCTCATCCTCCCAAGTAGCTGGGACTACAGGTGCCCACCCCAATGCCCGGCTATTTTTTTTTGTGTTGTTGTTGTTGCAGTTGTCTTGTTTAGCTGGCTTGGGCGGGTTTGAACCCACCAGCCTTGGTGTGTGTGGCTGGCACTGTAATCACTGTAATCACAATTCAGTAAAAACTAAGCACCTCTTTTGAATTTTTCCTTCCTATTTCTTGAGCAAAATTATTATCTTGTATTCTTCCCTTTTTAGCTCTCTTAATTTTCTAAGCCTTGCTCTACATATTTCTTTTCTAATTTAAATAATCTACTTTACTTTGTTGTACCTCCTCAGGTGCCATCTCTGAATTTTGCTCTCTAGTTTCCATCGCTTTTTTTTTTCCTTCCACCTCGGTACCTGTTTGATTTTGTTCTGGGAAATTTTTCACCACCAAAACCCTTAGACCTATGAGTGGAGCAGATATCCCAGGTCAATCATCTCTGCATCCTCTAGCCCTAGGGACTACAGGGGGGAAAGTGGCCACATTGTTTGCCACCAAACTGGGATGCTTTTGAGACTGAAAGGGCACTATTGATAATTACACGGAGACAATATTGTAGGGGGGGATGTGCTGTTTCTAGTTCAGAGGGACCACTTGATCCCATGCAATCTAAGCAGAATGAACATCTGGGAATTTGGGGAAAAAGAGAAGCTCTGTTTTGGTCCCTTAGGGGTTGATAAAAGAGATAAACTCTTCCTCAGACGGATGTTGTTTGAGGGTGAAAGGTTGGGAATTCACTGTAGTATTGTGACACTCTGAGAATTACTCAGGGAGCCAATACACAGAGGAAGGCAGAGGTAGGAGAATCCCAGGGGACCAGCACTGGAGCCCCAGCACCACAGGCACTTGGTGTCCTTCACGCCTATCCCTGGGACAATGCAATTGTGTCTACATCCTCACCTCCATATGGAAGCTTTCCAGATAGGCTCAGCCTACCCTGACCTCTGAGCTGGTTTTCTTTTGGTGTATCTCCTTTGTAAGTGCTACCATTATCTTGAAATAGATGACAAGGATGACTGCAAACTGGCTCTGCTTTAGTTACTTTAATTATTTAGTACTTATTTTGTTCCACTCATTTTTGATTTCCTGAACTACACAGGTTAGTTTCCTCCTCTAGATCCAGCTGAAATTCTTTCAAAGCCTCTTGGAGGTAAGTCTTTCTTCCCAGCTTTCCTCCTGACTTGAAGCCCTCCTAGCATCATTGTTGGGCTGTGTCCTCCCTTCTGCCACAGCTGTCTGTCTTCTGGACCTTCCACCTCCTCTGAAGGCAGAGTTATTGATCATTTACTTTTGTGCATGTGTGTCAAGTCCAGGACTCCTCCAAAGAAGGATTCTAAGTGTACAAAGTAAAATACATAGGATTACACAGCCAAGGATATTAAGATATAGTTATTGAAATAGAAACCCTCCTCCCATGAATTTGTGCTACAGAAATATGTATACTTCTCTGTTATTGCCTGCCTAATAACAGCAATATCCAGTGATAGGTTCAGTAACAATCAAAAGAAAATCAGTGGTGACTGTAAGTGATATTTTGATGTACTTAGAATAGCTGTAACAGGATATGAAAATATCTACACCTTTTATGTTGACAAATATACAATACTGCAGACACTACTGGAGTCTATTACCTACACTCACAGTTGAGGAAAACACCACATTCCAATTGAGATTAGGGTAAACAATCTCAAGCTCTCAACCTAAGTCCCCGGACCCCAGGTTAAGATCCTCATTTTAATCAGTCCTGATGTAGCCTCCAGGCCAATTTCCCCCAATTAATCTTTTAATTATGTCACTTCTTTCCTCAGTGCACTCTGGTTGACTAATGCTCATTGGACCAAAATCAAATCACTGAACTTGGCATTCAAGAGCCTTCACGATGCTTGCTACCCTGCCCCTCCAGCTTTTCTAATACTATCATTCACCTTGGATTCTGCTGTCTAGGGAGGCTTATTTCCTTGTTGTCTTGAGAACATAGCAAGTGGATACCTGTATCCATTGGTTTAGTCATAATGCTATAGTTGCTAGTGAAAGAAACATATTTGCTTAAGCAAAAAAGGATTCAAATATGAATCAATCCAGGTGCACAAATTCTGCTTCCTGGTACCATTCTGTTTAAATCTACCAATTCTTCTTTTTCTGCATTGGTTTTAATTTCAGGCATTATCTCCCTTACCCTGGCAAGGTAGACCAGAATTCTAGGCGTTCTTACATTTTTTCAGCTTACTAACCCCACCAGCAATCATTCTAAGTGGTGCCAGGAAAAGCCCTTGAAATTCCCAGATGGAATAAAACTTTGTTTCTTTTTCCTTGAATTGACTACAATGAACACAGGACTAGAATATTCAAACTGTGTCCTGTCCCAGAGCTGGGATTGAGATCAGCCCACTTAAATCACATGGAAAGAATAGGGAAGGGATGGATCTCAAAGAAAGACCAGATTGCCATTAACAGCAGAAACATCCTTAAGCTAGGCAGGCTAAAACAATAGATAACTGCTATTTCCTTTAAGAACGGGTTCTAGTTTCTTCCAAAAAAATACTTTCTGCCTTTTTATTTTTTCTTGGACACATCCTTTCCTTTGTTAACAGAAGGGTAGGTGAGATAAATATCATTGAGCACCTCCTGTGGACCAGGTGCTTTACATCCATGTACCAAGCTAAGTCATAGTCATAGCTTACAATAGCAGTGTAATTCAATTTATTTCTCCATAATCAAATTAAACTTGCTATTTGTGGTGGGTCAAAGTTTTTATATAACTCAGATTGTTCTGCTTAAAACTTCATTTTTTTGGATCAATCCATTTACGCTTTAACTTTATTTATTTACTTTTTTTATTAAATCATAGCTATGTACATTAATGCTTTTGTAGGGTACAATGTATTGGTTTTATATACAATTTGAAATACTTACAACAAACTGGTTAACATAGCCCTCACTGCACTCTCTTGATTATTGTGTTAAGACATTTATACTCTACACTTAGTAGATTTGACATGTACCCTTGTAAAATGCACCATAGGTGTGGTCCCACCAATTACCCTCCCTTCTACCATCCTCCCCACTCCCACTCCTCTTCCCCCTTCATCTTGGGCTGTAGTTGGGTTATAGCTTTCATATGGAAGTGTGGGTGATTATATATTGGTTTCATAGTAGAGCTGAGTACATTGGATACTTTTTCTTCCATTCTTGAGATACTTCACTAAGAAAAATACATTCCAGCTCCATCCATGTAAACATAAAAGAGGTAAAGTCTCCATCTTTTTTAAGGCTGCATAATATTCCATGGTATACACATGCCACAATTTATTAATCCATTCGTGGGTTGATGGGCACCTGAGCTTCTTCCATGACTTAGCAATTATGAATTGGACTGATATAAACATTCTGGTGCAAATATCTTTGTTATAAGGTGATTTTTGGTCTTCTGGATATATACCTAGTAGGGGAATTGCAGGATTGAATGGCAGGTCTATTTTTTGATCCCTAAGTGATTTCCAAACTTCTTTCCAAAAGGATCGTATTAGCTTGCATTCCCACCAGGAGTGCAGAAGTGTTCCCTTTTCTCCACATCCACGCCAACATCTATAGTTTTGAGATTTTGTTATGTGCACTATTCTTATTGAAATTCCCTTCCTAGGGGGCCTCCTTTCTCCCTTTTTCTCTTTAGTATGGTTTCTGATTACAAAGGGAAACACACACAGCATCATGGCTGCTGCCCTCGCCAACCTCAGGGAGCACATCTGTTCCTGCTCACAGAATGTGGACTTCAGTTCCTGTAGCATGTGTGCAGTGTCTGCTGCTGTCCGGGGACCACATTCTGGACTGTTGTCATGAGGTCTGTGTACTTGATACCCAGGATCCTCCCTATGCCCACACCCTTCCTTTCCTTTTGCTGGGGGCCCCCACTGGGACACAGGAGGTTGTGAATCACAAGTGCTATCTCAGGTGCTCTCACTGGAGAAATGCCACGAGCTTCCTTATTGATCTACCTTCTTACTCAGGGATGGGGTGCACTCTGAAGGGACTTCCTCCCACAGCTATTGAATTGAGCTGGGAAGCACCTGCACCTTCAGCTCACCTGATTTTTTATCAGTGCACATGTATCTACCTGCTCACTTCCCCTAGAGGACAGGAAGACAACCTTTTAGCTGTAATCCTGTCCATTTCCCTTATAGGACAGGAGGACCACCTCTCAGCTCTAATCCTGTCCTCTTTCACATCCCTCTATGTTACCCTCCAGGCTTCCATCTCCTCCCTGCTGGCACTAAACTTATTTCAGGACACGGCCGCTTGTTCTTTCCCTTGATCCTCTGAGTTGATAAGCTTTAGATCATTGGAACCAGCTATTACTTTTTTGCCCTCTTTCTCAAAAAACTCAGCTTTAGCAAAGTGAACATTAGAGCTTTCACAGCTTCATTTCTGAACGTGCTTTGGGAGCATATTTTGAATATAAAAATCTGAACACCTAATGGTCTGTTCTTTTCCCTTTAATTTTGATAGATTTAGGGGTGCAAGTGATGTTTTGTTACATGGATGAATTGCATAGTGGTGATGTATGGCTTTTTAGTGTACTCATCACCAAAGTAGCGTACAGTGCATAGAGCAGGTAGTTTTACTTCCCTATTCCCCTCCCACCCTCCCTCTTTTTGAGTCTCCAATGTCCACTGGACCACTCTGCATGCCCCCGTGTACTCACAGCTTAGTTCCCACTTAAACATTAAAGCTTGGCTCTTGTCTGAGTTCTGTGGTCTTCCTGAAGTGATTGAGGCCTTGGATTATGTGGCTGGAGAACAGCAAGTCTACAACAACTGCTTTGGTGTCTTGTTGCTATTTTCCTACAGATGTGCCATAGAGAAGTTCAAAATGGCTTTCATTAGGCTACAAAGTGTCATCAAGGCTACATGCCTTTTGGAGGTTCTAGGGAAGAATCCATTCCTTTTCCTTTGTCAGTTTCTGTAGTTGTCTGCACTCCCTGGTTCATGGCCCTGTGTCATTTCAACCTGTGTTTTGTCTTCACATCTCCTTTGATTCTGATCCTCTTCATTTCCTTTTATGAGGAATCTTGGGATTATGTTGGGCCCACCCAAAGATCCAGGATAATCTCCTGATCTCAAGATCTTTAACTTAATTACATTCTTCAAAGCTCTTTTTACCTTTTAAAGTAACATAATCATAGGTTCCAGGGATTAGGATGTGGACACAAAATGAAAAATTTGTCAAAAATATATTGTAAGGTATTATCTTGTTCTATATTTTAACTTAAGTTCTTCCAACAACCCTTGACTCAGCTACTATTATTCTCATTTGACTAAAAAGGCAATTGAATTACATCACAAGAACCTCAGATTGGGGTCTGTGATTGCCTATCTCCACAGCCAAGGTTTTTTCCACCACAAAGTTTTCCTTAATATAAATTACCGTATCATGTCTTAATGTCACAACTTTCCAATTGATAGTGTATTGTTTGGAATATTCAGAGTGCAATGTTTAAGTATATGTGTATACATGAGTGTGCATGCTCACAAGTATAGACCTTTTCTGCCAAAGAAGATGGTAAGTGCCTAAAACTGCAATCATATCATTTACCTGTTTTGAACCATGACTCCAGCCTACAAGTATATCTGTCATAAAAAATCGCTGATCTGATGGTTGGTACTATAATCAGCATCATTGATCCAGTTAGCCAACTAACATTTGTTGAATTCTTACTGTATGTTGGGCCCACTTGGAAGACAGAGGTAAAGGACATATTCTCTGTCCTGAAGATGTCCACAGCCTGATAGCTACACATATTGTCTACTGTTCCTCTCTCATTGAACACTGGACTATGGGCCATGCCCTGTTGGACACTATCAGTTACTAAATCCTCAAAGGAGACCTGGAATTTGGAGGTGAACTTACTTCCTTTTTGTTTTCTTTACTTCTCTTTTTGTGATTTATCATTTCTCAGGCTCACTTTTGTTGATAATCATATCCCACCCAATTGTGGCTTAGCAAAAATAAGACATGGATCTGTTTATTCCATTCAGGAAAGGGTGGTGAAACATGAAGGCTGCCAGGATACCAGGAGAGGGAATTGTTAAACCTGATCATTCTTTGCAACAGGATCAAAGACTTTAGAATTTTGGTAATTCTGTATCCAGATTTTCCCAGGTCCCTACATGTTCTTGTCAAAGGACTGATGACTGACTGTGACACCAGGATTTTGTAACAGGTAAAGTTGAAGCCAACCTCAGAGCTGTAGATGACTTTGGGACCCCTAGAAAGCTGCTTACCTCACCCAAGTGCACAGCTGTCTGACGGGGCCTTCCCATGAGTCTCCAAAGCCACCGAGCTGTACTTATCTCTAGCAATCTTTCCCCACTTCCTGGCCAACATGCTGGGCACACTTTCAGGAGAAATGGGACATAGACAAAGATCAACCTTAGAGCTTCTGTTCTGATCCTGTTCTGTCTTCCCTCCTGACCTCTGTTCCTCAGTCACCACGATCTTTACCTTCTCCCTGCTATTCTCTCGCACAGAAGCATCAGGAGTTATCTAAATCTAGATCTAGATAGGTAGAGATGTATAGAGCTGTATTTTAAACTTCATGGTCAGCAAACATTTGAATGCATCATAATTTCCGGGAGATTCTGATAAAAAATATAGAAGTCAGGGCCCTACAGTCAAACTCCTGAGTGAGAATGTTCAGATGTGCATATTAATGTATTTTTTAAAAAACATTCTTGCCAATTAATTATGCTGCCCCCAATATTTGAAAATCACTACATTAATGTAACTCCCTCTTTCTGGTTTATTTATGCCCCATCTTATCCATTTTATTCATTGTGAAAGACATTTCACATTTTAGCAAACAGGTAACATTAAGGTTCTTTATGAAGTGAAATGAATGTGGTTAGGAACGGAGAAGTTTAAAAGAGAATAGAAAGACTACTAGCTATCTTTGATGCCCACTTACAATATTTCATTCAATCTTTTCTAAATTATTTCTAAGAGAATAAATATTATTGTCCCCATTTTACAGATGGGGAAATAGAGTTCATAGAGGTTAAGTAAACTGACTGAGGTAGAATGGCCAGGATATGGCCAAGGCAATTTTCAAATTCCATTTCTTGGATTTCCCAAAGCATGTATTACTCTGGTTCCAAAATAGGTATGAGAGGCATTGAAAACTAGTCTCGTCTGCCCTCCCTTTTACATTCCTTAGACCAATAGTCTGTGATACACATATAAGGAAATATCCACTCCTTTCCCTCAAATAAAGGGTTCCGTGTCAAATAAGTTTGGGAAATACCATTTTCAGGAGCCTGGCCTTGGAGTGTTATCATACGTTTACATGTGGAAGACCCAAAAAGTCCCTCCAGGGAAGATAAGCTGGATGAAGACCCTCTTTTGTACATGTGTTTCACAATCATGATAATGTATTTAAGACACATTGCTTCAATTTCTGGGGAAATATCTGTATTTGGGAGAACATTAACTTAGCACATACGAAGCCCCCTGCTATAAAGAGTATGCAAGAGAAATAGAAGAAGGAGGTAAAGTCAAAGAGAAGAATTCATTGCTGTTTGCTCTTTCAAAAACAGGGGAATGAAACCAAGGCTTCCACAAGGACATAAAAACTTTCCATGTCTCCTATGCAATTCTTAGCGATAGAGCACTGCTTATAGAATTCTTATTACAATTATATTAATTACTCATATTAATTACATTAATTATCCACAAAGGAGTGATTGCTCAGTCGATTAGTTGATGCTGCTTATACTGCAGTAGTATCACTAGCCTGGTTTTCTAGGCTGAATAGAGCCAAGTAGTGGGAAACAGCCTCTCTCTCTGCTTTCTTGAGTCTCATGTGTTTGCTGCAGAGCCTTCAGCTAATACACCTCGAGATACAATTTTAAATTAAAAAATAAGAAAGTGTATTGGATTAATTCATCATGGCTGGTTTTCTACCTGGAGCAAAATAAACTTTCCAAGCTACCCATCCAAGTTTGCACAAGAAATGGCACAAAACCTGGGCTGGATTTTTCTCTAACACTACAGCTCTCTGGCAGTCTGAAATCAAGGGCTGTGGAGAAGCCTGAGGAAGGGAAGAGCAGAGCTCCTGGAAAACCTGCCAGCATGTTTCCTAGGTTAATAGGAAGGCCCTGTTATTGCTGGGCTGTTTTATCTAGTGATTTCATTGTACTTTGCTAGAGGATTTTGAGTTGAAAATGCTGTGTGGTTAATTATACAGCTAATGAGCTCCAGGAAACTTGCTTTTAGATTCTATCACTCCAGGCAATGAGGGAAAAAAATGCCACATAACATCTTTTGCCCTTGGGAAGTAAATTAACAGAGTTAAAGTCAGATTTTTGAGAAGCAACATATTCACAGTAGAAACACACAGAGTTCCTGGACTTTTTGCATCCAGGTGTATCAGTAATGCCTCTTTCTGGAAAGAACCATTGTGGGGAGTATGTCTCCCCGCTTTGTTCTATTCCTCTGCAGCAGCACACAGTTGTACCTGAAGATGAAAAGGAGGTATTCTACTAGCACCCCTCTGAAGGCGAGAAAGGAAAAGGAGAAAAGAGAGTCTTCTAGCATCACTTCATCCAGGTCTTCTGAGGGGTCTAAGTACACAGAAATTATGGGAAAACCCATTTGTCTGTATCCCGCCAAACAGACATTAACCATAATTTACCTTTTAGGCAACCTTTCTTAGGAAGCTACTGGAAGCAGTTTTCCACAATAAATGAGAAACTAAGAAAGAAACCAATGGATGTTTAGAAAATGAACTTTAGGAAAACAAAGAATTCTACACAGTGAAGCAGAGGCAAGCCCCTATATGCGGGCAAAGGGAGGACTTGGGATGACAGCTGTGCAGCAGACCCAAGGTGCAGGAGAACAGCCTCCAGTGGGGAGAATAGGAAGTGAGTAGAACTGATAGGTTGTCTGATACATACCCTATGTAGAAAGTGTGTAAGAGGCTACTGGATGTGGTAGAAAGAACTAGCAATGACTACAGACAAAACTAAGGACATTTTTGCAGGAAAATTACTACAATTAATAATTTTAGGTAAAATGATAATGTAGAAGAAAGAAAACAGTTATAGTATACTACTTAGTTTGGCAATGAACATAAATTACATGTCTATAATATTATAATAGAAGTATATTGAGGATAAAAATGAGTAAGTGGCAGGTGGATGGGGATTATTAGAAAACTATTTATCTACTATTAACAGTTGATTTCTAAAACTGATAAATCACTAAAAAAACAATAAAATGTATACTTAAGAGAAATTTAGGAGGTAAACTGGCAGATTAGAGCTGTGCCAAGAAAGAAAGTTGAAGAACGAATATCAACTCTGCTGAGGCGAGCTGTGACCCCAAGGATACAAACAAAAGGTACAAAATCTCAAGCGGACAGGAGTCCCCTCCCCCATGAGAACGGCTCGGAGTAACCCATAAATAAATGAGCAGAGTTCAAAAGTTCTCCCATTATACTCCACAGGAGAGATCCTCTAAAAACTAGACCTACTTCCCCTAGGGTGCCATGGCGTTCTACTGCCAGGCATAAAACTGTACATATTTTCTATCTGTAATTCTTAGCTCCCAGCACTCCCCTCCACGCTCACTCTGAGATCTGGAGGCCTGTCCCCCAGGAGTCAAGATTCTTGGGTGTTTACTTGAGAGGTGTGGCAGGGCCTGGACTGCTGCTGGTCAGTGCTGATACTGCAGCACGGGAGTGAGGAGAATATGGTTGGCTGAGAGGGAACCACACAGGAGTGGCGGTCCCACAAGGTGCAGAGAAGCAGCCATTTTTGGCAACAATAGGGCTCACCCCTGGATATTTTTGAGTCAAACCCCCTGTCTCTCTGGGCAAGCAGAGGAGGCTGGGCATTTTCTTAGGTGGCAACCACTGGCAGAACAGATCTGGGATGGAAATGCAGGCACCATGAGTAAAGGGTTTGCCTGAGGTGGTACCAGCCTGAGTGGAGCGTGGAGACTAGAAAACGCATGCACAGAGCCGGCTGATTCCCAGGGCGGGGATGACCCAGAGGACCACTTTACTGAGCCTAAGACACACCCAGCCCTGAGGGGATCATCAGCCTAAACGAAAGAGGGGAGGCAGAGGCTGGAACTGACAGGTAACTGTGCTGCGAATACAAACTACAGCTGAGACTGGACAGCGGCACAGACAGAGCCTGAGGCACATGTTCTGTGCACTCAAAACAGCTTCTCTTATGCAGGGGAATTTAGCAGGGACAGAAACAAATTCTGCAAAGTTGTTCTGTTCTGTCAATAACATCAATCAGGGGTGGGGCTGGAACTGAGTGAACAGCCCCAGCCTCCATTAAACACCCGAGGTTGTCAGGCCTCACCTTCCCCTGACAAATAGTGGCAGAGAGCAGCAGCCAGGCTGAGGAGACATAGATCTCCTTGTGATCCAGGCAGGTGAAAACCCCTAGAGTATCTGCTCATTGGAGGCAACTGGGTCACAGCCCTGGAGGGTTATCAGTGACTGGGTGTGACAGAGGTGCAAGGTGGGGAAGGAGGCATCAGCCTTCCCAGACTAATCTATGTGCTGGGTGGGTCCTCCTGACCTCATGGAGCACTGGAGCAAGTCATATTTGAGTTAACAGCAGACCCCTGCGATCCAGTTGCCAGAGACCTTTTAAACTCTCCCTCTCCCCCCCCACAGGTGCTGACTGAGACAATTGATTTGGAGATTTTGAACTGAGCCAATCACCTGAGGACTATCCATGTGGTACCCTGAGGGAGTGGTTGTAGGAAGGTTTGATTTTCCTTTTCCAATTGTTGCCTATGGGAGGTGGGGTGACTTAATTGCTGGTATTTCTCTACAGCTCAGACTTCAATCCAGAGTAACTGTTTCACTAGGGTCAGACAGAGACCAGCTGAAAACAAGACAGAGCCACTTAGCCCCACCACACCAAGCAGGTCCCCGGTTTCTCAGGCCATAGTACTGTACGGGTCCTTGGCAAAGCTCCAGGGGAAAAGGTACAGACAACCGTCCCAGCTTCTGGGCAACGGGCTGGTTAATCACTACCCCTGGCGCGATGGCAGGCTCCACAGGTTGTAAGTAGGGAGGGTGAGAGGCTGTGTCATTCTCCCTATTTTTCTCCTGGTTAGCCCCTGCTTATATCTGAGTAAATGGTAAATCTGGCATTCTTAAGCATCACTGAAAAGTGAAAAAGTATGATTCAACATTGCAGGGAAATAGTCTCTGGACCTATAAGTTCTTTCCTCTACCTACTCTATTTTCCTTGTGTTCCTTGAAATACCAAGAAAACCTTCTCACTGGACATCAAAAGCAATGGTGATAGTGATAAGCCAGTGACACAGCTTAGAAGCTTAAGTAAGACATATTTATCCCAAGGTGTTAGAAATTTTCTTTTGGGAAGTCAGGCGTCTTTCTACCATGGGTTTCTTCTAAATTCATAGTCTCTTAAATGTCAAGAAACAGTGGCACTTAATCAGGAGATTCCGATTTTGGCCAATCCAGAAAATAGCTCCTGCCATGTCTTATCCTCTCAAATTATTTGTTGGTAAATATTTTCCCCTTTCTAAATTCATATCCACACTGACTTAGAGAATGTCCAGTCAATTCCCACTTTCTTATCTCCACAATTGAAAGCACAATTTATGAAGGCTCTATCCATCTGTTCTGTGAAAAAGTCTACAGCCCCAGGGAAGAAAACAAAATGCTGAGATCAGACAAACTCAGTATCAGTCACAAGTATGTGACTGAGAGAAGATGATAAAAATGATATCATTATTTTTAAAAACATATCTTTTGTGATAATAATACAATTATACCTGTATCCGCCTGAACTGAGTTTCATTTGTGATGGAGATATCTAATGCTTTAATGATATAGACATGTTGAATAAACTTGCCATGACTAAACCAGCTCTCCAGGATATTCTCAGACCCATCCTCCACATTGTCCAGCGCAATGCGCTACCTCCAAAGTAAAGTCATCCAGAAATTTTTGAACAAAACCCAAATTCCACAGTGGTGAAAGGATTAAAAATGTCCACTGGACATCTGAAAATCATGACACCCAAAACACAACCTGGCTTATCAGTTCTCTTAATTAATGTGAATGGTTTAAATTGTCCTCTAAAGAGGTACAGGCTGGCTGACTGGATACACAAACTCAGACTGGATATCTGCTGTATCACCTTACCTTAAAGGATAAAAATAGACTCAGGGTGAAGGGATGGACTTGTATAATATAGGCAAATGGAAACTAGAAGAAAGCAGGTGTTGCAATTTTAGTAACAGATACAATTGGCTTTAAACCAGCAAAGATAAAGAAAGATAAGGAAGGTCACTACATATTTGTCAAGGGAAACACTCAACATGAAGAGATGTTGATAATTAACATTTATTCACCCTATCAGAATGCTTCTCAATTCATAAAGCAGACCCTAATGGATATGACCAACTTGGTATCTTCCTGCACTATAATAGTTGGAGATTTTAACACCCTTTTGACAGTTTTGGATAGATCCTCCAAGAAGAAACTAAACTAAGAAATATTAGACTTAAACCTAGCCCTAGAACAAAAGGACTTCATAGACCTCTACAGAACATTTCACTCTAATAAAACTGAATATACATTCTTCTCATCAGCCCATAGGTCATCCTCCAAAATAGGTCATATCCTAGGACACAAGTCTAACCTCAGCAAATTTAAAAGTATAGAAATTATTCCTTGTATCTTCTGGGACAACCATGGAATAAAAGTTGAACTCAACAGCAACAGGAATCTTCATACTCAAAGTCATGGAAGCTAAATAATCTTAGGCTGAATGATAGCTGTGTCAAAGAAAAGATTAATAAGGAAATCACCAAATTTTTGGAACAAAATGAGAATGAAGATACAAATTATCAAAACCTGTGGGATACTGAAAAGGCAGTCCTAAGAGAGAAATTTGTAGCATTGAAAACCTTCATCAAGAAAACAGAAAGAGAGGATGCCAACAACTTAATGGAAAAGACTCCCTATTTAACAAATGGTGCTGGGTGAACTGGCTGGCGATCTGCAGGAGACTGAAACTGGAACCTCACCTTTCACCATTAGCAAAAATTGATTCTCATTGGATAAAATATTTAAACTTAAGACATGAAACTAGAAAAATACAATAGAGTGCAGGGAAAACACTTGAAGAAATTGGCCTAGGAGAATATTTTATGAGGAGGACCCCCTGGGCAATTGAAGCAACACCAAAAATACATTACTGGGATCTGATCAAACTTACTGTGCTCTTGCCTTTTGCATAGGCAAGAGCACAGTAAGTAAAGCAAACAGACAACCTTCAGAATGCGAGAAGATTTTTGCAGGTTATGCTTCTGACAATGATCTCATAACTAGAATCTACAGAGAACTCAAACTAATAAATAAGAAAAGAATAAATAAACCCATTTCTATGTGGGCAAGAGGCTTGAACAGACACTTCTCTGATGAAGACAGGTGCATGGCCTACAGACACATGAAAAAATGCTCATCATCCTTAATTATCAGAGAAATGCAAATCAAAACCACTTTGAGATATCATCTAACCCCAGTAAGATTATCCCACATCACAAAATCTCCAAACTACAGATTTTGGCGTGGATGCAGAGAGAAGGGAACACTTCTGCATTGCTGGTGGGAATGCAGGCTAGTACGTTCCTTTTGGAAGGAAATTTGGAGAACACTCAAGGAACTAAAAGTAGACCTACCATTCAATCCTGCAATTCCTCTATTAGGTATATACCCAGATGATCAAAAATTATTTTACAACAAAGACATTTGCACCAGAATGTTTATTGCAACCCAATTCATAATAGGCAAGACATGGAAACAGCCCAAGTACCCATCGACCCATGAATGAATTAACAAATTGTGGTATATGTACACCATGGAATACTATACAGACATAAAAAAGATGGAGACTTTACATCTTTTATGTTTACCTGGATGGAGCTGGAACATATTCTTCTTAGTAAAGTATCTCAAGAATGGAAGATAAATTATCTGATGTACTCAATACTACTATGAAATCAATATATAATAACCTACACACTCATATGAATGGCTAAGCATAACTATCTTCCAGAAAGTAGAAGGGAAGAGAAGAGAGAGGGGAGGGGAGGGAAGGATATGGGAGGAGGGAGAGTATTTGCTGGGACCTCACTTAATGTGCATGATGTGATGGTACATTTCAAAACTATTAAGAAATACTATTTAGCTATTAAAAAAAATGGAGACTTTACATCCTTCGTATTAACCTGGATGGAAGTGGAAGACATTATTCTTAGTAAAGCATCTCAAGAATGGAGAAGCATGAATCCTATGTACTCAATTTTGATATGAGGACAATTAATGACAATTAAGGTTATGGGGGGGAGGAAAAGCAGAAAGAGGGATGGAGGGAGGAGGGTGGGGCCTTGGTGTGTGTCACACTTTGTGGGGGCAAGATATGATTGCAAGAGGGACTTTGCCTAACAATTGCAATCAGTGTAACCTGGCTTATTGTACCCTCAACGAATCCCCAACAATAAAAAAAAAAAAAAGAAATGAGTATAATTGTGATAGATGTGTTACTTATTTCAAAGTAAGCATTTCACATTGTATATCGAAGCAGTAGCCTGAACCCCATAAATGCATCAACGTAAAAAGTTATGAATTTATAAAAAAAGACAAAAATAATGTTTATAATTTAATTTACTTTAGTTTGATTTACTAAACATTAGTGCTTTTGTTTTTATAGATCATCTCTTATCTTCAACAACTCTACAGCATCATGATCCTCTTCACTTCAGAGCTAAAGAAACAGTTCCTAGTTGGGCCACTCTTACATCACAGTGTAACAGTGAGTCAGTAGGGTTTGGGCTCCAACTCAGGACAGTCTGAGTTTTAAACTCTGTGCTTGTTGGATAGCACCTGCTTGAATTTTTGGTGGCTACTCCATCCAAGATCTGGCCATCCAGTATTTTCTGAACATCTGCTACCTTAAGAACTATGCCAACTTCAATGAAACACGCATAACTAGACCACACAGAATTTACCCTAAAGGATCATCTCATCTACATGGAGAGGGGGAAAACCTAGATGTAATGTGCCTGACAAATTAGTATGTCCTGAATTTTTTTCTGTTATTTAAGAATAATTGTTAATAACTGTGGTTATTGTGGCAGGTGCTAGAGGGCCCGGCCATATCCTCTTGCTCTTGCCATGTCAGTTTTCTCTATCTGATTGCTTCCAGCCCTGTATTTCTTTTATTTAAGGCTTTCTCCTGACAGTGGAGCTTGCTTTGCGAACAGGACCCAAGTGCAGGGAAGTTAGTGCCACCTGTGAGCAGTCCTCTAGCAAGGACTGATGATATTTGTCTATCAGTAGTCCAACTCTCTCATCCCTTGGGTGAGTTGAATGAAGTGTGTTTCCTGTATTCATCCCCTAGGTCCCCACAGGATCATGTTCAAGTTGTCCACATGGTAACTGGCTTGATGATGTGCCTTTTATTAGCTGCCTTTCCTCTCTTGTCCCTCCTCTCCACTCCTATATCGTGTTTTTCAATAACTTCCAAATAATGTATTTGCATTCAGATATTTATCGGAGCCATTTCTTTTGTCAGCAATCCAAATAGAAATAGCTCTCTTATCTAAAGAAAAGTTGAGGTCTGGGTGGTTTTTACAGCATATGGATATAGTGAGACTTGAACTTAAATTTGACACTTGGATATGATTTTGGAAACAGTGTGGTTAAAGGTGGCAAGGGGTGTGAGGGAGGCAGATGTTGGAAAAAGGTACAGACTGCTGGGGATGGGCCTTGGTTCTGGGAAAGGAGGACCGACTATAAAGCAGAAAATGGCTTAGGCCAATGAGGCCTTGAGAACACGTGCAGGTGTCTGAGCAGGGGAGTGAAATGTCGGACACACTATTTTTAGGAAGCCATGTCTGGCATTGGGCAGGAAAACAGGATGAGGAAAGAGAGAAAGCTGAATCAGAGAAACCAGTGGGGAAAGTGTTGATGTTATCAGAGAAGAAGGCTGAGCCCAAAACGGAGGAAAAATACAGCGAGGAAGGATTGCTTATGAGTCATCGCAAAGGCAAATCCATTGTATTTAGTGGGTGACAGGAGAAAGGCTGAAGGACAGAGATGAGTTAATGGTGGCAGCTCTGTCATCCCACAGCCACCCTGTGGCTGTAAATGGCATGGATGGCAGGCTGATGTGTTCAAGAGAAATTTTCTCAAATGCTGAAGTGTATTCAGCGTCTTGCTGTCTTTGTTTTCCCTTCTGAAGCCCATCCTGTGTGCCTATTGGAGGATGCCTTGTACTTTTCTTTAATTAAATGAAACAGTGATTAAGAACTCAGGCACTGGGCTCAGACTGAGCAGAGTTCAAATTTTAGTAGCGTTTCCTAGGTGTGTGGCCTTGAGCAAGCTTAGTTAATATCCTGAGCCCCAGTTTTCTTATCATTTCAATGTGGATATAGTTAATCTTTTTTAAAATGTGGTCCTTTAAGGACTTACTGAGATAACATACATAAATGTTGTCATCGTATGTGGCAACCCTTCAAGTGCTCAGAAAATGATGGTGGCAATTATTATCAAACTAAGAACAGATACTACGTTGATCTTAGCCAAAAGGCTGTGAAGCAATGATGCCGGTTATTAGCAAGGTAGAGTGAACTGTCTCTCAGCATTTCTCATGGTGGCTGTAAGAGAAGACTAGTAAAGTAAAAAAAAAAAAAAATATATATATATATATATATATATGTATATATATACAGCTCATTACATATCTCTATCTCTATCTTGATCTGAGGTCCCGAAAAGGATAATATTGTTCAGCATTCTGCAGGAAGCTCAGCATCAGAACTGTGGATGAAGAAATAAAGTTTTCTCAGCTCCAGACACATTTTTCATCTCTGGATAGCTACAATATTGGGGACTTTCTATTTTATTCTTTGAGCCAGAAATCATATCCCATTTCATGGATGGCTTTAGGTCAATAAATAGGTCTATTTTTTCCTCTTCAAAAGCTCCCAGACACAATTCATTTCAAACAAAAGTCACCACCCACCATCCTCCTTTTCATGATCCTTACCATGAAAATGGTCCTCAGAACACAGAGCTCCCGCCCCAGCCCCTGCGCACAGTGGGAGAATGGCAGTGTGAATTCTAACAGGCGGGCTTGTGCTAAATAGCACAATTGTCTGGCAGGGGAATGATGGCAAAGAGGATGCACCCGTCCCCTTTCATTCTCTTCTGAAGTCAGTGCAACTGGCTGATTCAAAATGCAGCATTCAGAGTATGGTGATTTAGTCTGAAAAGGCCTCTGAATTGACTAGGATGTCCCATATGGTACTTTTCTTGAAATTTCTGGGCGTGCCTGAGGCTTTCTTGTAATCCAGAGCCTGATTCTGAGGCAAGCCCAGCGCAGCCCTTTCTCACAGGCTCAGACCTGCAGTGTTTTTTCACAGGCCCTCCACGTGCTCACAGCAGGGCGTCAAGTGAGGGGGATGTGCAGACAAATCCCTGGTTTTCCCTGGGCTAATGGGAGGTGACCATGGTACTGCAACTTCTTGGTTTGACCTCTGGGAACTGAGTCTTCCACAGGACCAAGCTTCATGACTTATGATACTTACTAGAAATCCCTCAATGCAGGAAAGCCCTTTTCTAAATCTCCTCAGTATCAACATGGCAAAACCCTGAAAGGACTGACTGCTCATCTCTGGGTTCAGGGACTTAGTCCCTTGGCTGAGTGGGCAACAACAGATTTCAGTAATCCACCGCATCTGGCTTCTTCAAAACAAGATTCCATCCTCCCCAAGCAAAGCAGCAGCCAAGATGAGGTTTTGGGGGGAGGATGGGAAGTTTAGAGAGGATGAGATACACATCTTTTAATAAGGGCCAGAACATTAAGTTGCAAAAGAGAAAAAAATCATTTGGTTTCTGTCAGGCGCCAGCATTGGATAATTATAGAATGAAAGGATTTGAAGATTAGGTTTCCTTCTTTAGAAAATTACTGGAAAACTACTGCATATGGAGGCACACTTTGGCCAGCTTAGCAAGTCACCTTGCAGTGGCATTTCCCCTGGGACATCAAGGTTTTGGGGTAAGCTGGTATAGCAAATGCTCATGGTACACACCCCCAGCCCTATTCTAGGCTTGTGTGCCAGCCCCCAGCACCATGGGTGTTGGCGGCTAACAGTTGCACCCTTTTCCAAGAAAATCTTTCCTTGGTTGAAGTTGCTGTGCCCAGAGATAGTGGATGGCTACACCTCCCACCCACTCACCTCCACCAGGTGGCCTGTGGCCAGTGAATGATTGCTACTGAGTTTGCAAGAGCCCAGTCCCCCTTGTTTCTGGCTAGGACAACACCAGAGCTCACCAAGGGATTGTAAAATCTAATCTTGCCTAAACTCACATTTTTACCTGGCTTTTTTTTTTTTTTTTTGCAGTTTTTGGCGGGGGCTGGGTTTGAACCCACCACCTCTGGTATATGGGGCCGGCACCCTACTCCTTTGAGCCACAGGCGCTGCCCTTTACCTGGCTTTTTCATATACCTCACACTTGTTTCCTCATGTCCCTACAAGCGTCACCTGAAAGCACTCCCTCACAAAAATCACATGCCCAAGAATCCCTGTCACAGGCTTTGCTTCTGCAGAACCCAACCCAAGCCACCTGGCTTATAAAGGAGGCAGAGGAAGCTGTGTGGCATTCTCCTCAGAGGCAGGGTGGGGAGCTGCCTTCCTCTCTTTTTCTCACAGTTCCCCGAGTCAATTCCAACTTGATTATGGACACAAAGAGGCTTATTGTGGAATATTATCTCTAAGTTGCCTAAGTATAAACCTCTTAAGTTAAGAAAAAAAAAAAAAGTTGACTGCCTACTGAAAAGTCCGACTGAAAAAGTCAGTTGGATTTTTTCATAAAAATGCTTAGTCAGTGTGGCATAGGATTCTTCGAAGTTGTCTACAAGAGAGTGACTCTCCTCCTCCCAACCCTCTCATGCAATTATCTAACTACTCCAGAAAATTACAATTTTGATTTTCATTTTGTGTGTTTCAGATCTTTTTGCCAAAATCATGACTTTGAAACTCTTGAGTGTCCTCTTAGAGCTAATTATCTATAAGTATATTAAAATGCCCTTTCCTTTCCAAAAAAATCTATTCATATAAACATTCCAATAAATGAAAGCTTTTTATTTAATTTTTCAAGACTTTTATTCTGAGTGGTTTAATTTAATGCCAGCAGGAGAGACATTAAATTAAACCGTTCATGGAGCACATGAATGGAGAGTCGTGGTAGACATGGGAAGAATTCAAGGGGCCATGACTTTCTTCAGTACTGTTTGGCCCCTCTGTATTGTCCTTTCTCTTGCTCAGAAGGGAAGATCTTTTGATGGATTCCACAGAAGCATACCCTGACATAGGAACACATATGTGAAGGATTTATGAAGGGTCCACCCCTCTCCCTCCTTCCCTCTCTCTGTTTTTCCTCACCCCCCCCACATGATAAACCCCAGGCCAAACACTTCCAATCCACAACATATCAAAATGCAGCAAAATCAACTGCAACCCAGCCCCAGTGTCCCTCCTGTCTATATAATAAGATTGGGGTAGGAGGGGATCATTATCAATAGTTTTGTGGAAAGAGCATGGTAGGATGAGAGAAATTTTCCTATCTAAACCAAAAAGGTGCAGAGTCCTTGAGGGCTTATGTAAGTCTGGAGGTATCTGCTCTTCAAGAAGAGATTTTCATTCTCTGCTTGGGAAATGACCTTGCCGATTGGCCCCTGTGCCTATTGAGCTAGAGGAAAGAGAACAGGGAAGCGTGTGGGGAGAAGACGGGGAAGCTGACTACTCCCACCATTTGGCTTGCAAAGATGAGCCTGTCAATCAAGGGGATGCTGCACAAGGTGGCTGAGCTCATGCTGGTGTTCTGATGCTCTGCTCCAGAGGGATGCCTTCCAGATGAGGGATCCTAGTAGTAGAGGTCATGGGAAGCATACTGGGAGAAGCCAGGGCACAGGGTAGGGGACTGTAGAAAGGTAGAGATGAATCTGAATGGCCCACTTCAGGAAACTATGGCATAGGGAGAAATTTCAAGCCTCTGTGAAGAAGCCACCCCTGGGCTTGTAAGTACTTGGAGGCCCAACAATATTTAGTGCAATAGTGCAACATTTAACACTGATGTGAATATATGTATATAAAAATAACGTTCATGTGAAAGATGTTGTTAGTGTGATGGATTCCACTTTTCTCTTCCAATTCTGATTACCTTATTATGAATTAAAGTTTCTTGGTGAAAACTCAGCCAACAGTTGTGTTGACAATGTATAAGGCAGACTTAGACCCAGGATCTTGAGGGTCCAAAGGTGAGGCCCAGAAAAGGAGCCACAGTTAACAAGAAGAGCGGGTTTCAGGTGGCCAGGTAAGTAGTGATGATTATGCTCCCTTTGCACGTCTCCTGTGTGCCTCAGCTGGGGTCCCTCAGAAAAGGCGGTACCTAGAGGGAGAAGGAATGTGTGTGCAAAGCAGGCACGCTCTCCATCCCCTCTCTGTGCCTTCAGCTACAGTCTAGGAGGTGGGGGATGTGAAAAGCTTTGAAATGAACACAAGGTTGAAATTTAAAACAGATCCAGGCAAATTTTAATAAAGAACATTGATGAAATAATTTGGAGTTTCCCAGAGATATTGTTAAGGACAGAAACTGTGGATTTGATAAAGTAGAGATAAAAGCAGCAGTGGGAAAAAATAGAACTTTTTCTCAAGTGCTCAACAAACCAATTGCATCTAGCAAAATGAAATCCAAGAAGGGCAGGATTCCTCTGATGATGTTACGGCTGGTGCTGTCAGGCCTGCTGCCCACAGGGAGATACGATCTGACCACCTTGCCTGCCAACATTGCATGGTGAGAGGGTGAGGTGGACAGGCGCCCCTAGAGTCCTCCATAGTGAAAAGACATAGCCACAGCTGAGGCTGGACAGGGAAGGAAGGAGCTTCCTGAGACCTCACCTGTAGACTGAGATGAGATTTAAGGAAGAGGATTTGAATGAATGTGGGTAAAATTTTAAATGGAGAGTTTTTTGTTTTTTTTTTTGAGACAGAGCCTCAAGCTGTTGCCCTGGGTAGAGTGCTCTGGCATCACAGCTCACAGCAACCTCCAACTCCTGGGCTTAAGAGATTCTCCTGCCTCTGCCACCTAAGTAGCTGGGACTACAGGTGCCTTTTTTGGCGCCACAAAGCCCAGCTATTTTTTGGTTGCAGCCATCATTGTTGTTTAGCAGGCCTGGGCAGGATTCGAACCTGCCGGCTCAGGTGTATGTGGCTGGCGCCTTAGGCACTTGAGCCACACGTGCCGAGCCTGAAGTGTTTTTATAAATGAAGTTTTGCAAATGGTTTATTGGAACTGATGAAAGTTTAAACTGGTGAACTGCATCAGCTATCATTTAAATCATCTCTCTTTGATATTTGGTAATGATTTCTGCTTCTGTTTGACATTGATGTGAGTGCATGAATGTATAAATACATTTATGTAAAAAATGTGCTGTTAGTGTGGTGGATTCTGGTTTTCTCTTCCAGTTCTGATTGCATTATTATAAATAAAAGTTTCTTGGTGAAAACTCAGCCAACAGTTGTGTTGATGATGCATGAGGCAGATCTGGACCCAGTTCACATTTTCACACCTGCATTTGCCCTGCAGGGCTTTGTGTGGTAAGAACTTGCATATGCCAGTGAAATGTGAAGCCCTGATTCACAGGTTGCTACCTGGATGCCGTTTGCTGAAGAAACCCAGCCCCATTTTCCCATAGTCAGTTCTAGCTGACAATCCTTGCTCTAAGCACTGCTTTTTTTCATTCCATTTCCACCATGTCAGACATAATGCCTTACTTTTTTCCAGCTTGCTAATCTATGCTTTAAAAAACTTATAGATAAAAATATTCAAATTGATCTTACAATTCAGATAACTAGTCCTTTCCCATATACCATTATTGCTACAGTCAAAATGGACTATCACAAGTTTACAAGTATGAAAGCAAGAGGCAGTATTTTAAAATCATAGTTGTATTGAGTTGTATGGAGTATTGAGGTTGAAAGCAAGGTTAGTAAAATTCTCTTTTCCCTGTCTGGCGTTGTTAAGGTAGGATGTTTTTAGGAGAGAATTACTGTTAAATAACTTCTATCTTCTGTGGTTTTTGAGACCTGGAGAAAATTATTTAACCTGTTTGCATCTTAGTTGTATCATATTTAATGATACATTAAATATTTAGAGTTGGTGTAGAGATTATGTGACCTTTTATATATCTATATCTAGATATAGATATAAGCTGGGACAAAGACATACAGATATAAATATCTTAGATCTGTTCCCAGGACACAGATAACTCCAATAAATATTAATATTTGTATTACTGCTACTACTAATATTATTATCAATTTTCAAAATAGTAAGAGGCAGTATCCATAATAGAAAGAGTATACATAGGTGTTACAGAAAGTAAATTTTTACATCCTGGGTTTGGCAGGTACTCTAAGTTCTTGGAGAAGAGAATGACCTCTCTGAGGCTAAGTTACCACTTGGTATGATTACCAAATGGGCAAAATCATATCCCTGGTACAGGATATTTAATAAAGAGAGTGAAGATTGAATTAGATAATGTTTATAAAGTGTCTGGCATCTACACGTTAGCCCTCCCTGTTTTCAGAGGGCCAATAAAAGACATTCTTCGCATCTTTACATCTGTCTCTCTGCCCTAACATTTCACTCATGTCTTCACTCATTTTGAGGAGATAAAATACATAATTTTTTCTGTACTAAAATCCACATAATTCTTCTGTGAAAAGATTAATATATCAGTTATACTCAAATAATCAAGTTGAAGTGACTCATCTTTGATTTCTAAAACCAGCTGAGTCTAGCCAATTAATTTAGGGAACATTTATGTGCCCAGGTGAGAGTGGTGCTGTTTTTCCTGTCAGGACCTTCCACTGGAATGGAGTAGTTCAGACCAATGCCTCAATCTACCCCAAGTGGTTTGGGTCCTCCCTGATCTTAGGAAACACTTAGGACACACTTAGCCATACAATCATATTCTTTGCTGGAGGAGGCCTGGGCAGAGGGAATTGGTGGTATTTCATCCTGGAGAGAAGTGAAAAATCTTCATGCCCAGGCTTTACCCCAGTGTGATATAATCAGAATTGTAAAAAGATATCCAGCTAGTTTTAATATGCAGCTAAGATTGAGAACAACCACATCGAACAACTCAACTCAGTCCTTCACTCAGTGGGAAAAAGCTTTCGTCAATAAATGCCTTTTAACAGAACTTCACACATCTATTTAACATGCAATAACTGTTCTTGCTTTGTGGGTTACCAATCTATTTTAAAAACTCTAATGAATTTTATTGATGTATCAATTTACATAGAATACAATGCACCTACTTTAAGTGTGTAGTTCAATGAATTTTGACAAATATGTACACTCATGGAACCACCATCACAATCAATACATAGAACATTTCTGTGATACCAGAAGGTTCCCTCATGCCCCTTCGCAGTCAACCTGCCCCCTTGCCCAGTCTTCTGTCTCAGGAAACCAATGATATGCTTCCTGTTATCACAGATTAGTTTTCCTTACAGTGGAACTCCACATAAATGCGACCATGTTGTTTATATTCTTTTGTGTCTGGCTTGTCTTGCGATTCATCCATGTTGGACGTATCAATAGTTTGTTCTTTTTATTGCTAAGTTATATTCCATTCTACAAATATACCACCATTATCCATCATCTTTTTATGAACATTTCCCCACTTATTTTTAGTACCACTTTTTAACTGTAATTCTCTCCCTACTTTTTTCTTTCATAGCTATTTTATAATGAAAACAAAGAAGGTGATATTTCATCAGAGGTCAAATTTTTCTATGAATTCCTGGGTTGGTTCCAAGCAACATACTTAGAGGTAATTAGGCAAATGATCAAATTGCTCTCCCAAATATAAAGTAGGGCTATCCTGCCATCCCATCTGTTTTCCTGAGCTTTCAGAGACATTGGCTTATGTGAAGTCATAGACACTACTTGCCCTGGGTTTTTTCATGGATTCTGGGATGCTATTTATTTCATTATGGTCAAGCTCAATTATTCACTAAGAATTAAAGTGATTAAATTCATAATCTTTCTTTGGTCTCTTGCACTTAACTTTTGTGTTTATTAATATTACAACAAAAGAATGGATCAGTTGAGCTTCGTGGCTGATTTATAAAGCCCTTAAAACGTCTTCATTGTGCCAGTTATTCCCCAGTAGTTTTGTAAAGCAGGCTCATGATATACATGCATGTGTGTATATTATATAAGTGAGAAATATGTTAAATGTATCCACATTTGTATAGATATTATGTTGTAAATCTCAATCCGTTCTTTTCATTTTATATGTGAAAATACAGACATTACTGTGACAATGAAACCTCCTTTTAATGTTATTTTTATTGGCCACATGTTAATCTTTTAAGTATAACCATCATTAACTTAATTATTCTTCTGAATTAAACTTTTCATTTCTACCCTTTTTCAGATAGATATAAAAATTCTACAAAGAACATATATGGTCACAGACATTTTTGTATTGCTTTCTTTGTCTTAATTACTGTTTTTTAAATTTTTAAAATAAAGTACTTGACACTATGACCTTGGATTTTCTTTCTTTCTTTCTATAATGAATAGATGTCTATGCTAGGTCAGTGATATAAATATTCACTTCCAGGAAATTTTCTCACATCTTGGAACTCTGGAGAAAATCCAATGGCCTTTTAGTACCCTGGACTTAATGTTAAAAAAAACTATTACTTTTCAATTTTCTTAGCAAGCCCTCCATTGGCAAGCAAAAGCTCATTGACATTATGGGTAAAATCCTGTATCACAAATTTCAATGCGTTCAACAAGATTCTAGCTCAGGTCATGGTACAATAGATTGTGGAGTTTGATGTTAGCAAACTAAATATTCTGAAAAAATTTGCAGTGGTAGTCAATAATACATAATTTTTATTCTATAAAATTTTCAAATATCTGGTTATTTTGTTTATAGCAGGTGAGTGTATTTTACCCACATTGTTTATAAATTAGAAACATCTGCATTTATTCTACAGTTTTAAACAAGCAGGAGATTTAAATCAATCCATGAGATACTTGTTTCTGGTTACAGCTAGTCATGGACAGACTTCCCCAATGATAATTAAGTCTATTCCAAAATCTTGGTTAGTTTCGTTTAACAAAATATCCAGGTGGAGACATTCACTGGGCAACAAGCATATTTGCATGCAATTTTTTTTTAAAATTTCAGATTATAATGGAGTACATATGATTAGGTTACATAGTTTGCTTTTGTAAGGTAAAGATCTGAGTTGTAGTTGTTTACAGACCACAGTGGAATAAAAGTAGAACTCAATTCCAACAGAAACAGTCATCCTCACACAAAGTCATAGAAACTAAACAGCCTACTGCTGAATGATAGCTGGGTCGAGGAGGAAATAAAGAAGGAAATCATTAAATTCCTTGAACAAAATAGTGATGAGACCACAAGCTACTGAAACCTGTTAGAT
Organism: Nycticebus coucang; assembly: GCF_027406575.1. Classification (NCBI taxonomy): domain Eukaryota; kingdom Metazoa; phylum Chordata; class Mammalia; order Primates; family Lorisidae; genus Nycticebus; species Nycticebus coucang. The sequence goes on along the minus strand of NC_069787.1, from coordinate 75,172,727 downwards.
ACTGCAAAAGCAGTCCAGAAGGGAAATTCATCGCATTAAATGCCCATAGCCAGAAATCAAAGAATGCAAATCAAAAATCTAATGAATCATCTCAAGGAACAGGAAAAGGAAGATCCATCCAACTCCAAACCCAGCAGAAGAAAATATATAACCAAAATCAGATCAGAACTAAATGAAATTGAGAACAAAAGAGCCATTCAGAAGACTAGCAAAACAAAAAGTTGATTCTTTGAAAAGATAAATAAAATTGATAAACTTTTTCTTGGATTAAATAGAAATAGAAAAGTAAGATCTCTAACAAGTTCTATCAGAAATGAAAAAGGAGAAACAATAAGATACCACAGAAATACAAAATATTATCATTGAATACTGAGACTGACTCTACTGATGGTTTCTTCTTATATGTTCAGCTGTCCCACTTAAATAAATATGTGCAAAAATGCATCAGTGGGGTTAGTGACCCCTCACATTTGTATGTGACTATGAATGTTGATGCAAGAATTCAGCTACACATAAAAAAAATAAAATAAAATTCATCATGACCAGATAGAATTCATCCAGGAATATAAGGGTGGTTCAACATCTGGAAATCTCTCTATATATAATTTACCACATAAACAGAAGTAAAACCTACTTCTCTCAACAAATGCAGAAAAATAATTTGACAAAATTTAGCAATCTTTTTTTATAAGTACACTTAAGAAAATAGGCATACTTGGGATATTCCTTAAACCTATAGAAGCTCCATCTATGTCAGACCCACAGCCAACATCATATTGAATGGAGAAAAGCTGAAAACATTCCTTCTTAGAACTGGAACAAGACAAGGATGTCCATTATCACCACTACTATTTAACATATTGCTGGAAGTCCTAGCCAATGCAATTAGATAAGAGAAGGATATCAAATGTATCCAAACAAGCAATAAGATTAAACTATTGCTATTTGCTGATGATATAATCTTATATTTAGAAAGCCCCAACCTCGAAACTTCTGGAAATGAACAACAACAAAATATATCATAAGATATAAATCAATGTACACAAATCAGTAACCTTCATATATTCATGCCAACAACAGTCAAGCTGAGAATCAAATCAAAGATATAATACCCTTCACAGTAGCATCAAAGAAAATGAAATACTTTGGGATATATTTAACAAAACATGTGAAGGATCTCTGTAGAGAGATTGATAAGACACCAAGAAAAGAAATAGTAGAGGATGTTAACAGATGGAAGAATGCATCATGCTCATGGCTTAGAAGAATAACAATTATTAAAATGTCTATACTACTCAAAGAAATCTAAAGATTGAATGCAATCATTATTAAAATTCCTGTATTATACTTAAAGATCTTGCATGTAAAGTTTATCATCTAGGAAACAGATTATCAGGCACTGATCGAGGTAATGCAACATTTTTTTTTTTTTATAATCTGGAGATCATAGTTTATTCTTATATCTTCTGCTTTTCATTACATTCTTTGTTGCTGGGGTCAACACTATGGTGATAGAGAGAAATGTGGGGCCAGGAAGCCATTAGAAATATTTATTTTTTGGTATGCAATTAGTTATAAATTACAGGATGTAAGAAGATTAAACATGTATCCCAGGCTCAAAAAGAACCCTGTTGAAGCAAAAAGCATGAGAAATTCTTGAAAGGAGACTGCTAGAGAAGACAATATAGTAATTCTGCACATTGACTGACACAGTCCTAGGTTAGTGCCTAAAGAGTACATGAATGAAAAAGACCCAAAGAATCATAGCAAAAGGCTTTGAGAACTGAACAACAATATAAATCTCTGCCCAAATCCAAGATCAGTACCTGAGTGAAACATGTATGAGTCAGGCCCAAACAATACAATGAAGGTTTTGAAAGCTGAACTGACATTGAAACCACCATTACAGAAAAAACCCTGTAGTCTGATCCTAACTGAGTTTATTGTCTGCTATAAAAACAATAGCAACCACAACAACAGGCCCCTGTGTTGAGACACAGGACAATCAGGAAGTATACAATCTGTGTGGGTGGAAACAAAGGAAGCCTTCCCAGCACCACTGTTAAGTTGAACAAGTTGAAACTTTCACAGGTGAATCAGAAAAGATGTTGTCAACTGTGTTTCTTGGAAATGAAATAATGGACCATAGAACACAGTCTGTCCAAAACTTTTGTAGTGACCCACGCATTATTATCAATGTCCTAAATACAATATAAAAAGAAAAAAAAATACTAAATAAAAAGAGCTAGGATAATCAGCCTAACTTTTTTAAAAAGAACTATTTTAGTTAAACTTAAAATTACCCAGAAATTAGAATTACCAGAAGTTTAAAACAATTATTATAATCAAATTCAATAAGGTAAAGGAGAACATCCTTCAAATGAATGGAAATATAAAATATCTTCAGAACAGAATAAGAAACTAGAGGAAAAAAATATAAATTTAGGTAATAAAGAATATAATTTTAAAAATAATATCGAAAATAAAAATATTCACTGAATAAAATCAGTAACAGAGAAGAGATAACAGATGAATAAGAACTTACATATATCAACACAAATGATCAAATTTGGACAATAGGGAGATAAAATATTTTTAAACATAAACAGGGCCTCAGGGACCTGTGGGACAATATCAATTGTTATTGTTACTAGGGTTTCATGTGATTGGCATCCTAAAAAATTAGGAGAACAGATTTTTGCAGAAAAAATATTTGAAGAAATATTATATGAAACCTTCTTCAATTCAGTAAAATAAATATATTTTTATTATTAAGAGAATCACAAAACCTAAAATAGAACAACATCAATGAAAATCACTGAGAACTGTTTGAATTACTGTGATTTTTTCATCAGAAATAACAGAAGACAGAAAATAGAGGAACAGAATATTTAAAGTAATGAAAGAGAGCAACTGTCAATTGATAATTACGTATCTAGCAGAAATGTCCTTGAAAAACAAGAGCAAAATAAAGACTATTTCAAATAAAAAAGCAAGAAAATTTGCTACCAGGAGACACACTCCAAAATAAATGCTAAAAGAAACTCCTTAAACTTAAAGGAAATGCTACAGAAAGAAACCTGGAATTCCATAAATGAAAATAGAATAACAAAAGCAGTGAATCTCTGGGAAAATAGACTTTTTTTCTCTTCTAATTTTTTTTTTAAATAATCTAAATGATTGTTGCTAGGAAGTCCTGTTAATATTATCTGTTTGATTTTCAATGTAGCCAGAAACATATGAAAAATACAATATAAAAGAGATAGCATAAAATGACCTATATATTTGTAATAATTTCCTGTTTTCTATTTTATAGAAGTCATAAATTGTTAACTCTAAATTTGTGAAAAAAGTCTGTATATTGACAAGATGGCTGACTGAAGCCAGCTTTCCACAGAGGCTCCCATCCAGAAGGAGAGTTAAAGGACAGAAATTTAGCAAGTAACCTGGTGGATTAGAGCTGCACCAAGAGAGAAGGTTGAAGAACGCACATCAACCACGCTGAGGCGAGCTGCAACCCCAAGGATACAAACAAAAGGTACAAAATACATCATCAAGCAGATGGGAGTCCCCTCCCCCATGAGAATGGATCAAAGTGCCCCACAAACAAATGAGCAGAGTTCAAAGTTCCTCCCACTACACTCCACGGGAGAGATCCTCTAAAAACTGGACCTACCTCCCCTACAAGGTGCCATGGTGTTCTCCTGCCAGGCATAAAACTGTATAAAACTGTATATATTCTCTACCTGCAATTCTGAGCTCCCAGCACACCCCTCCACTCTCACTCTGAGGTCTGGAGGCCTGTCCCCCAGGAGTCCAGATTCTTGGGTGATTTCTCAAGGGATATGGACAGGGCCTAGACAGCAGCTGGTCAGTGCTGATTCTGCAGCATGGGAGTGAGGAGAGGACAGTTGGCTGAGAGGGAACCACACTGGAGCAGCGGTGCCCCTAGGTGCATAGCAGCAGGTGTTTTTGGCAACAATAGGGCACACTCCCAGATATTCTGAAGCTACGCCCCCTGTCTCCCTGGGCAACCAGAAGAGGCCAGGCATCTTTTCAGGTGGCAACCACCACAGAACATATCTGGGATGGAAACACACGCCCCGTGAGTAAAGGGTTTGCATGAGGTGGTACCGGCCTGGGTGGAGCCCAGGGACTAGAAAAAACATGCGCAGAGCCGGGAAATTCCCAGGGCAGGGCTGACCCAGAGGACCACTTTACTGAGCCTAGGATGCACCCAGCCCTCAGGGGATCGTCAGCCTATAGACAAAGGAAGGCAGGAAGCTAGAACTGACAGTTAACTGAAAACAAACCAGCAAGAGCAAAGACAGGGCCTGAGGCACAGGCTCTAGGAACTCAAAACAGCTTCTCTTCTGCAGGGGAATTTAGCAGGATCAGAAACAAATTCCCGCAAAGTTGTTCTGTTCTGTTCTGTTAGTAACATCAATCAGGGGCAGGGCTGGAACTGAGTGAATGCCCCCCAGCCTCGATCAAGTGCAGGAGGTTGTCAGACCTCACCTCCCCCTGCTGGATAGAGGCATAGTGCAGTGGCCTGGCTGAGCAGATATAGATTTCCTTGTGATTCAGGCAGGTGCAAACCCCTAGAGTATCTGTTCACTAGCGGCAACTGGGTGAAAGCCCTGTGGGGCTATCAGTGACTGGGTGTGACAGAGGTGCAAGGTGGGGAAGGTGGCATCAACCTTCCCAGACTAATCTATTTGCTGGGTGGGTGCTCCTGACTTCACGGAGCACTGGAGCAAGTCATATCTGTGTTTTCACCAGACCCCTGCAATCCAGTTGCCAGACACCTTTTAAACTCTCCCACCTGAGACAGGTGCTGACTGAGACAATTGATTTGGACCTTTTGAACTGAGCCGATTGCCCAAGGACTATTCAAGTGGTGCCCTGGATGTGTGGTTGTAGGAAAGTTTGATTTTCCTTTTCCAATAGTTGCCTGTGGGAGGCGGGGTGACTTAATTGCTGATATTTCTCCACAGCTGAGTCTTCAACCCAGAGTAACTGTTTCACTAGGGTCAGACAGAGACCAGCTGAAAACAAGACAGAACCACTTAGCCCCACCACACCAAACAAGTCCCCAGTTTCTCAGGCCGTAGCACTGTATGGGTCTTCAACAAAGCTCAAGGGGAAAAATCAAATGGTATAAAATGATCATGAAGCAGAATCAGCAAGAAAACACTGTTAACATGAATAACCAGAATAGATCAACCCTCTCAAGGAAAGATATGGCAGATGGAACTGAAGATTCCATTCATAAACAGCTGGCCGAGATGTCAGAAATCGAATTTAGAATTTGGATTGCAAACAATATTAATAGAATGGAGGAAAATATGGAATTAGAAATTTGAGAAGCAATTCAAAAGTCAGAATTAGAAATTCGAGGAGCAATTCAAAAGTTGTCTCAAGAATTTAACGAATTTAAAGACAAAACCACCAAAGATTTTGATGCACTGAAGCAAGAATTTGCAGCCCTCAAAGATCTGAAAAATGCAGTGGAAGCCCTCAGTAACAGAGTGGAGCAAACAGAAGAAAGGATTTCTGACATTGAAGACAAAGCCATTGAACTCTCCCAAACTCTCAAAGAGGAAGCGAAATGGAGAGCAAAAATGGATCATTCTTTCAGAGAGCTCTGGGATAATACAATGAAGGCTTACCTTCATCACCTGAAAGTGATGAAGTGGCATTGCAAAGCACAGAGGCCCTTCTCCATGAAATTATGAAAGGGAATTATCCAGACATGCCAAGAGATTCTGAAATTCAGATGGCAGACAGTTTCAGAACCCCAGCATGACTCAATCCCAATAAGACATCCCACAGGCATATCACAATTAACTTCACTAAAGTTAACATGAAGGAGAAAATTCTCAAAGCAGCAAGATGGAAGCAATCCATTACCCACAAAGGGAAGAATATTAGAATGAGTGCAGATCTCTCTGCTGAAACTTTTCAAGCCAGAAGAGGGTAGTCCTCGACTTTTAACCTCTTAAAGCAAAATAACTTTCAACCCTGGATCCTGTATCCAGCTAAACTGAGTTTCATTTATGATGGAGAAATTAAATACTTTAATGACATTCATATGTTGAAGAAATTTGCCATAACCAAACCAGCTCTTCAGGGTATTCTCAGACCTATCCTCCATAATGAACAGCCCAATCCTCTACCACAAAAGTAAACTCACGCAGAAACTTTTGATCAAACTCCAACTTCCACAGTGGCAAAAAGATTAAAAATGTTCACTGGACTTTCAAAAAAACCCAATACCCAAAATTTTACCAGACTTATCAATATTCTCCATTAATGTGAATGGCTTAAACTGTCCCCTAAAGAGGCACAGATTAGCCGACTGTATACAAAAACTCAGGCCAGATATTTGCTGCATACAAGAGTCACATCTTACCTTAAAAGATAAATATAGACTCAGAGTGAAAGGATGGTCATCCATATTTCAGGCAAATGGTAATCAGAAAAAAGCAGGTGCTGCAATTCTATTTGCAGACACAATAGGCTTTAAACCAACAAAAGTAAGGAAGGATAAGAAGGGTCACTTCATATTTGTTAAGGGTAATACTCAATAGGATGAGATTTCAACTATTAATATTTATGTACCCAACCAGAATGCACCTCAATTTATAAGAGAAACTCTAACTGACATGAGCACCTTGATTTCCTCCAGCTCCATAATAGTTGGAGATTTCAACACTGCTTTGGTAGTGTTGGATAGATCCTCCAATAAGAAGCTGAGGAAAGAAATTTTAGATTTAAACCTAACCATCCAACATTTGGATTTAGCAGACATCTACAGAACATTTCATCCCAGCAAAACTGAATGCACATACTTCTCATCAGCCCACGGAACATACTCCAAAATCAATCACATCTTAGGTCACAAGTCTAACCTCAGTAAATTTAAAGGAATAGAAATTATTCCTTGCATCTTCTCAGACTATCATGAAATAAAAGTTGAATCAGTAACAACAGGAATCTGCATACTCATACAAAAACATGGAAGTTAAATAACCTTATGCTGAATGATAGCTGGGTCAGAGATGAGATTAAGAAGGAAATTGCCAATTTTTTTGAACAAAATGACAATGAAGACACGAATTATCAGAACCTCTGGGATACAGCAAAGTCTGTCCTAAGAGGGAAATTTTTAGCACTGCAAGCCTTCCTCAAGAGAAGGGAAAGAGAGGAAGTTAACAACTTAATGGGACATCTCAAGCAACTGGAAAAGGAAGAACATTCCAACCCCAAACCCAGTAGAAGAAAAGAAATAACCAAAATTAGAGCAGAATTAAATGAAATTGAAAATAAAGAATTATACAAAAGACCAAAAAATCAAAAAGTTTGTTTTTTTGAAAAGGTCAATAAAATAGATAAACCTTTGGCCAACCTAATCAGGAAAAAAAGAGTAAAATCTCTAATCTCATCAATAAGAAACAACAAAGACGAAATAACAGACTCCTCAGAATTTCAAAAAATCCTTAATGAATATTACAAGAAACTTTATTCTCAGAAGTATAAAAATCTGAAGGAAATTGACCAATACTTGGAAGCACGTCACCTTCCAAGACTCAGCCAGAATCAAGTGGAAATGTTGAACAAGCCAATATCAAGTTCCGGATAGCATCAACCATACAAAATCTTCCTAAAAAGAAAAGCCTGGGACCAGATGGCTTCATGTCAGAATTCTCCCAAACCTTTAAAGAGGAACTAGTACCTATATTAGTCAACCTGTTCCAAAATGTAGAAAAAGAAGGAAGAGTACCCAACATGTTCTATGAAGCAAACATCACCCTGATCCCCAAACCAGGAAAAGACCCAACAAGAAAAGAAAATTATAGACCAATATCACTAATGAATATAGATGCAAAAATATTCAACAAGATCCTAACAAACAGAATCCAGCAACACACCAAACAAATTATACATCATGACCAAGTCGGTTTTATCCCAGGGTCTCAAGGCTGGTTCAATATACGTAAATCTATAAGTATAATTCAGCACATAAACAAATTAAAAGACAAAGACCGTATGATTCTCTCAATTGATGCAGAAAAAGCTTTTGATAATATCCACATCCCATCATGATCAGAACACTTAAGAAAGTTGGTATAGAAGGGACATTTCTTAAACTGATAGAGGCCATCTACGGCAACAAAAAAATCCTCAACCTAGAAGTTCACACTATAAGCAAAATTAACTCAAAATGGATCATAGTCCTAAATGTGAAACGTAAAACTATAACAGTTTTAGAGAAAAAAATGAAAATTTTTGTAATCTTGAGTTAGGTCAAAGACGTCTCAGTTATAACACCATAGGATACTCACAAAAGGAGAATAGAAAGTAAGTTGGAATTCATCAAACATTAAAATTTTTCACACTATTAACAACTATTTCTCAAGAATGAAAACAGGCTGGAAAATGGTGTTTGCAAATCACATATGTAACAAAAAACAAAACAAAACAAACAAAAAGCAAACAAAACCCCCTTGTATTCAGACTATATAAAGGACTCTCAAACCTTGATGATAAGAAATGAAAAAAAGTGATTTTCAAAAGGTCATGTGAGAAGATCAAGATGGCCAACTAGACACAGGTAGTATGTACAGCCTTAAAGAGAGAAACCATATTCTCACATTTTGAAGAGATCAACTGGGAGCAAATACTAGGATTCACCAAAGAAGTGAGGGAAAGCATCAAAACTGGGTACAGTAAGGGTTCAAGGCAATTTTCCCAGTTTGGGGCTAGCTAACAACTGGGGAAACTCTTGGATGTGGTGAATTGATAAGAGAAGTCCCTAGGGTTCTATTCACTGTGCAAAGTTATTATGATCTTGGATGTAAGAGAACCTCTTGACCCACTCAGGTCATAAGGGAGCTGCTTAAAAATTGCACAGCAATACTGTTTCATAATGGGAACTGACACAGAACTCCACAGGTATCCAAGCCTAGGGCAGCTTGAGCCAGGTGTTATTTGAAAGCCTAGATAACAGGAAACCACAGGTACACCTGCAGCCATTGTGTAGCTCTAAGGAGGTATAAAGGAGGCCAAGTGCTCCCACACATACTCCTGGGAAGGCACCAACTTGGTCCCTGCTGAGGGCTGCTCTAGAGGCAGACTCGAGAAGACAGCATTTTCTACAATTTCTTACCCACACTCTTACCCAGGTGGGGCCTTGGACTTTCTGGTCCAAGTGCCATTTTGGAAGATTGACACTACGTTGTGACTTGCTCTTGGACTGGGTTTGAGTGGGACATGGCTTTCCCTGACTGACTGGGGAAGATCAGAGAAATAAGGCTGTATTTATTCAGTGTGCATCTGGGACAATGCCCGCCATCTTGCAGTTGGCTGCTATGGGACCAGACCTGCATCATATGAAACAGCCTTTAAATCAGCTTACTACTAAGTCATTTAAAAGAGTGAAATCATGTCTTTGGCAGCAACTTAGATGGACCTGGAAACCACAATCCTAAGAGAAGTATCTCAGGAATAGAAAAACAAATACTGCTTATACTCATTCAGAAGTTGAAGCTAAACACTGGTCCCACACATATTGTTATAATGGATTTTGGAGACTCAGAAGTGGGGAGGACAGAAGGGATTTGAGGGATCAACAATTACCTATCAGATGCAATATTGTCTACTCAGATGATGAATTCACTGAAAGCCCTGACTTTAACCATTATATAATTTATCTACGTATCAAAAAACCATACAAACACATGTACCCCTAAATGTACTGACATTAAAAAAAACACACAAAGTTGCAATTCAAAAATAAATAAATATATAACATGGGTTCATGCAATTCAATCATGTATTTCATCAAAGAGGATATATTTTGGCCAGAAAATACATGTACATATACATATATATATACATATACATACACATATGATATTCTTTTTGTACCTGTCCTCTCCTCACAGAGCTTCCATTTCTGTTTTGCTAAACTGAATATGTGACTGAAGTTTTAAAGCAGCCTGGGCATTTTAAGTGTCCAAACATTTGAAAAGTATACAATGTTCCCAAGATAAATGACAGAAAGAGATATTCAACAGAAAATAGTCAAAGATAATGACTGGGAAAAAATAAAATCAAACGGTTTCATATTTGTGCTCCCTGCCAAATTCAGACTGTTCAACGCACAGGCCGTGTATAGATGGCTTTGCGTCACGTGCCTTTAGCATGAGCTAGTCATGGCAGATGAAAAGCAGTCCTCCTTTGAACTGCTCTCCGGTTTAAAAATTCTTGTACTCTAAGATCCAGTCCCAGACAGAGAAAATGTTTCTTAGAACAAGAGAAGTTCTGAGATGGATTACAATCAGTCGTGGGTGCCCGTCTGAAGCACTGTATCAGGACTTTAAACCAGGCTTGCCTTTGACTTTTAGGACACAAGACCACACATTTGATGCTATGGTTTATCTAGCAAATCCCGATTTTCACGCAACGCATGCAGTGCCCACTGTGTGTCAGGACTGTGTTAGCCCCGAACAGGTACTCTGGCATACGGAATTCCCGCAAACGTGTGAGGTAATGCTTATATAAGAAAGTGAAAACTGAAACTACAGAGTGGCAAAATGAAAGCCTCAGATCTCCTTCCTCAGTCTGTTTAAAACATCAAAGCATTTTTTTATTCGTGCTCCCTCTTATCTAGCTCTCTTCTTTCATTCAACAAATTTCTGGACAGCGGAGCTGAAGCTGCAAAGACTTACTTAAACATTTGGGGAGCAAAGGTTTCACCAATGGCCAAGCATTAGGACAGTTTACCCCATGCGAGTGGAAGGATGAACTATTTTATTTCAATTTATCTATCATCAGTCACAGCTGTGGATAACGACAACTGACACAACCGCCACCACCTCCTCTAAAACAACTAATAATATGTGCATGACACAAATCTATAAATGTTTGGGAAATTCATTCATGTATTGTGTATTTTAATTTTCACAGCAATGATTAAGGCAGATAATGTTATTCCATTTTATAGAGAATAACACCAGGGCTTCACAAATTCAGACAAATAGGGCGTCTCCAATTCCATTCATTTCAAATTCTACTTCCCAGTTAGTCAGTGAGAGCATACTGAGCCACGCTGAGTAAGACATCTTGGGCATCTTCGAAGCCTTGGCCGCAACTTGATGTTAGGTCTCTTTTGTAGGCAAATCAGTCAGCCACTTCTAGGAAGAAATTGTCACTTTTATATAATGACACTTCACAGCCGCCTCTGCCTTCAGAAGAAATCAATGTCCTTTCAAAATTTCTTCTTGCATGTGAAGAGCAGACTAGTTTTCTGATAGCTCTCTGCCCCTGTTTGCATTAGGGAATGAACTATAGCTAATGCAATGTTCCTGTTCATATAGCCATTTGATAAATGTTTACCAAGAATTTACAATGTGTCAGGCATTTTATTACGTGATGGGAATGTGAAGATGAGCAAAGTAAATGTGATGTAACAGTTAGTAGGATGGACAATTAAATCATTAAAAGTACTTGTGTGATTGTGTTACTCTCTTGTTGTCCAGGTTAGCATAGCCTAGGTCAGCTCCACCTATACCACCCTGCTTTACTCCCTCCAAATGACCTGAAGATACTTGAGTACTGGATGCTTATTTGTGTCCACCATGGAGCCTTTGTGATTTTTAGACAGCATAAGTTGACCAACATATTATCATTGACAATTGCAGAGAGTTGGATCTTTACTAAGAGTGATCCAGGGAAAATAAATGCCTTGGTTTCACTCCATTCTCTTCCTTTGATATCCTTGCGGAGCTGGAGGGCACACAACACCATCCATGTAGTCTGGGTAGATTAGGTTTCTGAGCCAGAGAACAGGGAAGTGAACATGGAGGGTGGATATGGAGGGGAAATGGAGACCAGTATTCAGAGACCTAAAAAAGAAGTAAAAGTTAACCAGTACAGGGGGCAAGCTCTAGGCAGACAATATAGCATGTGCAAAGGCCCTGGTTAGGAGGCAGCGTGTGCCTTGGAGAAGCAGAGAGAGAGGCCAGTGTGGTAGCAAGGTAGAGAAGAGGGGGACACCAGTTGCTCATGACAGTGGGAAAGTAGGCAACAGCTTGTGCTTTTGCCCCTTATAGAACAAGCAAATTATTTTTGGCTGCATCTTAAAAAGGTTTTCAGCAAGGATAGTGGATAACACAATTTTGTTTACGCTTTGAAAAAACAACTTGGTTGCCGGGCCAATAATAGGAAGGGAGGTGAAGAAATATGAGGAGGCTGGTTAGGAAATGGTTATATTTTACATCCCTCCATACTGAGTTGTTGCTGCTGAGTCAAGTGACTGTGTCACCTACCTATAGCACTGAGGTATTATGAGTGCCAGGGGAGGGGCACTTAGGAAAAATTTGGGACAGAAATAATAAGAGCTGTTTCACATGACAGTGCAGAAACTGAGGCTGACCCTGGTGGCCTGAATGCAGGAAACAGTCCTTTCTAGCTAGAGAGACCTGTGTCAGCACAGAGTTTCACAGAAAGTCACCAAGTGATTAAGGAGGAACGCTCTGCTTCAGAGGAATCCACCTGTCCACAGGGGGCTGAAAGTGATGACTCAGGGCCTGTGAACTGTCACTCTTCTTTCATCCCCAGCTTGTTTGAAGGATTAATTTCATTTGCTCTTTCTTTGTGGCTCCCTAGGAATAGGCAGAGCGGAGGGAAGTTTCCAGGAGGACCGGGTTAAAAACTTCAGGGCTGATTCCTTCATCACCTCCATCGGCAGCTCGTGTTATTGTTGCGGCTGCCACCACCCTTCTCTCATTGCTCCTTGATGGGCCGGTTGTGGGAGAAACCTGCTGTTCCCTATTCCCCTGTGGGCCCCCTATATCGTCTGCTTAGCAGTCACCCCTGAGCCTTCTGGTAAGTGCCTGCCAGTAGGGAGGGAGGGCAGAAACTGAGAAATCTGCATGGACCACAGCTCTGCAATCCCTCACTTCCCTCTCCAGCCTCTTTTAGCACTTATCTCTCTCTCTCTCTCTGCCTTTCCTGTTTTCTTTTTTTTGCCTTGCTCTATTTGCCTCCAAAGTAATAACTCATTTCTCTCCAATTTTCTGAATGCAGTAATCATTTCTGCCAGGCCCAAGAGATGATCAAGTTAATGAAATTCCTGTCAATAAAAAAGAGGACATTTATTAAATGGAAATTATGCTTAAAGATGGCAGAGAGCATTACCCAAGGCTAAGGGTTCAGAAGAATAAAGAAATTATTTTGAGAACTATTTTGTTTGGGATGATTTGCATTAAGCAGGAGCATGTGCAGTATGCAGAGACTCCTTGCTTGATGAGCAGGTGGAAGGGGTGGCTGAACTTGGGGCTAAAGACCCAGAATCCTGAGTCTGACGGAATCCTGTCTGTGTTGTGGACTAGATGTGTGATCCTGGAGAGATTATTTAGTCTTTCTGCCTCTATATCCTCATCTGAGCAATGGGAATAGCTACAAAATTCTGCTTATGGAGTTTTGTCAGATGAACTGAATGAATTGATGTTATATGCTCAAGACAATGCTGGCACGTAGTAAACGCATTCTAAATGTTTGCTGTCATTATGAGGTGAGTAACAAAGAGAGTTAATCTCATTTTACAAATTATAAGATTAATGAGGTTCTTTTCAGAAAGAAAAATAAAACTTGAGAATTCAGTTGTTTCTTAGATCACACATTAAAACAAATTGGACTTAAATAGAAACTACAAATGAGAATGCAAACACTATAATTATTTCGTGTAATAGTTCTAAGGTTTGAAATAAAGATGATGATGGTAATTTAGCTTAACAGAACATACAGATCCCCACCCCCTCAAATCACTAAACATTTTTTTATGGTCACCTCCTGAAGTGTTTGTTAGATTCCTAAAATATCTCTTGTCAGCTCCTCTAGCCTTGTTCCTATCACTGGGTAAAAATTGTTGCTTTCAGAAGTGATTTAGTTGGGTAGTAGCTGAAATACAGCAGAGGTGATAGGCATCTGTAAGGGCACAGTCAGGGCCTTGTTCATATATATATCTCCTGGTCCCCATTACAGATACTTGCTACACAATACTGCTTTGCCGATACCAACGCTCAGTAGATGGTGAGCGGATGACAAGTGAAATACTAAGTGAACATGAACACTTGGGGTCAGTATTCTTAGTAGAAGGCACCTGCACATCCACATGCATACAGAGATAAGTAGGGATTATTACACACATCCTAGGTATGGTTGTTATAGTAAAAACTTCACCCCACTTCATGCTCACTACAACCAGCTGGGTAATAAACATCTCATCTCCATTGTGTAAATGAGGAAACTGAGATTTATAAGGTGGAATAACTTCTCATAAAACTTGTATTTGAGCCAAAGTTCAAACTCAAACTATCTCCAATGTTTGTGTGCTCTACAAATACATAATTGGAAGGAGAATGTGTTTTCATTTTGTATCACTCTAAAGGAAATACCTGAGACTGGGTAATTTTTTTTTTAGACAATCACACTTTTTCACCATGAGGTTGATGCTACAGCATCACCAGAACTTGTAGCAACCTCAAACTCTTGGGCTTAAGTGATCTTTATGCCTCAGCTTCCCAAGTAGCTGGGACTACAAGTACCCACCACAATGCCTTGCTAATTTTTCTATTTTAGTAGAGAAGGGAATCTCACTCTTCCTCTGGCTAGTCTTGAACTCCTGAGCTTGAGAGATCTGCCTTTCTCAGCCTCCCAGAGTGCTAGGATTACACGTGTGAGCCACCGCACCCAGCGGAGACTGGGTACTTTATAAAGAAAAGAGGTTTATGTGGCTCACTCAGCCACAGTTGGACAGACTGCGGGAGTATGGCATGAGCCTCTGCTTCTGGTGAGGGTTTCAAGGAGCTTCCAATCAAGGTGGAAGACAAAGTGGAAGCAGGTGGGTCACATAGCCCGAGAGGGAGCAAGAGAAGGAGGACAAGGGGCTGGGCTCTTAAACAACCAGCTCTCCTGCAAGCCAGTAGAGAGAACTCATCCTTTACCATGGGGAGGGATCCACGCCATTCGTGAGGGATCACCCCCGTGGTCCATACACCTCCCACCAGGCCCCACCTCCAACACGAGGATCAAATTTCAGCCTGAGATTCAGAGGGCCGAAGCACGCAAACTATATCAGAGGGTGATTTCTTAAATAAAGTATTGGTCAGGTCACCTGAAACACAAAAAATGTCTCTGGCAGAAGACAGAGATCTTTAGAATTTGTTTTCTGACATAAAAGTATTGTAATTGTATGTTGGTTAGTTATTGCTGCATAACAAAGCACCTTGACACTCAATGGCTTTAAGAAGAATAAAGTATTTATTATTACTTACGAATTTGTAGGTCAGCTGGTGTTTGGCTTTACAGGTTGGGCTGGAACTGACAGTTCTACTTTGCATTATGTGTCTAGGGTTGGCTGGGGCAGTTTTGCTTTGGACTGCAGTGACTGGGCTGGCTATGCTTCACGGGAATTTCGCCTTCCTCCTGGGATTATGAGCTAGCCAGAGTACACTCTTCTCATGGCAAGGCAGAGCTGCAAGAGTAGAACGCCACACTCAGCAAGTCCCGGCTTGTGTCATCTGAAGGCAAGTTATCTGGCCAAACCTACAGTCAGCGAGTGAGGAAATTTACTCTCCTGGTAGAGGTACAGATAACCGCAAAGTCAACAGTGTTTCACTGAGAGAGTAATTAGAGAAGCAGCACTCCTATGAGTGAGAGAATAAGGAATTTATTATAAAGATTAAACCTTCTGCAATTGTGAGAGCTGGTTCAAAAGTTCATGTAAGGATATTGCCTCTATATCTGATGCTGAGCCTAAGGTGACCAGGGCCAGCAATTGGGAAGAAAAGTTAGGCATTACGTGGTAAGAACGACCAACTGGAATCCACATTAGTCTCTGACTGTCTCCAAGCATAAAGACAAGGGCAGCTTGCAGGAGGAGGTGGTGCCCATGCTGGTGTGTGGCGAGCTGCTCATGCACCCACCTCCAGAGCTGCAGAAGGGGAAGACAGATTTCCAGCAAGAGCTGGTGACCCATGAGGCTGGCTGCTGCCCCACGTGAACAAGGAGGACAGCAGTTCAGTGGGAATGTGTGTGAGCTGCAGGAGTGCAGGCTCCACACCCTCCTTTGGAGCATAAAGAACAGCTGCTGCTTTTCTTTCCTATTTCAAAACTGCAGAACTTTCTCATGCAGCAAAGAGAAATCCAGGCCCAGACAGAAGAAAATTTTTGGAAATAAATAGTTCCAGGTTTATTAAGCTTTGAAAAAAAAATTGCCACACATGAAAAGGGTGTGGATTCTATAAGAGGTAAAATATTTAGGCTGATAATGCAAATGCCTTCATATAATAGTTGTAGAGAGAATGAGCCAAGGCATGAGTGAATTATTTGCATGTCACTACCAATTATTGCTTATTGAAACTGAAGATTTCAAGGGCCCTTATCAAGTTTATAAATCTTGCTTCTACCCTCTCTGAAGAAAGCAATAAATATGGATTATAATGGGGCTGGGAGACAGAAGAGGGTAAGTTTCATAATAAAAATATAAAGAATGGGCTTACAGGTGGAGGCTCTTTGATGATCCATATTATGGCTTTTTCCTATGTCACATTCTTGCTGTGACTAAAGAGGAAGTAAGGGCCACCTCATTTAGGTTTTTCCTTGGTGGGAGTTATACAGAAACAACTAGAGAAAATGTTAAATGACCAAGAAGCAATAAAGCATTGAGGAAAAAGTATTGGCTTAGAAGTTTGGAGACCTGGGCACTATATCTGATAGTTACACAGTCCTGAGTCCTGAGTAGGTTTTAGCACCTTCATTTTCTCTTTTGTAAGCAGAAGTGCTGGACAAAATAAATCTCTTTTTGCCTTGTATATGTTACATGCCAAATTAGGCCTTAGACTATTCTGGTGACTTGCACCATTATACAGGCTGCCATGTTTTTCTGTTTGCTTCACATTTACACCTGTGTGCTTAGACTTTGGAGTAAGGGACTTTTTGGTTATTTTCTCCAATCAGATTGCCAACTAGTAGATTATTTTGCTTATAATAGAATAATTGCTATAACTTTGGCTAGAACAATTTATCTTATTTCTTCATCAATTTCTTCACTCTCTTCTTCCTAAGTTTAAAAGGTATGGGTTTATGTGATTGCCCACTCTGCTCCATTGGAGTAAATCAAGTGTTCAAAACAAGAAATTGAGCCAGTTCTTTCTTCCTGGTATTGAGAGGTACAAATAAAGGGAGAGAAAAGGACAAAGGGTGTTATATGGTGCTGAGAGTGGAAAGTAGTTGAAGTGGAGTGTAGGAGGGGAAATGGGGGAAAATAAATCCTTGCAAAACACAGCAGTTCTGTGATTTGCCAGCAAAACTGGGTCTCTGAATTGGAGCACAAAGAGTATTGCACAAGTGACAGTGTATATATCTGCAGCTAAACTATTTTTGTTAATGGAAAGTTTGAAAGAGTAGGGAATTCAGCCCTGCTTTGAATTAGAGACAGAGTTATAGAATCTGAGATTACTTAATGAGCTTCTGCTCTGAATGGCCACCTTGATGTATGAATAAAATGAACAAAGTTTGTGCATTGCATAACAAGCAGAACTGTTTCCAAATAACCCTGGGAGCTACCCTGAGTTGCCTGGCCAATGACCCACCAAAGATGAGGACCCTTTTTCTCCCAGTGAAAGTGGCTACACCTGAGATCAATTTCCTATAGGACTAGGATTTTTCATCATCTCAAGAACCAATTTTCCCCCCAAATCAGAGCAGCTGGCTTTTTCATATAACTCTCATAAACAGCTGTCATCTCAAATCCAGACTGCTTGGCAATAAGCATTCTTTATCTTTTTTACTCTCACTCTAGGGATGTAAAAATGGAAGGCCAACAAGGGGGAAGGGCTGCTTCCTCTGGAACAAAACCCACATTGCGTCTAGCAGATGCCTTGGCTGTATTCATCTAAATCCTCCAGAAAGCATCTACCATAACCCAGCTTCAAGTGCAAGAAATTTATGAAATATAAGGGGCAAGTAATATGGGGAAACAGGAAAAGACTTTAGACCACAATGTGGATCTGACCATGTGTCAAGAGAAGAGGAAGGAAGACAGATTAGGAGGAACAATCTTGGACTCTGGTGTAGTTCTGAGATAGTTTTGGCCAGTCCAATGGGGAGGGACAAAATTACTCACATAGAAGTTCCACATTGGCCCAAAATGTCTAGGCCTTTAAACCCCTAGGTGGCTCAGCCTTTCAGCAAGAGCATTGCCTTACTGTGGTAGATCTCAGGGGCCCCCAAAGAGAAGGACATCAATTAGCTGCATTCCTTGTGGTGGATCTCTCTTGAAGTGAGGTTGAGAGGCACACCTCCACACCAGTCTCTTGGGTCCTTGCATGCCTTTCAGTGGGATGATAAAAGACTAAAGTACAACATGCATTTCTTTTTTGAGACGGGCTCTCACACTGTTGTCCAGGCTGGAGTGCAGTGGCACTATTATAGCTCACTGCAACTTTGAACTCCTTCAAGCAATTATCTTGCCTTAGCCTTGTTGCTGGGACTTCGGGTGCATGCCACCATTCCCAGCTATTTTCTAAACATTTTTGTTTGTAGAACTGTGGCCTTACTTTGTTGCTCAGGCTGATCTTGAACTACTGGGATCAAGCAATCCTCCTGCCTTTGCCCCTGAAAGAGCCAGGATTATAGGCCAGGGCCATAGCACCTGGCCTTCCATTATATTTAGAAAGGCAGTGCTACTCATGTTCTCCAAGAACAAAATAGAGAAAACTCAGTAGTGTCATGATGGTTTTTATTTTTATTTTATTTTATTTTTTTGAGACAGAGCCTCAAGCTGTTGCTCTGGGTAGAGTGCTCTGGCATCACAGCTCACAGCAACCTCCAACTCCAACAATTCTCTTGCCTCAGCCTTCCAAGTAGCTGGGACTACAGGCGCCCACCACAACACCCGGCTCTATTTTGGTTATAGTTGCCATTGTTGTTTGGCAGGCCTGGGCTGGATTTGAACCCACCAGCTTTGGTGTATGTGGCTGGCACTTTAGCTACTTGAGCTACAGGTGCCGAGCCAATGATGGTTGTTATTACAAAGCTGATTTTTAATAGCAATTTCAGAAAGAAGAGATGAGCCATGCTATAGAATCCCACTTCCTTAAATTTTAAACAGGCCATGCATCATCAAGTATACCCTTCCCTTTTGTCTCCCCAAACTAATGCTTAAGCCCTGCACTGGATATTGTTTGACATTCAGTATTATCTACTCTTTTAACTCCTTTTGAACTTCAGGGGCTATATGTCTGTGAATTGTACTTCCCAAGAATTTCTTGTTTCCAGCCCTATGATGTTATTTATATTCTGTCAATTAGATGCACTTACATAAAGGTCTAGAAGAGGTAGAAGCCTACTACTGTTTCCTCTAGTAGTGGCAGCAGATAATTTTAGATAAAGTTGACATCTAATGTGTACTTTCTGCCTTTAACCTGTCTAGTTCTTTTAACAGGCCATGATGATAAGTTTGTGATCACCAACTTATCTGTATTAAATCCTATTTTTTGAAATACCTCAACTAGCTGTAGTTTTCCTGAATTATAGAAATATGTTATAATACCTTCTGCTCAGATTTCTATATCCTTATCCTAGCCACCTTCAGAAATTCAGTGGAACCCTTTAAATCATAAGCAACCATTTAATTCTGTGATGGCTACGACTGGCATCTCTTTCTCATATTAAGTTAAATTCTTCCTCCTTAGAATGCTCCTTTGGTATAATTCTATCACTGTGACCCTTCAGAATCAATGTAATCATTCTTCACATGACAGTTATTGAGATACGTTAGATAGCTTTTTATTTTCTACTACTTCCCAACTATCTGCCCAATATTCTATTGTCTAGAAAGAATGATCTTAGTTTCTCTGTCTGTGAGTTTTCTCATCATCCTGAAGTCTTCTGAGGATAAGTTATATGGTAATTATTTCAACGCTATTTTTTTTACTTGAAATAGTCTTTATACACTTTAGCTAATGCTTGATACTTTAGTGTAGAAAATAAGTCAGGAATGAAATGGCCCATAAACAAAGTCAATTAAAAAGTTATATCTGGAAAAAAACCTGTAATGAAGATGACAGTCAAAGAGTAATATCTATAATATGCAAAGAGATTTTACAAATTTATAATAAAGAACATTTTTTCAGAATAAAATCTCAAGTATGTGCACAAATAATTAATGAAAGGTACAACCCAAATGACTGACAAATATAAAATAATGTGTTCAAATTCAACTATTACTCAGGGTAATAAAAATAAAACTAATGTAGAGACATTCTCTTTTACACATTAGACTAAGAAAATGACTAAAAGTGTAATAATAGCAATTTAGATTAGGAATGTGGATAAAATTTTTCACTCATATTTTTATGATGCAAAAATGGAGTATTACCACATTTTCTGAACATGCAGTCTTATAATACCTATTAAAATAAAAATTACATACACCTCTAACTCTGAAATTTTATCCCTGGGAATCTATTTCTAGAAATAAAACACCAATATGTGAAAGTATATTTATAAGAAGGTGTGCTATAATGATATTTGTAGGTAGAAAAAGAAAGAGCATCAAGTGAATTACCAGACACGGGAGAATTAATGAATAAATTATAGTGGCCTACAACACCAATGGATATTATATAGTCATTTTTTAAAAAGAAGGTTATGGATGGACTCATTTTTGAGGGATTTATATGAGATTGCTGAATAAGGCAAGCAAGAAGCAAAAAGGTATTTATAGATTCAGCAAAAAGGTACCTTTTCGCTTCTTGCTTGCCTTATTCAACAATCTTATATAAATATAAACATAATTTTATTTTCAAAAATTAACAGTGATAAGACAAACCCGTGTTTCTCTTAACATAATTTTATTATGAGAAACCTGTGTTTCTCATAAAAATAATTTTATTTTCAAAAATTAACAGTGATAAGGGAAACCTGTATGTGTGTATGTATAGAAAGAGAGAAAAATAGAGAGATACAAACACAGAGACATATATGTGCACATAGATCAATGTAGAAGTACTTGGCTACACAGAAAAAGACAAAAACATTCACATTAGATTATTGACATAGCCTGAAGGGAGGTGGAAAAGGGTAGAAGGGAGAAAGAGAAATAGAGGGGAGTAATATTTAGTGGAGAAAAGGCAAAAAGAAGAGCCTTTTGATAAACACATGCCCTTAAGGAAGAGATTTTTAAGATATTTAAGAGGAGAGATATTCCATGTTTATTGAAGGAAAAATTCAGTATTATTAAGATGTCAGTTCTTCCCAATTTTATTTATAGATTCAGAGTAATCTCAATCAAAACCCCATCAAGTTATTTTGTGGATATGAAGAAAACTGATTGTAATATATAGAAAAGCAAAGGAACCTGAATAACCAACATAGCATGAAGAAGAACAAAGTTGGAGGACCGATACTACCTGACTTCAAGACTTACTATCTATACTATTTACAGCAATCAACACAGTGTGCTATTGGAGAAAGAATAGGCCAGTACATCAATGGAATAGAATAGAAATCACAGAAATAGATGCATCTACAGTCAATTGCTCTTTGACAAAAAAAGCAAAGGCAATTCAAGGGAGGAAAAAAAGGTTTTTCAACAAATGGTGCTGAAAAACGATCTTTACATGCAAAAAAAAAAGAGAGAGAGAGAGAGATTAGACACAGACGTTGTATCTCTCACAAAAATTAACTCCAAATATATGATAGACCTAAATGTAAAATTTGAAACTACATAAATTTTAGAAGTTAACATAGTAAAACCTCTAGGTGATCTTGGGTTAATGGTTAAGTTTTTGGATTCAACACCAAAAGCATAGTCCATGGAAGAAAATAGATAAGTTGGAATTTATTAAAATGGAAAATTTCTGTACTCTGAAACACTGTTAAGAGAATTAAAAGGCAAGCAATAAACTATAAGAAAATACTTACAAAATATTACCCTGCTAAAGCACTTGTATCCAAATGTATAACTAATAAAAGATATACAAAAAACTCTTACAACTAATGATAAGAAAAGATTCCCAATTAAAAATAAGTAAAAATATTTGAACAGATTCTGCACCAAATAATGTAAACAGATTACAAATAAGAATATGAACAGATATTCAACATCATATGTTGAATTGCAAACATGTGAATTGCAAATGAAAACAATAAGGAGATACCACTACATACCTATTAGATGGTAAAATTCCAAAACATTGACCACCTCAAATGTTGGAATGGATGTGGAGCAATAGGAACTACGTTCATTCCTGTTGGGAATAAAAAATGGTACACCCACAGACAAAAACAGTTTTTCAGTTTCTTACAAAGCTAAACATAGTCTAACTTATGATTCAGGAGTCAAATTATTGGTATTCGCTCAAATGAGCTGGAACTTTATCCACACAAAAACATGCCCACAAATGTTTATAGCAGCTTTAATAATAATTGCTAAAAATAACTGGAAGCAAATGATATTTTTCTCAATAGGTGAATAGATAAAAATCTATGGTACTTCTATACAATGGAACATTACTCAGTGATAGACAAACTAAGTTAAGGCCAGGTGTGGTGGTTCACACTTGTAATTCTAGCACTCTCTGAGGCTGAGGAGAGTGGATTGCTTGAGCCTAGAGGAGGGGTCCTCAAACTGCGGCCCGCAGGCCACACATGAGACAGTGTGATTGTATTTGTTCCCATTTTGTTTTTTTACTTCAAAATAAGATATGTGCAGTATACATAGGAATTTGTTCATAGTTTTTTTTTTTTTTAAACTATAGTCTGGCCCTCCAACAGTCTGAGGGACAGTGAACTGGCCCCCTGTTTAAAAAGTTTGAGGACCCCTGGCCTAGAGTTTAAGACCAGCCTGAGCAAGAATGAGATACCATCTCTACTAAAAAAAAAAAAAAAAAAAGTAGAAAAATTAGTGAGGCATTGAGGCAGGCTCCTGTAGTCCCAGCTACTTGTGAGGCCGAGGCAAGAGAATAGCTTGAGCCCAAGAATTTGAGGTTGCTGTGAGCTGTGACACCACAGCACTCTACCCAGGGCAACAGAGTGAGACTCTGTCTCAAAAAGAACTAAGTTACCAAGCCATGAAAAGGCATGGAGAATCATTAAATGCATATTGCTAAATAAAAGGGGCAAGTCTTAAATGGCTAAATATTGCATGATGCCAACTATACAATATTCTATGTATTAAGCAAAACTACAGAGACAGTAATGACCAGTGATTGCCAGGGGTTTGAGGGAAGGGGAGATAAGGAATGAATACATGAAGCACAGAAGAATTTTGGGGCAGTGAAACAATCCTGTTCAAAAGTGTAATGGTTTATATGTGATGTTATGCTTTTTTCAAAATCCATAGAACTGAACAATAGAAAGAGTGAACGCTGATGTAAACTCAGTGTATCAATATTTTGATATTGGCTCATGAATTACAACAAAAGTCTCATGCTAATGCAAGATAAATTTATAATGGAGAAACTGTGTGTGCAAGAGAGGAGCAGAGAAAGTTTGTGGGAAGTCTGATCTGGTCAATTCTTCTGAAAACCTATTTTTTTTTTAAATGCACATAATCAAAATGTGCATTTTTCCACATAAAATTATATATGTACATGATTATTTCTTATTTAATTTAATAAGTAATTAAGTTAAAAAGAAAAAAATACATTACTAAATCAGCAAGGTACTATCATTGACTCCAATCTCTGAGTGGG
Source organism: Nycticebus coucang (assembly GCF_027406575.1). Lineage (NCBI taxonomy): Eukaryota > Metazoa > Chordata > Mammalia > Primates > Lorisidae > Nycticebus > Nycticebus coucang. The sequence goes on along the minus strand of NC_069787.1, from coordinate 75,148,956 downwards.
TGAATTGCATTTTTCCTGCTTTATGAAGGGTGAAGCCTGTTTCCATCCCAATCTGAGTCTCGTTAGCTCATCTTCTCTCTGATGCACCTTCAGTGTTATAACTTCTGCAGTACATTAATGCTCATATTTTTATGTTACAATTTTAGTGCTTTAGAAAAATCTATATTCTATGGTCTTTCAGGAGATTAGTGTTCAATTACTGAATAGATTGGTGATGATGACCTCCTACTATGGGTCTGGCATTCTTCTAAGCATGTTATACATGTCACTTCATTTAATACTTAGAAAAATTCTATAAGGCAGATGAGACACTAGCCACATTTTACACAGGATTAAACTGAGACCCAGGGCAGTTAGTCAAGGTTATTTAACCAGTAAACTGCAGAGCATGGACTAGACCCAGGAAGCTGTGTGTTTGAGGACAGAGGATACTGCTTCATGTCAGTGGTTGACAACCTTTACAATGACCTGGAGTACTTGTCAAGGATACCAGTATCTGATCCTGCTCTAGGTATGATTCAGTGATAGGCCTAGATATCTGAGATTTTTGACAGATACCCCAGATCATTCATGCAAGTGCATGGTTTTAGGAGTATGCCTTGAGAAATCCTGAACCTTAATGAAGGAGACAAGTAGACTAAAGAAAAAGAAAGGGGAAGAGATTTGTGAGTTTCTCCAGAAGCAGTAACATTAGAGAACAGAAACTGAATTTACAGAAATCAGTGGAACTTGTATTTGATTTATACAGCAATTAAACCTCCTGAGACTAAATGCTACGATCCTGGTAAGGAGTCAGTGTAAACAAAGGAGGCAACGTCAGTGCTGAAGACACACAGATTTATGCTTTGAGATGCACACTTCCCCAAAGTTGAGAGAGGACTGGGAATAGGAACAGTACAGAGATTGGGAGGCTGCTTTTCCTACCTTGGTGAAAGGGTAACAGTGCTGAGTGGCCTGATGGCCTTGCAGCAACACTCAGGAACTCATAGTTTCCTGACAAGCTTTTGCTCACCTGCCTCCAGCAGACCCAAACAGCAACAACCATTTGTTTACGGACTACCCCTTCGACTTTGATATAATAGGTCTTCTGTTTTATGGCTGAACATTAAAAAGAAAAGGAATACATATGAGGTCTCTATATGGAGCAGCTCTTGGCATTAAGCAGGCAGCCAGCTGGACACTAGCATGCAGCAGGTCAGGAGGTGTCCAAGGATTCCCTTTAGAGGAAAGGAAATGATGGCCGAGCAAATATGGAAACAATATCAGCAGGCCAGAGGCCTGGGAGTTAGTTCATCTGGTTCCATCTGTTCTTACTTGCTCTCTGTGACAATCTCTAGTTGACCTGAATTCTTTAATGTCTCTTTAGGAACTTCCACTTTATAAGAGTCTCAAGAGCAATAAAACTTACAAAAATTCATATGCCTAGACTGTAATTCTTGCCAAGTATACAAGTATCTTTGAGCATTCATGTGTCAGTGTTTTTTAAAACTATCCAGGTGATATCAATGTGCTTCCAAATTTAAGAGAAACTTAGGTATATGGAAACCTTGCCAAAGACAGCTCTGCATGCCACTTTTCAAAAATTAAAAATTTATTACATAAAGTTTAGGATACATTGTTGAAATTTTAAATCATATCTGTTTTAAAAAGAAAAATAATCCTGTTTAAACAGGATAATTAGGTTGCAACCCTGTTTGCTCACTTGGATCATCTCAATTGAAAAAAAAAGAGTATCCCAGGCCCAACCCAGAATACTTAAGTCAGAATTTCAAGGTACGGAGCAGGGATCTATATAATTTTTTAAAGTTGACGAAGTGACCCTCATGGCACCCAAGGCTAAGACCCACTGTGTTCCGTGGAAGATGTTTCTTGTGGGAGTTCTACTGAGCTTAGTGCAGTGAAGGAGTAGATAGTCCTTTGAGCCAAGTGAACATCTTAGTGGGTTTTGTTTATGTAAAACAAATTGAGTATGAGATACAAGTACCATACCCTCTTGGCTAAGGGTGAAGGGTACAAAATTCTAAGATAGTTTCTTTTTCCTTTTGCCACTTTGAAGTTGCCAATTCATTGTCTTCTGATCTTCAGTTTTTATAGTGAAAAGTCTATAGTCAGTTTCTTCTTTTCCCCTTGTGAAATTTGTCTTTTGTCTCTGATTTCTTGTAAGATTTTCTCTATCTTTGATTTCCGGCACTTTGATTATAAAGTGCTTAGGTGGAGTTTTTTCTTGACCTTGTTAGGGCTCTCTGAGCTTCTTGAATGTGGTTTAATGTCTTATAATACTTTTGGAAAATTCTCACCCTTAACTCTTTAAATATTCCTTTGGCTCCACTCACTTTTTTCTCACCTTCTGGGACTCCAATTATATGTATGTTAAATCCTTTGATGTTACTTTATAGACCTTAGATACCTTTCCCACTTTAAATTTTTTTCCACTGTGTATTTCAGTCTGATAATTTCTCTTGGCCTGTTAGGGTGGTGATAATGGTCCCCTATGACTTCTCACATTCTAACTAGAAGTAGAAATATTTTCCCTGAGTGATATTACTAAACTAATTTTATAGACAAAACCTGAAACAAAACAAAAACACAACACAGAAAACAAACCAAAAAAATCAGAGTCATAATAAGTTTGAGTAGTATTCCAGATGTCACATAGTTAGTATGTGGGATTCAATGTATACAGAATACAAACCAGGTTTTAAAACCTAGTATAAGTGTTCTTAAGAATCTCATCATTTTTCCAGATACTCCACAAATGCTTGTTGTTTGAGGAAGGTTATGAGACACCCTGCCTGTAAGCCTGATGTGTATCTCCTATTCCACTTAGGATTTCAGTGCTAAAATCCATCCACTGAAGAGATTTACTTTGATTCAAACACTAAAATCTGTAAGCCATTTGCCACCAAACCAGGTTAATGTTCTCTCTTAAACCAAACTCTGTGTTCATATCTCTGTATGTTTTTTAAAGGTAAATTTTATGTTCAATTTACTTTCCATTTGGTTGCATCAAAATTTTGCAAGAATGGAAGATGTCACTGAAACAGGATAATTAGAAACAGGTGACTACTTTCTCAGATGTGAATACAGTGGGAAATCACTCCAACATCACAAGTGCTACTTGCGTCCTCCAGGCACCCACAGGTCAATCACCACTGCAGGAGGCGGCTAGCCAGTACCCCTGCTGTCAGTAAGGATCTGTAAGCAGCCACTTAAGGAGCACATTCTGGCCAAAGTGTGCCTCAGGACAAAACCTTTCTTCCAGAAAGCATCACCATGAGTTTTCTGCGATATACCCTGAGGCCAAACTCTAACTAGAAGTGGAAATACTTCTAGTATTCAACATGCTGAGCAAGACTGGAATGTCTGCCATTCTGTTGAACCTATTTTCTTCTGACATTTCTCTCTTCCAAAACTTCTTATATTCCTCTCCAATTTCAGGCTTTAATTATTAGAGATTTATTCCTTCATTTGTTAATCTAAGCTTTGAGGTGCTCCTCTATACTCTTCTCCAGGTGCTAGGAGTAATTCATTGGTCAGATCAGTGATATTTCTGTACTCACAGAGCCTTCATTCTGATGGTCAAATTTCATGAATTAACATGAAAAGAAACAAGATAAATTTCTGTGGTAATGAGTGTACTGAGGAAAGGGGTCCATGTTTTGGGAGAAATTGAGAGCCAAGAATATTAATTTAGATTAGGAAAAGGGAAAATACCTATGAGGAGATAAATCTTTAACCGAAGATGAGTGATAAGAAGCTAGTCATGTGAAGCATGGAAGCAGAGTATCCAGGCAGATGACATACCAAGTATAAAGACAGGAAAGGAGTTGGTGTGTTTAAGGACAGAGGTGATACAGTGTGGGTAGAGCATGGTGAGCAATAGGGAAAGGAGTGGAAGATGGCATTGGAGAAATTTCCAGGTCATCTAAGTTCTTGTAGACCATGGCAAGGTACCTGGGTATCATTTTAGGAAGCCACTGGAAGGTCCGAAGAAGTAGGTGACATGAAATGATTTATTTTCTAAGAGAGTCATTCTGGCTGTGTATGGAGAACAAATTGCATGGGATGGGGGAGGACACAGAGGAGTCTACTAAGGGCTACTGCAATGTACAGCAAGAGACCAATGTACCCTGGACTAGAGTGGTGGCAGAGGCTGGGGTGGGGGGTGTGCAATAAATTTGAAAAGAGGTAGTGTAAAGGAAAGGATTTGAGAGTTTGGAGGTGAAGGAATACTCAGAGGAAGGAATCAGGAGGATTTCTAGTTTCAGGCCAAGCAACTAGTGGCATTAAGCGAGATGGAGAGAATTTGGGTTGAAGGGAGATTTTAATGTGCATGGTGGAGAATCCAGGGTTTTGTTTGCTCATTAGTGTCTAATGCCCTTTACACACCAAAAATATCAAAATAGCAGCTGCATATGTGAGTTAGGCACCAAGAAGAGAGGTCAGTGTAAAAATAACAATTTGGGAGTCTTCCACACAGTCATCAGTCTTGGTAAGATTACAGAGAGCACAGAAAGAGACTTGTACCTGGTCCAGCAGTGCTGTCCAACATTCAGAAGTCAAGCAAAGGAGGAGAAATTGGCAAAGATTGAGGAGCAGCCTGTGAAATTGGAGAGAAACCGGAAGTGTGACTGTCTTCACAGAAAACCAGGAGAAAAGAGTATTTCAAGAAGGAGTCAACTCTACTGAGCTGTGAGGGTGAGTGAGGTGAGAAAGGGAGAGTGACTATTGCATTTGGAAATGAGGAGGTTACTCATAGCCTGGAGAAGAGCATTGTCATTCCTACAATTAGAGAGTAGGCTGAGGAAAAATAAAAAAACATAGTGTGAAAAAATAGAGTCATTAAAGACAACTCTTGGAAGTATTGTGATGGGAAATGATAAAATGGGACAGTAGCTGGAGAAGGATATGAGATAATTTAAGCATTTATCTTAGGAGTGGGAGATACTGGAGTGTGCTGTTTGCTGATAGAAAAGATCCACTAGAGGAAACAAACTGATGATGCAGAAAGCAGAACAAATGAAGGGACAGAAGAAATGTCAGTTCATCCTTGAATTAGAAGGGAAAGCAGAGAGTGGAATAGGTGTGGTGATACAAACATGAGTGACCTGGCCCGCGGGTCAGTCGACAGGGATACCTGGAGGAGGGGGTGAGAATGGGAAGGGGCAAGAGGCACGAAGAATGGAGACAAGACAGGAGTCTGATCAAGTCTCATTTATTACAATGTTCTCTCAGGGTATATAAGGGTGGGTGAAAGAGGAAGTTTGCGTCACCGGGTATCCAAGCAACCCGGCCACAGCAGAAAATTCCCAACGGCAAGTTTCCAAGTTTTGCTCATATGATTTACAAGAAGAGGCCTAGCGTTTGCAGGGAAATAGAAACTTAAGTATGTTAGTATAGGAAATGGTGCTTGGCCTACAAAGTGGATGCTGTGGTGTCAGCCCTCCACAGGTCCCCCTTTTTTATAATATTTTTGAATGTACACTTTACTCTTAAAGTTTTGCTAGCTCTCGACCGAGAGGGCGGGATGACCGTGTCTGTCTTAGGTTGGGACCGCCTTACCATCTCAGCTGATCCTCCTTACCCGTCATGGGATACACGGTAGCTATCTGACCAGGTTCCTGTCTTAGGTTGGTAGGATAAGCAAAGTCTGAGATGAGGGTCCTCGTTACCCATCATTGACTAGCCAGTCCCCTAAGCGGTCCTGGTTATATGTTCATCTTCCATAGCCAGTCTGTGATAATGAACCTGGAGGGGCTGCATTTTAATAGCATCAATTTGTTGTTTTATAAAGGCCATGACTTTGTTAAAAAGAAAAGGTCCTAACGACAGTAATATTAGTAAGCCAAGGAAGGGTTGGATTGATTAAGTAACCTATGTGTGATGTTTAGCATTTTCAGGGTTTGGGGGTCTAGACTCGCATCCCTATTTTTGGGTAAAGCTATTGGATGGTAATTAGGTTTAGGAGGCATGTGGTTTACAATGTTTTCCAGTTGCTTCTGGACTATTCTCTGTCTCACCCGATCTTGGGGTCCACCTCCATCAGAGACGTGCACAGGTGGAGTCTTATTCCAGCAAACTGTTTTTCCTACTGTATCGGGACAGCCAGATTGGGCATATTTATTCGAGGTCCCCTGGACCTGAGGGACTATGTCCCACTCGCCTCCAAATGTCCCCAAAAAATGTCTGGTCAAGATTGCTGTAAAATAGGTATTATTATCTGTACCAGTGCATAGTTGAACCTGCTCATAACAGGTATTATGTACAGATGGATGGAATTCTATACAAGGGCATGATCCATGCTTGTTATTAGAGGTGGGGATAGTTTTAGCCTTTTTGCTACAGACCCATGCCTGTGCTCCACAAACACCTTGTCTCATTACTAAGTATGCTGTCTTATCACCACAATCTACATTTTGGAGAGGGGTCGTCTCACCATCCCAGGTGCCACCACGGCACTCGCAAGGAGTACCAGTTAATTTTTGTAAGAGTGCCTGAGCCTCATGGGGATTACCGAAACCACCTTGATTTTTTCATATCAGGAGAGAGATCCCCAGCAGTAGCCACATCCAGGTGCTCATAGTTACCTGCAAAGAAAAGGAAAGAAAGCCTTCTCAGGGGGTCTCTTGCTCCCTGGATTTAGAGGTGATGTTGTTATCTACTTGTTTGACCAGTCGTTCAGGTAACCATCGTGCCGCTTCCATCTCCTGTGAATATATGCATACGGCACCTCTACCCCAAATTAGAACCGGATTGGGGCCGTGCCATTTATTATCTAAAGGGTCTTTTGACAGGGCAGTAGCAAAATCCCGTTTAGTTTCTGGGTGCCAGAAGCAGTCTGCTGCAGACCGGCCGCCTTGGTCCAATGTGAAAAAATTTAAAATGAGTAATGAATGGGATAAGAGATTTCTTGGGGACCCCTTAACAGGGTACCATTCCCCCTTCTTTATTTTTTCTAGAGTGTTTTTAAGGGATAGGTGAGCACATTCTACTATGCCTTGTCCTTGTGGGTTATATGGTATTCCAGTGATGTGTTTGATATTGAGGTGTTTACAGAAGGTGTTAAATGCATGTCCTGTGTATCCTGGACCATTATCAATTTTAATTTGTTTAGGGGTGCCTAGTACAGCCATGGTGGCTAGTACATGGGCAATGACATGTTTGCTGGCCTCCCCTGACTGGCCAGTGGCATGAATAAATCCACTGAAGGTATCTATGGTTACATGAACATACTTGAGTTTTCCAAATTCAGGTAGGTGAGTAATATCCATTTGCCAGATGGCATTGGGTATGAGACTTCGAGGATTTACTCCTAGGTGGGGAGTAGAATTACACAAGAAGGGCATTGCTTTACGATGTGGCAGGCTTGTTCTCGGGTAATTTGAAACATGAATCTAAGGGTGTGAGCATTTAGATGATGTAATTGGTGAGCAGCAGAGGCTAATGCGATCCGATCAGGCTCTGTGGTGGTCTGAAATGGATTGCTGCTGGCTGGAACAAAGCTGACTGCCCCATAAACTTGTTTGGGTTTCGGGGCCTGGGGCTGGCCCCTCTCTCTGTTTCCCTGCTGAGAGGGGAGGGGATTTCCTTGATTGTCTGTTTTAGATTTACACTCATTGGCCTAATGACGGCCCCTATGACATTTGGGGCATAGGCCTGGAGGCTGGGGCCTCTTTGGATTAAGGGACCTCTCTTTTTTACAGTCTTTAGCAAAATGCCCTGGTTCTTCACAATTAAAACACCAACACTTAGCTTTTTGAGCTAGGAAATCTTTAACAGTATAGCCCTGTAAAGCCACGGCCATCACCAAGCCTTGTTGTTATGCGGTGCCAATGTCAGACCAAAGGCAAATATATCCCAATAGATCTGTTTTTTTTTTTTTTTTTTGTAAGGTCGGATAGCTGCCTGGCATGCCGCATTGGCATTTTCATAAGCCAATTGTTTGACAAAGTCCATTCCAGCTTCTGCGTTACCAAAAATCCTGCCTGCAGCTGTCAAAAGTCTGTGGACAAATTCTGAAAATGGCTCATCTGAAACTCCCCTTTCACTGGGAGTTTTCTCCAAGCCCTGGTTCCTGTGGCTTGGATTTACACATACAGACCCGGATCATATTGCATTTGAGCGTCTGTACTAGCAAAATCCCACTCGCCAAGAAGCATATCATAAGTCCAGCCATTTCCCACCTGAGCATTTCTTTTAGCAGTGTCTTTGCAAAATTCAGCATATTGAGATTTCCATAATAGGTAATCTCCCCCAGAAAAGGCAGCCCTGGCTAGGGTATACCAGTCGCCAGGGCTGAGCCATTTCTTTGCTTCTGATTCTAGTATAGCTAGTGTATAGGGAGCGGTGGCTCCATATTGGGCCACTGCCGTTTTTAATTCCTTAACCACCTGAAAATCAAATCCACTGTGATGTCTCCATGCTTGACCCTGATTGTCCGTGGTCTCTGTGACTGGGAATGCCTCTGTTCTCTCCTGATTAACAGGGGGCCTCCTCATGACTATACCCCTAATGGGAGACTGGGATATGGGGCCAGCAGATTCTTGTTCTCGAGGCCACTGCTCCTTGTGGTCCAATTTGCCTGTTTTAAGCTTTTCAAATTCACTGATTAGCTCCTGATGTTCCCTCTTGAGTTTTATTTGTTCTTGTAAATATGCAATTTTGTTCTCTAGATCCCTTTTTGGGTCTATCGCGGCCATTGCCACGGGCGGCGTGGAGGGCACTGCGCTATACAGGGGAGGCCATTTTCCAAGTGGGGGCCAATCTGGATTATGATACTTGGCCGTCCCCTCCTCTAACTCATTCCATTCTTCATCTGAAAGCTTATCATCAGGGTCTATTTTGAAAACTTTCAAGTCTGGGTAGAGCCTTCGTTTTGGCTCCCAGACTTTGACCTTAGGCTGTTTTACTTTTGGTTTGTTCTCCGGCTTAACTTTTGGCTGGACAGCAGGAGCCTTTTGTTCCTCTCTGTTTGGTTCCTCCTCACTCTCTAGTGAGATAAGATCTTCTTGCTCATTAAGCTGACAGCTAGGAGGAGTGCCCCCAGCAGCCCCGAGATCCTGGGACAGATCTTGGGATTTAATATCCTTTTCTTTGTGGTGATGTAACAGTTCTTCTGCCTTTTTTATGACATCCGCAACCGCGGGACAAACACTGTGACAACTAATAATATCATTAATGAGATTCCAGTAGGAGAAAGCAGTGACTGGTATTTTTTCAGGTCCAAATGTCTGATAAAAATCATTTAAAGCATCACCTACTCTTTTCCATCTTTTCTCATCTGTGGTTCCTCTTGAGGAAACCAAGGACAGACTTCTTTTAAGAAGTCAAAAAATTGAAATAGCTGTTTAATTTTGACCTTTACTCCTTGCGTCTTGAGTGCATTTCTTAACTGTTCCACAAATAACTCATGCTGACTGACTTCTTGTCCCATGATTACTACTACTCACCGAGATCCTCATTCCAATGCAGCAGGCTACCGTGCGGTCAGGTCCTGGTGTTTCTCGAGCTGGCTGGCTCCAGTAGCTTCTTCACCGTTTTCCCTTGTATCCAGGTCCCTGGTCGGGCACCACGTGACCCGGCCCACGGGTCAGTCAACAGGGATACCTGGAGGAGGGGGTGAGAATGGGAAGGGGCAAGAGGCACGAAGAATGGAGACAAGACAGGAGTCTGATAAAGTCTCATTTATTACAATGTTCTCTCAGGGTATATAAAGGTGGGTGAAAAAGGAAGTTTGCATCACCAGGTATCCAAGCAACCCAGCCGCAGCGGAAAATTCCCAACGGCAAGTTTCCAAGTTTTGCTCACATGATTTACAAGAAGAGGCCTAGTGTTTGCAGGGAAATAGAAACTTAAGTATGTTAGTATAGGAAATGGCGCTTGGCCTACAAAATGGATGCTGTGGTGTCAGCCCTCCACACATGAGCAACTCAGGTGCTTGTGTTTTTCTGCTGCTCTTTAGACAAGAACATAAATGGACAGAGTGTGAGTGAGGGCTAAGGACTTGATTACCTCTAACTGAAGAAAAATAGAAACTGCATAGTCAGGGACATAGGCATTTTGCTTTATTTTGAGAATTGACTTAGCCTATCACTTATATCAGGACATAGGTGGGGTGGGGATGGTTAGAAGCAGGAAATATGAATAGGCTGTAAGCACACTGGGGACTGTACCTGACTACTGATTCATATGGAGAATGGCATTGTACAACTTTGCATGACTCTGGAAAGTAAGAAGCTTCTAGCATGACTGTGTTTGTTGGTTGCTGTGCCTGCCACCTCAGTAGGTTGTATCAGGATGGTCAGTTCTATCAGAGGAGAGCTAAGTATCTTTGCCACCATCAGGAAAGGTCTCAAGCAGGCCCTCATGGGGATTTGGCAATGTTGACAGCTACTTACTAGATCAGGCAAACTGGAACCTGTACTACAAAGGCAGAGGTGTTAGGGTCTGGAGGGAAGCTCTTGCTGCTGCCAGGGCTGCCTGGAGGATGGTCAGAAATGTCAGCCTATATGGCTGGGAGTAACTGACTGAGATTCCAAAAGATGTTGGTTCTAACAAGACAGAGCAATGGATTTGGGTCAGTAGAGCTTGGAGAGAAGTCTGTGTCAGTGGAAGAGACAGAATGGAGATATTTATTTATTTATTTATTTATCTATCTAATTGTGGGTTTTTTTAAATTTTAGATTAATGTGAGGATGCAAACAATAAGGTTAGAAGATTTGCATTTATTAGGTAAAGTCCCTATTGTAGTTCTGTCCTACACCCAGGAGGTGTGCCATGTACCCTTACATTTTGCCCACTAAGAGCGCACCAATCCCCTTACCTCCTCTACTTCCTCTTTCCCCCTCTATTCCCTCTTTCCCCAGCTTGAATTGAATTGAATTTTTCTCTTGTCTGGGCATATATTAGTTCATCTACTGGCTTCATATCAGTATTGAGTACATTGGATACTTGCTTTTCCATTCTTATGATACTTTTCTAAGAAAAACGTGTTTCAACTCCATCCAGGTTACTACAAAAGATGTGTAGTCTCCATCTTTTTTAGGGCTCAATAGTATTCCATGCATACATGTACCATAGTTTGTTAATCCATTCCAGGGTTGACAGATGTTCTGATTGCTTCCACATCTTAGCAATTGTAAATTGAGCTGTGATAAACAATCTAGTGCAAATGTCCTTGTGACAAAATGATTTTTTTTTTCTTCTGGGTAGATGCATAGTAATGGGATTATGGGTTCAAGTAGAAGATCTATTTTGAATTCTTTGAGGAATCTCCATACTTATTTCCAAAGAGGCTGCATTAGTTTGCAGTCCCAAAAGCAGGGTAAAAGTGTTTGGGGAAAAGGGCCATGGGAAAGAAGATGAATGTTAAGCATGCTGTGTTGTCTCTGGTAAGAAAAGAGTGAGGCATAAAACTTTGCTGAGTTTAGACAGATAGACAAGAGTGAAACAGGAATCCTTTACTAGTTGGAGTCCTGGAGAGGAAGTGGGTCTTGTGAAAAGAAGCCAGAGAATTGAGATGGAGAGTAAGCACAGTTAGAAGAAGTTAGTTAGAAGGAAGTGGGAGTTTCTGGACTGTTTTAAGCCAGGATCCCTCCTGGGAACTGAGAAGATGCTGACCTCATCTACATTGAAAGAGGCTTGCGGGCTTAGCACCTGACCCATTTCACCTATGATCAGAAGATGAGTTTAGCTACTTTGGACCATATGAACTTGAAGCCTAAGTACATAAAGGATCAGCAAAATTCAAAAATATTCTTCAGTTTGTCCATAAATCTTAAAGCTGAGGGTATGTCTAGCAGCCCCACTGTGATACTAAAGCTAAATTATACATTGAGTCCTTAGCCTGGAATACTATGATTTTTCTGTCTCAGACAGGTGTTCATTAAAGGTCACTTGGCAACCCCTGAAACACAAACTTTCACACCTTAATAGCTGACTGTGTGAATTCATTTCCCTCTGTCATTACTCTGGATTTTGGCTTCAGGCTCAAAGTTGGGGAGATGGGAAAAAAAATAACTCTGTTCCATGATGCTTGGTAGTTTTTCTTTCTTTTTTTTTTTCTTTTTTAAGGACTTTTTTCATTATAAAAGTGATATGTAGTTATTAAAAATATAAAGAAAATATAGGAAAAATAGAAGTAACAAGGGTCCCAGTTCATTTCACTCACCAAACTTAAGTACTGTTAAATGTTTTGTTATTTTCCTTCCTATCTTGTATTCAAAATAGAGAGGTTTTTCTAAATCAGTTAAGGTCACACTGGATACATCATTATGTTCCCTGAATTTTTTTTTTTGAAGTTTTTGGCTGGGGCTGGGTTTGAACCCGCCACCCCTGTATATAGGGCCGGCACCCTACTCCTTTGAGCCACAGGCACCACCCCCCTGAATTTTTTTTATTAAATCGTAAACACATAGATCATGTAAACATGCATTTATGGGGTACAATGTGCTGATTTCATATAGAATTAGGAATGCTTACATCAAACTGGTTAATATATATCTCATCTCATTTACTTAGTTATTGTGTTAAGACATTTATACTCTACACTAATAGATCTGACATGTACCCTTGCATTATGCATCAAAGGCGTGATCCCACTATTTGCCCTCCCTTGATATGACCTCCCCCCTTCCCTCCCATCCCCCCTTCATCTGGGGCCATAGTTGTGATCTATTCTTTATATGAAAGTGTGAGTGATTGTATATTGGTTTCATAATAGTACTGAGTACATTGGATATTTTTTCTTCCATTCTTGAGATACTTTACTAAGTAGGATATGTTCCAGCTCCATCCATGTAAATGTAAAAGGGGTAAAGTCTCCATATTTTTTAAGGCTGCATAATATTCCATGATATACACATACCCCAATTTATTAATCCATTTATGGTTTGATGGGCACTTGGGCTTGTTCCATTACTTGGCTATTAAGCTACAATGAACAATTTGGTGCAAATATCTTTGCTATAAAGTGATTTTTGGTCTTTTGGGTATACACCTAGTAGAGGAATTGCAGGATCAAACGGTAGGTCTACTTTTAGATCCCTGAGTATTCTCCATACTTCTTTCCAAAAGGGATGTATTAGTTTGCACTCCCACTATCAGTGAAGAAGTGTTCCCCTTTCTCCACATCCATGCCAACATCTGTAGTTTTGGGATTTTGCTATGTGAGCCATTCTTATGGGAGTTAGATGATATCTCAAAGTGGTTTTGATTTGCATTTCTCTGATGATTAAAGATGATGAGCATTTTTTCATGTGTCTGTGGGCCATGCGCCTATCTTCTTCAGAGAGACTTATGTTCAAGTCCCTTGCCCACAGTGAAATGGGATTACTTGTTCTTTTCTTATTAATAAGTTTGAGTTCTCTGTGGATTCTGGTTATCAAACCTTTGTCGAAAGCATAACCTGCACATATCCTCTCCCATTTTGAGGGCTATCTACTTGCTTTACTTACTGTGTTCCTGGCTGTGCAAAATCTTTTCAGTTTGATCAGATCCCAGTAATGTATTTTTGGTGTTGCTTCAATTGCCTGGGGGCAGAGGGGGTGTTCCTCCTCATAAAGTATTCTCCCAGGCCAATTTCTTCAAGTGTTTCTCCTGCTCTTTCTCCAAGAATCTTTATAGTTTAATGTCTTAAGTTTAAATCCTTTATCCAGTGAGAGTCAATTTTTGTTAATGGTGAAAGGTGCGAGTCCAGTTTCAGTCTTCTACAAGACGACAGCCAATTCTCCCAGCACTAATTGTTAAATAGGGAATCTTTCCCCCTATTTATATTTTTGATGGGTTTATCAAAGATCAAATGATGATAAGCGTCTGGGTTAATCTCTTTGTTTTCAATTCTGTTCCATACATCTACCTCACTATTTTTGTGCCAATAGCAGACTATTTTGATCTCTATAGATCTATAGTATAGTTTGAAGTCTGGTAGCATGATTTCTCCTGATTCATTTTTATTTCTGAGTAATGTCTTGGCTAGTCAAAGATTTTTCTGATTCCATATAAAACGAAGTATTATTTTTTCAAGATCTTTAAAGTGTAACAGTGGACCTTTTTATAGGGATTGCATTAAATTTGTAAATTGCTTTGGGTAATATGGACATTTTAATAATATTGATTCTTCCTAGCCATGAGCATGGTATGTTTTTCCATTTGTTAACATCTTTGGCTATTTCTTTTCTCAGAGTTTCATAATTCTCTTTATAGAGATCTTTCTCATCCTTTGTTAGGTAAATTCCCAAATATTTCATCTTCTTTGGCACAATTGAAAAGGTAATGGAGTCCTTGACTGTTTCTTCGGCTTGACTAGATATATACAAAAGCTATGTATTTGTGAGTATTGATTTTGTATCCTGAGATGCTACTGTATTCCTTGATCACTTCTAAGAGTTTTGTGGTTGAATCCCTGGGGTTTTTTCAGGTATAAAATCATATCATCTGTGAAAAGTGAAAGTTTGACCTCTGACCCTATTTGTATACCCTTGATTGCCTTCTCTTGCCTGATTGCAATGGCTAAGACTTCTATTACAATGTTAAAATGCAATGGAGACAATGGGCAACCTTGCCTGGTTCCTGCTTTGAGTGGAAATGTTTTCAGTTTTATCCATTCAATACGATATTGGCTGTGGGTTTGCTGTAGATGGCCTCTATCAGTTTAAGAAAAGTCCCTTCTATATCTATTTTCTTACATGTTATGATTATGAAAGGATGCTGGATATTGTCAAAAAGCTTTTTCTGTATCAGTTGAGAGAATCACATGGTCTTTGTTTTTTAGTTTGTTTATGTGATGTATTATATTTATAGATTTATGTATATTGAACCAATCTTGAGACCCAATCTTGAGACCCAACTAAGTTGGTCATGGTGTATAATTCATTTGATGTGTTGCTGGATTCTGTTTGCTAGGATCTTATTGAATATTTTTGCATCTATGTTCATTGAAGATATTGGTCTATAGTTTTCTTTTCTTGTTGGGTCTTTTCCTGGTTTGGGGATCAGGGTGATATTTGCTTCATAGAATGTGTTGGGAAGTATTCCTTCTTTTTTGATGTTTTGGAAAAGGTTAAGTAATATAGATACTAGTTCTTCTTTAAAGGTTTGGTAGAATTCTGATGAAGCCATCTGGTCCCAGAGTCTTCTTTTTTGGGAGATTTCGTATAGTTGATTCTATTTCAGTACTTAATATAGCTCTGTTCAGCATTTCCAATTCTTTAATGATTAAGTCTAAGAAGTTGGCATGCTTCCAAGTATGGGTCCATTTCTTTCAGATTTTTATATTTCTGAGAATAAAGTTTTTTGTAGTATTCATTAAGGAATTTTTTAATTTCTGAGGTGTCTGTTGTTATTTTACCTTTGTCATTTCTGATTGATGATATTATGGACTTTAATTTTCTATTTTTGGTTAGGTTGGCCAAAGGTTTATCAATTTTGTTGAATTTTTCAAAAAACCAACTTTTTGATTCATTGATCTTTTGAATAATTCTTTTGTTTTTGATTTCATTTAATTCTTCTCTAATTTTAGTTATTTCCTTCCTTCTTCTGGGTTTTGGATTGGAATGTTCTTCCTTTTCCAGTAGCTTAAGATGTCCCATTAAGTTATTGACTTCCTCTCTTCCCTTTGAGGAAGGCCTGCAATGCTATAAATTTCCCTCTTAGGACCTCCTTTGCAGTATCACACAGGTTCTGATACTTTGTGTCTTCATTATTGTTGTGTTCCAAAAATTTGGCTATTTTCTTCTTAATCTCATCTATGACCCAGCTATCATTCAGCATAGGGTTATTTAGTTTCCATGTCTTTGTTTGAGTATGCAGATACCTGTTATTGGTGAGTTCAACTTTTATTGTGTGATGATCCCAGAAAATATAAGGAATAATTTCTATACCTTTAAATTTGCTGAGGTTAGACTTGTGACCTAAAATGTGATCAGTTTTGGAGGATGTTCCATGGGCTGATGAGAAGAATTCAGTTTTGTATTCAGTTTTGTTAGGATGAAATATTCTGTAGATGTCTGTTAAATTCAACTGTTGTACAGTGAAGTTTAAGTCCAAAATTTCTTTGCTTAGTTTCTTATTGGAGAATCTATCCAACACTGCCAAAGGGGTGTAAAATCTCTAACTATTACAGTGCTGGAAGATATTAAATTGCTCATGTCTGTTAGGGTCTCCCTTATA
Source organism: Nycticebus coucang (assembly GCF_027406575.1). NCBI lineage: Eukaryota > Metazoa > Chordata > Mammalia > Primates > Lorisidae > Nycticebus > Nycticebus coucang. The sequence goes on along the minus strand of NC_069787.1, from coordinate 75,132,789 downwards.
AATTGAAGAGCATTCTGGTTGGGCACATAAATGTTAATAATTGATATCTCATCATGTTGAGTGTTTCCCTTAACAAATATGAAGTGGTTTCCTGTGTTTCTTTACTTTGTTTTGGTTTAAAGCCTACTGTATCTGCAAATAAAATTGCCACCCTTGCTTTTTTCTTATTTCTGTTTGCTGGATTACAGACACCCATCCCTTCACCCTGAATCTATATTTATTCTTTGAGGTAAGATACAATTCTTATATCCAGCAGATATCTGGCCTGAGTTTTTGTATCCAGTCAGCCAACCTGAGGCCTCTTAAGAGGACAGTTTAAGCCGTTCATATTAATTGAGAGTATTGATAAGCCTGGTAGTATTTTTGGTGTCAAGTTTTTCGAAAGTCCAGTGGACATTTTGAATCTTTTCACCACTGTGAAAATTGGCTTTTGGTCAAGAATTTCAGAGTGAGTTTACTTTGGTGGTAGAACATTGTGTTGGTCATTATGGAGGATGGGTCTGAGGATATCCTGAAGAGCTGGTTTCATTATGGCAAATTTCTTCAATGTGTGTATGTCATTAAAGTATTTAACTTGTCCATCATAAATGAAGGTCAATTTAGCTGGTTACAGGATCCTGGGATGAAAGTTGTTTTGTTTTAGGAGATTGAAGGTGGATGACCATCCTCTTCTGGCTTGAAAAGTTTCTGCAGAGAGATCTTCAGTCATTCTAATATTCTTCCCCTTGTAGGTTATGATCTTTTTTACATCTGGCTGCTTGTAGGATTTTCTCCTTCATATTAACTTTGACAAAGTTAATTACCATGAGTCTAGAAGATGCTTTATTTGGGGTGAGTCATGCTGGAGTCTGAAAGTATCTGCTATCTGAATTTTAGTATATCTTACCATGCTTGTGACATTCTCCTCAATTATCTCTTGGAGTAGAGTATCTATGCTTTTCTAACCATCCTCTTCTCCTTCAGGGATTCCTATGAGATGAATGTTTGTTCTTTTGGAGTGGTCCCACAATTCTCTCAGGGAATGATCCATTTTTGCTCTCCACTTCTTTTCCTCTTTGAGTGTTTGGGAGCATTCAAAACTTTGTCTTCAATGTCAGAGATCCTTTCTTCTGCCTACTCCATTCTGTTACTGAGGGATTCTACTGTATTTCTCAGATCTTTGAGGGCTGCAAGTTCTTGCCTCAATCTGTCAAAATCTTTAGTGATTTTGTCTTTGAATTCATTGAATTCTTGAGACAACTTTTGAATTGCTCTTTGAATTTCTAATTTCATCTTTACCTCCATTCTGTTAATCTTATTTGCAATCCAAATTCTGAATTTGATTTCTGACATTTCAGCCATTTGTTTATGAATGGGATCTTCTGTTGTGTCTCCTTTGTCATTCCTTGGGGGAGTTGATCTACTCTGATTATTCATATTGCCAGAGTTTTTCTGCTGATTTTGCCCCATGATTATTTTTCGACATTTGGCTAGAGAAGCTGGTGAGGTGAAATTGAATTTAGGGCCCCTGGAGTTGTGATTAACCAGCCCTTTACCAAAGAACTAGGACTGGTGATTGTGACTTTTCCCTTAGAGCTTTACAAAGGTCCCATTCAGAACTACAGCCTGGAACTCTGGGGATCTGCTTGGTATGGTGGGGTTAGATGGTGCAGAACAGTATTCAGTTAGTCTCTGCACAATTCTAGTGAATCAGTGGCTTTGGGGAGTGGAGATATATAAGCAACTAAGACGCCCTGCATCCCCCCCAGGCTAAAACTGGAAGGGGAGAATCTCACATTCCCACAATAACACAACCAGGGTACAACCTTGGTGGGTCCCTGGGTGATTGGCCCAGGTCAAGAGTTCCAAACCAATTGTCCTGGTCAACAAAAACACTGATCAGGTGGAAGAATTCAAAAGGTTTTCAGCATCTAAGCAGTGGGGGGGCCCATTGCCAGCTCAATTTGACACCAGTGGGAGGGACCATGGAGCCCCCATCACTGTCAGGGGCAGCATTGCCACCATCAGGGCTGGTGTTGCCAGTCTGGAGTTGGAGGGCATTGCCTCTGGCCAGAAGGGTCATAGGAGCTAGGTGGGGAACTTCTGGGTGGAGCCACTGACCCCTGGACTCCTACCACAAGAGCCTGGCGGGGAACCGGAGGGCAGAGCCACTGACCCCTGGCCGCAGGAGCCGGCAGGAAACAGGAGGGTGGAGTTGCCGGCCTTGGGGACCTCATGTTCCCTGAATTTTTAATTTAACATTATATTATAATCATTTTTCAGATGGGCATCTTTGTTTTAAACTTTTTTTTTTTTTCAGTCAGAGACTCAAGCTATCGCCTTGGGTAGAGTGCCATGGCATCACAGATCACAGCAACTTCCAACTCTTGGGCTTAAGCAATTGTCTTGCCTCAGCCTCCCAAGTAGCTGGGACTATAGGCACCTGCCGCAAAGCACAGCTGTATTTTTGTTGCAGTTGTCATTGTTGTTTTAGCTGGCTTGGGCAGGGTTTGAACCCACCAGCCTTGGTGTATGTGGCCAGTGCCCTACCCACTGAGCTACGGGCACTGCCCTTTTTTAAACTTTTAATTTGAAAAATTCTAAAACCACAAAAGTTGCAAGAATACTATAATACATACTGATTTATCCTTCATCCACATTTACCAATTGTTAATATTTTGCCACTTTTGCATTATCTTTATTACATATACTTTATAATTAGTATTTTTTCTTTCTCCAAGTCATTTGAAATTGAGTAGAAGAGTGTATTATCCTTCATTCCTAAATAAGGGCTAAATATTTTAGCATACGTGTCTTAACAACAAAGATACTCTCTTACATCTCATTTACACAGTGATCAGAATTAGGATATTTACTGTTTCTTCAGTCTGCCCCAAAGAATAGGCATATGGAAGAGAGTAAAATTTCATGGTAACTCAAGATTGAATTACAAGGGTCAATATGATATTACCTGCTTGAATTTACCTGTTGATATTCAAAATAATAATAATTGAATGAGGCATCAACATCTCTATTGTGCAGAAAAGGAGACTGATGTTAATGACTTGCCCAAGAGTCTGTCTCCCTTCAAAGCAGGTTGCCTTTTCTGCTATACCCTCTTGAGCAGAAACTCAGAGAACACAGAGCAGTCAGGAGCAGAACTAATTAGTAGAGAATTAGAAACATCTTTCTTCCTTCTAACAAAATCCCAGGACAAAGTCTACCCCTACTTTTGTCTGTTTTTAATTTTGAAGGAAAAAGACAGTACATGAAGAGAAAAAATGAGAGCAATATAAAACTGCAAGAGCCATGCTTCTCAACTTGCTTAAGGGATTGCAACTCTTTCCTCAAATGATGTTCTGGAGAGTCAGGAAAGTAAAGCCATAATTCCTTTAATATCTTGTAATAAGCTAGAAAAATCTATCATTTTATTTCTGACAGCATATTTTCTAACCATAGACAATTAATATATTTAGACTTTGTAAAACTGGGATCTGCTTTTTCTTCTTTCAAAGAAAATATCAGGCTGTTGCCCTACCTTAATAAACATTTGTAAGTCATGTTCTTAATTTATCATCAGAACCATGCAGTTAAGGGCATTACCCTTTCATGCTATTTCATCCAGTCACTGGTTGAGGGAGAAGGTAATTGAAGTCAAATTTCCATTCTTTCCTTTTGAGTTCAGTACACCTCAGAAGTTCTTTCCAAAGTGAGGAGTTTGCCCAGAGCTGGTCTTTATAGACATAGCAGGACTCTCAAAGAGGCTGCACCTGACAGCCCGTGTTCTAAGAGCACTGTTTTCCTGAGAGCTTTTCTTCGCTGTGAAAGACTCTATAATAGATTCCATTTAAGAACATTATCTTAAATCCAGACATCCACACATGTTGGAAATTGAGGACAAGCAATGCCGTATGACATTTTTCTAAGAGCACAGTTTGTATTGAAGAGAAACAAGAGCCTGTATTGCTAATGCAAAAATGTTTGTAGACATAATTTTGAGGATAGCTGTCTCTCCTTAGGGACTTTGATCTGCAATGTTTGTGACAGATTCCATTACTGGTCAGCAAATTCCCTACTTGTCACTTCCATGGGAAGAATATATTTCCCTTTCCTAGTGATGTTGGTTTGTCTATAGAGAGGGTGAAAGTTGCTATATGAAAATTCTAAGCCTAGACCTTAAGAGGTATCATATGTTCCCCATGTTGCACTTTTGCCATCACTATGTAAAAGATATGTCTTGGGTAGCCACCTGGTCTCAGAACAATGAGAAATTCTTGGAGCAGCTTGGCTCTGACTCACATCCTAAAGCCAAGCTCTGTTTGGTCCATCCTGGATCAGCCAAACTCCAGGCATATGAGTGAGAAGTAAAGGCTTATAGTATGTTGCTGAGAATTTGTGGTTGTGAGTAGCATGGCACCAGCTCACTAATGCAGTGATTAAAGGGTGTCTGTCTTTTCCCCAGCTCACAAGCCTATGGTATCACACAAGGTCACAGTATAAGGAAATTCACACATTTTATTGATTCCTACACCTGCTTTTTACAAGGTCCAGCTCACTTTCCCAAGTATTTCTGAAAACCTCCAGGTGCACTTGAAGCAGGTGCACTCTATGCCTTCCATATATTTTGGGGCTCCTGTAGAATAGAAATTGGTATGTGAGCCTCAGAGCAGGGCTATATCCATGTAGAAAAACTGACACTCCCTTCCCTAGTCCATGTGATATTTTGTCACAGACCCCCAAGGCAGCACTGTCTGTGTCTATGTGTTCTATGAAGTTTGTGAAAGGTTCTTCAACTTTAGAAATATGTGTATAGGTATGGCTTTCCCGTGAGGTTGCAGTGTGAAACTCTTATTATCACCACTTGCAAACCCCATGAATTGGGAAAGCTCTTTCACCTCTGCAGACCTCAATTTTCTTATCTGCTATGTGGGAATAATAGTTGTATCTACTTCACAGTAATAGTTGTTAGGATCTAACAAAAGAATGTGTGACCAATGCTAAGAGTTGTAAATACTTACAGAATGTTTGTCATTATCTTTTCTTCCCTTTTGAGATTTATAAAGGCAATCATTAGCTACATCCCTCTCTCTACCTATTTCATTTAACTGAGAAACATGCTAACAAGAAAGCTAGTAGAGCAATCTAGAGGGTCACCCCTGGAAGCAGTTTGATCTGGCTGTGACCTCGGACAAGTCATTTAACATTTCCGGTTTCCATTTTCTCTGTCACTTAGTGGGAATAATAATAGTATCCAACTCTATTGTAACAAGTACTGTAACTTATTTCCTATTGTTATCATAACACAATGTCTCAAATTCAGTGGCCAAAAACAAAACAAATTGATTATCTTATAATTCTGGAAACCAAAAGTCGGAAATGAGTCTCCCTGGGCTAATGTGAAGGTGTTGATAGAGCAATGTTCCAGAGAGAATCTGTTTTCTTGCCTTTTTAAACTTCTAGATATTACCTGTATTCCTTGGCTCACAGGTCCCTTTCTCCATCTTCAAAGCTAGCAATGGTCAATCCAGCCTTTCCCATGTTGCTGCACTCTGCAACTAACTGCTGCCTCTCTTTTCCATTTTTAAGGATCCTTGTAAGTGTATTGGACTCATCTAGCTATTCTGGAATAATCTCCTTATCTTAAAGTCAATTGATTAGCAATCTTAATGCCTTAATTCTCAGTTTGCCATGTAACTTAACATATTCACCAGTTCCGAGGATTAGGAAGTGAACAATTTTGTGAGGCTCCTATCTACCATGGGATTTTGTGATGATTCAATAAATTAATACTAAATATAAGTAAACCATTTGGAATAGAGTCTAGCACATAGTAAGAATTACATAAGGATCAGATATTAGTATTTTCCCACAAAAGTCATGAATATCAGTGTTATTGCCAAAGACTAGATTTCAAAGTGTGGAGATACAGACAAGGGCCAAATAGGCTTTCTGAGCTGTCTTATTTGAGTTGAACTTATACATTGAATCAAAAGAAGATATGTTCATCAAACTGGTTAACATAGCCTTCACCACATTTTCTGATTGCATTAATGTACACAGCCATGATTTAATAGAAGAAGAAGAAGAAGAGGAGGAGGAGGAGGAGGAGGAGGAAGGGGAAGGGGAAGGAAGATGGAAGAAGGAAGATGGAAGAAAGAAGAAAGAAGAAAGAAGAAAGAAGAAAGAAGTCTTGCACATCTTTCAGCCTTTCTTGGCAGCATGGGTCCTCCCTAGGAATGGAAAAAAGGGCAGGTGAGAAGACATTCAAGAAAGCCCATGAAACTGCAGTGACACTTTCCCTAGTTTCTCCAACCAGGTCAGTCACTTCTCTCCTTGTGGGTGGGGGGCAAGAGAAAAATACCTCTGGGAGAACAGAAGACATTATGTTGTGGGTCAGCAGGAATTCAGGGAGATGGGGAAAGTGTCTTGTCCACTGGGTTCATAAAGCCAGGTTGAGAAAAACTGTCCTTGTTTCCACTTCCTCATGTCTTCACTCCGTTGCATGGGACTGAACCTGCTCTTGCGCACTTCAGATCATAAAAAAAAAAAAACCAAACCCCAAAAAACTTCTATGAAATCACTTCTCTTAACTTGGTTTCTTCTGCATTAGTCCTGTTAGTTTTTAAAAGTGCTCAGCCATTGCTGAACACCAGCTATGAAAGACTAGGTTCTGGAGACAAAGACAATATAACATCAAAGTTTAGTTTGGATTGCTATAGACAAACACTCACTTCCTTCCCTCCTTCCCTCCTTCCTTCCTTCTTCTCTTTTTCTGGGTGGATATACTGACAAGAATTTGTTGAAGTACAAATTATACCTTGCATCATATTTAGATTTAGAAACAGTCTGAAGGACTTTTGTTAAATTCAGGTTTGTTGTAAATGTCTGCAAAAAAAAAAAAAAAAAAAGAAAAAGAAAATAGAAAGAAAGAAAATAAAAGAAAGAAAAAGAAAAGATAAATTGTAATAGCCATCTCAAAAATTACTGTTTGAGAGGACCCAAATATAAGAACAAAGAAGATTGCAGAAAATTTATTTTCAGGTCCCTTAAAGTTTATGAAGTTTCATAATCTCTGACTCTGTTTTGTCTGATGATGTTACACTATAGTCTGAACTATAATTATTCAAAAGAGTGGGTTTTCACTTCATCTGGGAAAATAGAGACTCATAATAAAACAATGTGACATCAAGGGATTCTTTATGCCTTTAAATGAATGAAAAGCTTTTAGTGGAGAACAGAGAGGAACTGAACTGTTTCTCTTAGTTGAGACTTTGTTGATTAATCAGCTAGGAGAAATCTTTTTAAAAATATATTTTACCAGGTGGTAAATTTTATTTTTAAAAATAAACACAGGAAAGAGAACTGCTATGCAACACCTGAAAAATACAGTATAAGGTGTTTTTATGCCCAAGGCTATTGTTTCACAATTATCTTTTAATTATAGAAGAGTTAGTTCTTATAGGGATAGTAATAATGTGGGCTTCATACTTACTCTTCTTAAAGATCCTAGCTATTGTGGACTGAACATATATATATGCTCCAGAAATCCACATATTGGAGCCCTAAGCTCTAATGTGGCTGTATTTGGAGTAAGGAAGTAATTAAGGTTAATTGAGGGCCTGAGGGTGGGGATTTGATCTGAGAGGATTCATGTCCTTCTAAGAGGAGACTCCACAAAGTGCTTGCCTCCTTTCTCTCTCTCTCTGCCCCTCCACGTGTACGAAAGAAGAGGTCATGGGAGCACACAATGAGAAGATAGCTGTCTGCAAGCCAAGAAGAGGGCCCTCACCAGAAGCTGACTATTAAGGCACCTTGATCTTGGATTTCCAACCTTCAGAACTGTAAGAAAATACATTTCTGTTGGTTTAAGCTATTCAGTCTGTGGTGATTGTTACAGCAACCAGAGAAGACCAAGATAGTAGCCATGGCTCCCACCCCCATAGTCTCCTGTAGTTTTTGCAAAAGGTTTTTCTCTTTATCTTCAGGTGTGACATCTGGGGTTTTTGTTTGTTTAGAATCTTTCAAAGTTAGCACATAGTCCACTGCCTTGTCTTCATGCTGTGAGTGACTAGGGAGGCACGCATTGTGGTCCCACTTGTATTTGCCTTAGGTCCCCAGGACCTAGATGAGCAGATCACCCTCCATGTTGGCCAAGGAGCATGAGAGAGAGAAATAGATGTTCGCTATTTTAAACCACAGAGTGTTAGATTATTTGTTTCTACTGCACAATGTAGCCTATCCAATGGGCCCACTGCTTCAGGAAAGTTATTGCAGAATACAGATTACAAGGGAGTTGATTTATGGTTTTCAATTTCAAAAGTACAAACACCATGTTGGAAAGACCAGCGGGAGATCCAGGCTGCCTTTTCCCAGGCTAAAGAGAGATCCTTTGGATTTGCCCACAGCATCATGGAGTAAGCAAAGCCTGTGGTCACTAATGTGTCCCTGATTCCTCTTCCCTGTCTGTGTTTCTGGGAGATGGAGCTTTCTCTAGAAACCTCAGAGAGGCTTGGAACTTCATGAGATGAAGGGATTGGTGTCCTATTTCTAGAAAAATCCTGAATTCAGCTTGATGAGGGCAGATCAGGCTCTGCAAAGTGTGTCTAGATTTGAGTAGCTCCACAAACTTGTTGCCCTCTCCCTCCACGACCAAGATCAAGGAAGAGACCTGGGTGCTCAGAACAGGCCGGCAAACAGGAGACAGGGAGGCCTGGCTGGCCCTGGGAAGTTTGGGACCTGGGAAGGGTGTAGTAGCTCTCCTTAGGGGCTCCGTGACCAGCCAAGCAGAGGCCTCTCCTGCTCTGGCTCCTCACTGCTTTGGTCACACTCCCCATCACTTACCTTTCTGTGTCCTGTTTTAGGCCTGTTCAACTCCTTACACTTTCCTAATTCTACGCAGATGTTCCCCCACTCTGTGCCTTGCATTTGCTGTCCTTTCCACCTGGCATTTCCTTCTCATTTCTGGTTTCACTGAAAAATATTGATTCATCCATCAAAGTGCACCTGATTGTCACCTCATCTGTGAAGCATTTCCTATTCATCAGCATCATTAATCATTCTTCCATTCTGCTACCAGTGTACCTGACTCTTAATTTTATGTAACAAAATTCTACAAATATTGGTGGAATAAATACTATGTGTGGGATACTCTGTTCACTACAGACTGAAGCCTGGCAGGCAAAGAAAATAGGGCTTTGCCTCAAGAATCCTCATTCCAGTTAACACTGCTGCATAACAAATCACTGAAAAGCTTAGTTCTGTGTAGAAACAGCACTTTTCCTGAATCTTGTTACTTTTGTGGGTCAGAAATTCAAGAAGATTCCAGCTGGATGGCTAACTTGGAGTCCTCATGGGATGCAGTTAAATGGCGGTGGCAGCTGGAACAGTAAGGGAGGGAGGAGTATGGGAGTATTTGCCAAGCATCCCTCTCCTTAATGTGGTCCCAGAGCCTCCCCAAGTGGTCTCTTGGCACAGGCTAGTTTGGGCTTCCCCCCAGCATGGCATCTTCAGGGCTGTTCAACTGCTTACAACATAGCTGAAGTCTTTAAGAGTTGAGTATTCCAGAAAGGGAGGCAGAAGCTACCTGCTTTGTAGGACTTCGAAGTCACATACCATGTCACATCTGCTGTATTCCCTTAGCTGGAAGTTAGTCACCAGCCCGCCCAGATTTAAGGGCAGGCGAGGTAGGCTCTACAGCTTGATGGAGGCCTGAAAGTTTCTTGAAGAGCATGTGGAATTGGAGAGGTTGTTTTAGCTGGGTTTGGAAGATGGAGCTCTTCACAGTTTTATGAGCATTCACCATGCTTTGATGCATATCCATCTCCCCATCTGGACTACAACTTTGTTGAGGATGTGAATTGTATTCTTCATTTGCTCTCAAAACCTTGCACAATGTCTATAAGAGAGAAAGCTCTCTCCATATATATATACATACATATATGTGTATATATGAAATGAGTAAACACATTTTCCATTTTGTCCACCGAGTTCAGAAAATCTTTATTTCTAGAAATAAAATTTATGTCTCTTGTTTTAATGAAGGTAATGAACATTTTGGCAAGGATAATTTAGTTCCTTTAAATACCACATTTTCTAATTTTCCAGCAGTGTCTTTGTTTCCTTAGCTATTTGTATTAGTTAGGGTTCTCCAGAGAAACAGAACATATCTTGTACATGGTTCCTTGGACATCCACACAAAGATCTTTTCCCCCTCGTATATAATAGCAGCAGACATCATGATCTTAGTCTCTTACTTTTAGTATAGAAAATAAATGACAAACATCTCCTTTCTGCAATCTAACCTCCAAACATTTCACCAGCTTTTTCTTATGTGGTCCCACAGTGCCTGTTCTCCCCACTCAGTTCATATTGTCCCAAATCCCCCTCCAACATTTAAAATGGCTTAGTCCCTCCAGTTTCTACTGGGAACTTTGGCAGAAGCTGTGTCTGATGACTCACTGGGCACGCCACCCTCCATGTGCCCAATTCCTGGAACCTTTTCTTTTTTCTGTTTTTTAGTACAGGGAAGGTTATGGGGGTAATAATGGTGAGCCTATAAGGAGTGAGGAGATGAGAGGACTTGGGGCTCTGCCCAGGGACTTCCACATCACTAATGCGTGTGGTCCCTCGCAGGCAGTGGTCCTGATGGTGTGGTGAGTTCATATATATAGATACAAAGAGACTTATTATGGGAATTGGCCATGTGATTATGGAGGCCAAGAAATACCACCATCTGCCATCTGCAAGCTGGAGAAGCAGGAAAGCCAGTGGTATAATTTGGTCCAAGTCTGAAGATCTTAGAACCAGAATGGCCGATGGTGTGAGTCCTGGAGTCTATAGACCCAGAAACCAGGAGTTCTGATGTCAGAAGGCAGGAAAAGTTGAATGTGCCAGCTTAACAAGAGAGAGAAGATTAACCCTTCATGTGCCTTTTTATTCTCTTCGGGTCCTCAGCAGATAAGATGATGGCTGCCCGCGTTGGTGAGAGTGCATCTGTTTTACTCATTTGGTCTACCGATTCAAACACTAATCTCTTCCAAAAACACCTTCACAGATACTCTCAGAAATAATGTTTATTTCAGATTATTATTTATTTTTTATTTTTTAATTTATTTTTAGAGGCAGGGTCTCAGTCTGTCACTCAGGCTGGAGTGCAATGGTGTAATCATAGCTCACTGTAATCTTGAATTTCTAGGCTGAAGTGATCCTCCTGCCTCAGCCCCCTGAGCAGCTGGGACTACAGGCATGTGACATAATGCCTGGCCAGAAATAATGTTTTTAGTAGCTATCTGAGCATCCCCAAGGCCAGCCAAGTTGAGGCATAAAATTAATCATCACACTATCAAAATCAGATCTTCCTAAACTATGTATAGTAAACTCAAGGTGGGCAGAAAATTTATTTTTACCATATAGTCCTTCTAACTACTCTGTTTCTTCATGTTGAAACATCTCAACTTAGGGAATTGTGGCTGCCAGATGAAAAATATCAGGGCCCTTCAAAGGGTTAAGATTTTGATAAAACTTAGGCCTCTGGGAGTCATTCAGGCCTGCACATTCTGCTAGTTCAGAACCCCAGACTTACCTTTCCTTGGAATCCAATATCTCTTTACCCTTTGAAGCCACACGGGTGAGTCTTCTACTTACTAAGAATGGTGCCTTAGCGACCACCACACAATGAGGCTTTTCTGGAGCTGCTTTATTAGGGAACAAACAACAAGATTTCCCTAAACACAGGTTGCTGTCACAGACTGAAAGCCACGAGCTGGGGCTTTGTGGTACATGTGCCTTTTCGTTAGCTCTTTTCATGCAGAGAGAACGATGCTAAGTGAAGTCCCCTGCCTCGTTATTTATGAAGATTATAGGCAGGATAGAACAAGACCTAAACTGAGAACTTGCACGGTGATAGCAATAGTAGTAATTCTTTGCAAATCTTCCTTAGATATGTTTTTTGTTTCCTTGTTCTATCTATGTCTTGCTTATGGTAGACAATTTTCTTATGGCATTGTATATTATGTATCATTATAACCATATATTGTTTTAATCACTGTTGATATCCCCCATTACCGAGCTTTTACTCTACATACTTTATTTAACCATCTTGAGTGATTTTCACAAATACCCTAGGACATTAACATTTTCTTTGCCATTTTGGAGGTTTGGGAAGCTTTTAATTTCCCTAAGCTGATAGAGGCAGCAGAGCTGGACTCAAATAGTCTTGTGTCTGACTCTAAGGGCCAGAGTTTTGAGGGAATTGTGGATATCTTGGAAAGGTTCTCAGTCCCTATAAGTGCAGCCTCTGTCAGCATCTACTCAGTTCTTCGCCTGTCTCCATGACAATCTCATTGCTGGGAAAAGGAAGGTTGAGAACATTCCCCATGGTGAACTCAGCTGCTACGCACTGCTGTGAATGTTGGTAAACCAGGGTGGCAGACCTGAAGCCTGGAGGTTTGTAGCCCGGGTTGGGGCCAGCTGCCTAGAAGTCAACAAGAGGGGAGCTTCAGCATGATTTAGTGCAAAGAGCTTGGGGCCAGGAGAGAGGAAGGTACGGCTCGATGCTTTGTTCATCTGTTAGCAAATCATTTAGCCCCACCGAGCTTCGATTTTCTCATTTGGAACAGGAGTCAATGAGACCTTCTTACCTTCTACTCTGAGTTACTGTGAAAATCAAATGGAAGAAACTGCTTTGTGAATTGTAAAGTTTTTGCATCATGTTGGTTATTTTTTATCAGGGCTAAGCCGTGGAGTGGTCTCCCTCAGGCAGAAGGCTACCATGGAAAAGGAGGTAATGCAAGACGAGGTACAAGGAGAGAGGGTCCTGAGGACGGAGCCGCCAGGAAAGGTTCTGGAGATGTGGTGTTTTGTTGTTGTTGCTGGGACTGGGCAGGGATAGCGGGTTGGAATGATACCCCAGAGATAAAAAGCAAAGAAATCATACCAGTTGTGTATTAGAATGAAAAAAAAAAAAAAAACAAAAAGAGAGAGAAACTTTGTCAACATTTGAAAAAAGCATGGAAGCACCCCGATTGCATTCATTCATCCTTTGAAAACAACTCTGTGCATAGCACATGCATTATTGGAAGGAAATATTTAGATACTTATTTACATGTGCATAAATTAGTTTGATAGCTGCTTAAATGATAAAATATTTAGGAGAATATTTGGAAAATCAAGATCAGTGAATGATTTTAAGTTTGCCACAAATTCCCAGTACACGAGCTTCTTACATTTACTTTCTGCCTTGTGTGGAGTGGAGATAAGAGGAGGAGGACGCAGGATGTGGTGGGATATGCACTTTTTGGTGTCTCATAGCTCAGTCACTCCCTTGCTCTTGACCTTTCCCAGAGGCTTTTCCTCCCATCTGGAAAAAGTGGGCGAAATCTGTCAAAGCTGTGAGCAGATCAAATGGGATTTCAGTACTACATTGGGCAAGTAAAGTGTAGTCAACAAATGTTACTCCTTTTTACTGTGGAGGCTGGTGGCTTATGATGGCTTAAGGTACCCCACTTCACCTTACTCGGTCCCATTTGATTCTCCCATCTTTGGAGCTCCCAGTACTCTTGTCGCCATTGGCCTGGCTGGGGCAGTAACTACAAGGCTGACTTCCTTTTGATCTGGAGCCATAGATGAGAGTGTGTCCTATCCTTGTCTGTGCTTAGAGTTCAGGACTCACCTCTGACAAGTTCAGGACAAATTTAGGACTCACCTCTGACACCTATGGAGTTTTAATCTGTAATTTTAGATCGGCCTGTGGCACCTGAAGGGAATGATGAGCCTGTAGGTTCTAACCCTGTTCTCCCCCTAGAGAGAAAGCTGAAACAATGCAGACATCACCACCCCTCTATGCTTCTGAGCCAGGGCTTTTCTGTCATGTAAGCCCAAGGCTGTTTTTCATGTGTGCTTGCCTGTCATTCCTTTGTAGGCTCAAGGGCGTTTACCTGGCATTTCTCAGGTTTTTATAGACAAAGTAGTGAATCAGGGGCATTGTCTGTTCCCCAGGGACCCTGGGATTTAAGCAGTGGATTTGGCTGTACGAACATCTGCTTTCTTCCTGTACTAGTCCTGGTTGGCTGGCTGCTGTAACAAACAATTCCCAAATTTTCATGGCTTAGCACAATTGATTATTTCTTGCTAATGTAACATTCAGTTGGGTGTTCCTGGCCAGTCATCTTGCAAGTGGCCATGTAGGATCCAGGCTCCTTCAGCCTGGCTCTGCCTTTCTCTAAGGCCTTTGAGAAGCAAGAAGGGGAATGAGGCGCTGCACGTGGCAGCATAGCAGGCGTCCTCAGGGCCCCTCACACACCCCCTCTTCCATTTAGCACAGGTCAGTCTCACTTGGAATAGCAGGACCACCACCTTCCCTGAAGGTTTCTCTGCTCATCTGAGCCTTCTCTACCCATTATGTGCAACAAGCCAGAAGGGCCCAGAAATGAATTCTTAGCCATCAAATAATGACTTATGAGGAGAGGCATATAAGTGCCAGGTTAAGGGCCATTTAAACCTTAGGCAGAAGTAGAGGTGGGGAATCCTATTCTATTTACCAGAGTTTCCTGTAGGATTAAGTTACAATTGTCTAGAATGGTAACTTGCAGAAAAACACACCTCGTGTTGGCTTCTTTCCTTCCCTCACTCTTTCTTCCATTTCCCCATTGGTGTTTCCTGAGGTCATCTTCCAACTAAACTACCTGTACCCTCATCCTTATCTCAGGATCTGCTTCTCGGGTAACTTAAACTAAGATAGAGGGTTTATGGGTCTGGCCTGAAGGACTGTGCCTTTCTTCCCTTCACACTCTGATGACCAGAACATAAGAACATGACCTCTCCTCACCACAGGAGAGGATGGAAGTGGAATGGGCTGTGCGCCCAGGATGTAGAGGATGGAGTTTTGGTGAGTAGCTTGTTCTCTTTTATAGATGAGAACATCAATCTCAGAGAGTAACTTATCTCTGTTACTACAGTGAGTCAAGGGTAGACCTGAAAATGGAATTCCATTGATTTCAAAGCCTTTGCTTCTCCAGCCATCCCAGAGACGGGGCTGGCCTGCAGAGATGCACTCACAGCTGAGTGGGACCTGCTCCCTTCACACAGGCCACACACTCTCATGGCCAGTGCAGGCCTTGTTCCCTGCTGTCTGCCACTCCTCCCACTCATATATTTACATGTTTTCCTGGACCGTATAGGCTTTTGCTTAGGTGACCCAAGCACCAGGAACTGTTGCCTCCAATTTCAATTTCTGTCTACCCACTAGGATCAAAATTTTTTTACCAGTGGGATTTCGTGTAATAATGGACCAATAATATCAAGTGGGAATTATGGTAGGTCATGTCAAAGAATTTACAAATTAGTATAATAGATGTGTAAACAACTCATTTCATCATAGGACTATGTGGACAAAAGAAGTATACCCAGGTTGAAGCGGCACAAAGAAAGAGGAGGCAATTCTGTTTGGGGTGTCTAGGAAGATAACAGGGAGCAAGATGCTTGAGCTAGGTTTTGAAAGATGAGGTTGGGTTTGCCAGGTACAGGAAATAATGAAGGCTAGACACACAGGAAAAAACAGCATAACCAATCTCTGGAAGCAGAGAAGAGGTAGTTAAATGTGGTTAGAACATTGGGAATGTAGAGGGAGTCAGTTGTACAGCTGGTGAGAGAGGCTTGGATCAGATCAAGAAAAATCTTATGTGACAAACCAGTCATGACAATGCACTAAGAAAGCATTAAGAAATGTTAATAATTAAGAGTTTAAAGTTTAAGGGAAATACACAGTCCATAGTGCATATATATGTGTGTGTATGGGTGTACATCTATCGTCTATCTATCATCACCTATCTTCAGAGAAACCACGTGAAACTTCCTGGGAACATTTACATGCCTGCATTACAGTTATGTTACACAAGTTCAAACGGCTCCTTCCAGTCCATCGTTAGTGTCGCCCAAGGACACACAACGGGTCTTAGCTCCTCCAAACGCTGCCCCCATATTTTGTGTTCCCGTCTTGCTTCCAGGCAGACTGTCCTCTGGATTCGCGTTTCCATCTCTCATCTGCAGTCTCCGTTTGCACTTCTGGACTCAGTTTGATTATTTATGTGTTGTCCAGACCTGTCTCTAGGCTTAGATGTGCACCACCGTCGTTCTACTCGGGGCGACATGGGGAGGGCACACTTCCCACGCTGGTCCCTTAAGGGATCCGTCCCCTGACCCAGGCTTCACCCCTGTTGAAAAATTCATAGATTCAAAATGATAGAAAATCTAGTTGCAAACTGACTTGAGTGATCAACTGGACTTTACTAGCATATATAAGTAACATGCACAAGATCAGAGCTGATTTTAGGCTCAACTAGATTCAGCGTTCAAATAATGTCTCCTGTATGTGGTTTCTGGCTTTGTTGTTTTTGTTTCGCCTTCTGCTGTGTTGGCTTTACTCTTAATATCCAACTCATAGAAAGATGGCTTCAAGCCTAATATTTTCTCCTCTTTAATTTAAAAGAGGAAGAGAAAGAAACCCTTTCTCAACTTAAAAACAAGAATTTGATTGGGTAATGTGCCCATCCGCAAACCAATCAGAGTGGAGTGGGCTGTGTATGGCGGGGGCTCAGCCTGGGTTGGGTGGTACCTCGCTCAGGCTAGCAGGTCTGACCTTGTGGATTGAAACGGGAAACAGGAGATCTTCAAACAGAAACACAGACTTGTTGACACAAGAGAGGGATGGGTGCAGAGTGGCAAAGAGATGTCTCTGGAAGTCCCTTCTTCCTCTGTGAGCTTCCAGTTTCTCACTGTGGTGCACATTTTTTTGTGAAAATAATTGTAAGAGATTTAAGTGGGCAGCAATGTGGGCGACGTGCCAGCAGTGGTTCCAGGAGCCTGGAGTTTTAGTCCTTGCTCATCCAGCTGTGTGACTGAGCGAGTTCTCCTCTCCGAGCTTAGCACATCACCTATCAAATGAAGCCTTTGGGCAAAATCTTCTCTAAGACCTTTACCAGCTCTACCATGCTGGGTTTCTGTGAAGTGTATCTTTTTCAATTAAAAGCCCATCCTAAATGGGGAGACATTCAAATAGAATCTCCCCCCTGGAACCAAAGCTTTAGAAATGTTACGATGTCAATGTAAACTCCTTCCTATATACTGTTTTCTTTTTTGTACTTAATAGAATACCAAATGTTGTATTTAAATTACAGTTTTTAACTGCACTTTTGGTTAATCTTACAGTGAAATTATACTGTTGCATTTGGTACCACAACCCTTATTTCCATAACAACAGGCTGGATAAGTCTTAAGCACGGAAAAGTGATGATTGTTAATATAAATTCTACTGGAGACCAATTTTTCTAAACACTTTCTCTTTTAAAAATAATTTTATTGAGAAAAATTTAATCTATCTGATCACGATTTAGTTTCTATTGACTCATCGTTTTTCCTCAGCAGAAGCGATTTAACTTCTAAGAAGTATTTAAGAAGTAACTTCAACATTCTTTTCACTAGCACATAGAAAATCCTATTTCATTTTACCCTAGAACAAATGGATTTGCAAGCTGAAGTTTCTAGCTCAAATATATAAGATTCTCGGGCTGTGGTCTTGGATTTAAACAGAAGAAAATGTTTTTGCACCTTTCTTGGTTCAAGGAGGAGGCAAAGGAGATACCCACTTGTGACTCACTGATACCCTTGTACTCATTGTTTATGGCTGCTGTCTGTTCTGATAGGTGGAGTCCCCTGTCATATTTAAAACAGCACTGCCGGGGAAGTCCCTGAGCTCTTCACATCTGGGAAAACTCGTGGTGTTTTCTTTTATTCCATATCTGAATGTCTTATCTGTGGCCCTATGATGGGAAATTCTACTACCACCAAGTACTTAAGAGCAAGGACTCCATCTCTGCTGGCACACTTATCTCTGTTCCCCAAATAAGCATGTGCAGGTACATAGGAAGACTGAGAGGAACAGAGTGGACAGGGAGCTACGATGGGTCTCAGAGAACTTGGATCTGGCCTTGCTCTGGCGTGGTCTGGCCACAGGACCACACGAATGTCACTGACCCCATTTATGCCTTAGTTTTCTCTGCTTGGGCTGCACGAGTGGCTCTTAGGCCTTGTGTGGTGAACAGATTTCAAATAGTTACTAGTATGGCAGATATAAATTTCAGTGCATCAGCTTGGATTTGCAGGAAATGTGTTTATCTTTCCTCCAACTTTTTCAGACAGATTTTTTTTTTCCATTTAAAATGCCTGCAGCGAGGGGGAGACAAGATGGCGGACTGAAGCCAGCTTTCAACAAAGGCTCCCGTCCAGAAAGAGAGTTAAGGGACAGGAATTTAGTAAGTATCCTGGTGGACTTGAGCCTCACCAAGACAGAAGGCTGAAGAACGCACATCAACACCGCTGAGGCAAGTTGTGATCACAAGGACGCAAACAAAAGGTACAAAATCCACCACCAGGCGGACGGGAGTCCCCCTCCCCCATGAGACCGGCTCTAGAGCCCCACAATTGAACAAGCGAGCAGAAATTAAAGGCCCTCCCACTACACTCCACGGGAGAGACCTTCTAAAAACTGGACCTACCTCCCCTACTGGGGTGCCGTGGCGTTCTCCTGCCGGACATAGGGCTGAATAAAACTTTGGGAATCCTTTGCCGGCAACCCTGAATCCCCGGTGCTCCCCTCCCGCCCACTGAGGTCTGGAGGCCTGTCCCCCAGGACTTTGGATCCTTGGGTGATTTCTCAAGGGGAGTGGACAGTCCCCGAGTTGCGACTGGTCAGCATTGACTCTGAGGCGCGCCGAGTGAGGAGAGGGCACTGTGCTGAGGGGGAGTCACGCCTCGAGGCACTTCCCTGCGGTGCAGTGCACCAACCCTCCCCGGGCATACGGGGCCCAAGACTGAATCAGACTCTGGCCTCCCCGCTGAGAGCTGAGAACCCCTACTCTCACTCGGGGTCTGAGGGCCTATCCCCCAGGAGTTCGGCTCCTTAGGTGATTTCTCGAGGGGAGTGCACAGTGCCTGAGCTGCGTCAGGTCAGCGCTGACTCTGGGACACGTGAGCGAGGAGAGGGCACTCTGCTGAGGGGAAATCAAGCCCTGGCGGCACTTCCCTGCGGTGCAGTGCAGGAGCCCTCCCCGGACCGTAGTATTGCGTAACACTGAATGAAACTCTAGCTTCCCCCCCCCACTCCCAATCGGGGTCTGGGGGCCCATCCCCCAAGAGTTCTGATTCTTGGGGGATCTCTTAAGGGGTGTGGACCCAGCACAAACTGCGGCTGCTCAGTGCTGACTCTGGGGCGCGGGACAGAGGAGAAAAGGGTCGCATGAGTGCCCACACCAGAGCAGCAGTTCCCTGGAGGTAGATCAACAGCCGTTTTTTCTTTAACGGCAGAACGCTCACTTCTGGATATCCTGAGGCCACACCCCCTGTCTCCCTGGGCAACCAGAGGAGGCCACCGGTGACACGGCTCACAAACCCGGAAGCTTCCAGGGCGGGGCCGACCCAGAGAGGTGTTCAGACGCAATTCTCCAGCAGCAAAGACGTTTGAACTCAAAACAGCCCGTCTTCTGTAGGCGATTTCGACAGGAACAGAGACAGAACCTCACAAAGTTGTCTGTTCTGTTCTGTTCTGTTAGCAGCATCCATCAGGGACGGGGCTAAGCCTGAGTGAACACCTCCTTCCCATCACCTGCATCAAACACTCAAAGATGTCAGGCCCCATCTCCTCCTGCTAGATAGCGGCAGTCTGCGGGGGCCTGGCAGACTTCCTTGCGATTCAGGCAGGTGCAAACCCCTGGAGTGTCTGTTCACTGCAGGCAACTGGGTTAGCCATCTGCAGAGATACCAGTGACTGGGTCCGACGGAGGGGCAAAGTGGGGAAGGAGACGTCAACCTTCCTAGACTGCTCTGTTTGCTGGGTGGCTCCTCCTGACTCCACGCTGCACTGGGGTGAGCTGTGTCAGAGGAGTCACCAGGCCCCTGTGATCCAGTTCCCAGAGACCTCTTGAACCCTTCCACCCGAGACAAGTGCCGATTGAGACAGTTGATTTGGACCTTTTGAACTGGGCTAATAGACTGAGGACTTTTCAGGCGGTGCCCTGGGTGTGCGATTGTAGGAAGGTTTGATTCTCCTTTTCCAACTGGGGCCAGAGGTGGGCAGGCGGGGTGACTTAATTGCTGATTTTTCCACACAGCTGAGACTTCAAGCCAGAGTAGAAGTTGCAATAGGATCGAACAGAAACCAGCTGAAAACAAGACAGAACCACTTTGCTCCACCACACCAGACAGGGCCCCAGTTTCTCAGGCCACAACACTGTACGGGCCCTCGATAAAACCCCAGGGGAAAAACCAAAGGGAGTAAACCATGGGGCGGAATCAGCGGAAAAACTCTGGTAACATGAATAACCAGAATAGATCAACCCCCCCAAGAAAAGATACGGCAGATGTGATTGAAGATCCCATTCATAAACAACTGGCTGAGATGTCAGAAGTCGAATTCAGAATTTGGTTTGCAGACAAGATTAATAAAATGGAATTAGGAATTCGAGGAGAAATTCAAAAATTGTCTCAAGAATTTAACGAATTTAAAGACAAAACCACCAAAGACTTAGACACACTGAAACAAGAACTTACAGCCCTGAAAGATATGAAAAATACAGTAGAATCCCTCAGTAACAGAATGGAGCAAGCAGAAGAAAGGATTTCTGACATTGAAGATAAAGTCTTCGAACGCTCCCAATCTCTCAAAGAGGAAGAGAAATGGAGAGCAAAAACGGATCACTCACTCAGAGAACTCTCAGATAATTCGAAAAAAAACAACATAAGGGTTATAGGAATTTCGGAGAACGATGAAGTAGCTGCCAAGGGCACAGAGGCCCTTCTACATGAAATTATGAAAGAAAATTTTCCAGACATGCCTAGAGAATCTGAAATTCAGATAGCAGACAGCTTCAGAACCCCAGCACGATTCAACCCCAATAAGCCATCTCCCAGACATATCATAATTAGCTTCACTAAAGTTAACATGAAAGAGAAGATTCTCAAAGCAGCCCGGCGAAAGAAAACTATAACGTACAAAGGTAAGAATATTAGAATAACTGCAGAACTCTCTGCTGAAACTTTTCAAGCAAGAAGAAGCTGGTCATCAACTTTTAATCTCCTAAAGCAAAAAAACTTTCAACCCAGGATCTTGTATCCAGCTAAACTGAGTTTCATCTATGATGGAGAAATTAAATACTTCAATGACATTCATATGTTGAAAAAATTTGCCATAAGTAAACCAGCTCTTCAGGATGTTCTCAGACCTATCCTCCACAATGACCAACCCAATCCTATACCACAAAAGTAAACTCACTCAGAAACTTCGGATCAAACTCCAACTTCCACACTGGCGAAAGGATTAAAAATGTCCACTGGACCTTTGAAAAACTCGATACCCAAAATTCCACCAGACTTATCCTTACTCTCCATCAATGTGAATGGCTTAAACTGTCCTCTGAAGAGGCATAGGTTAGCTGACTGCATACAAAAACTCAAGCCAGATATTTGTTGCATACAAGAGTCACATCTCAACTTAAAAGACAAATACAGACTCAGGGTGAAAGGATGGTCATCCATATTTCAGGCAAATGGTAATCAGAAAAAAGCAGGTGTTGCAATTTTATTTGCAGATACAGTAGGCTTTAAACCATCAAAAGTAAGGAAGGACAAGAATGGTCACTTCATATTTGTTAAGGGTAATACTCAATATGACGAGATCTCAATTATTAATATCTATGCACCCAACCAGAATGCACCTCAATTTATAAGAGAAACTCTAACAGACATGAGTAACTTGATTTCCTCCAGCTCCATAATCGTTGGAGATTTCAACACTCCCTTGGCAGTGTTGGATCGATCCTCCAGAAAGAAGCTGAGCAAAGAAATCTTAGATTTAAACCTAACCATCCAATATTTAGATTTAGCAGACATCTACAGAACATTTCATCCCAACAAAACTGAATACACATACTTCTCATCAGCCCACGGAACTTACTCCAAAATTGATCACATTTTAGGTCACAAGTCTAACCTCAGTAAATTTAAAGGAATAGAAATTATTCCATGCATCTTCTCGGACCATCATGGAATAAAACTTGAATTGAGTAACAACAGGAATCTGCATACCCATACAAAAACATGGAGGTTAAATAACCTTATGCTGAATGATAGCTGGGTCAGAGATGAGATTAAGAAAGAAATCACAACAAAATGACAATGAAGACACAAACTATCAGAACCTCTGGGACACTGCAAAGGCAGTTCTAAGAGGGAAATTTATAGCACTGCAAGCCTTCCTCAAGAGAACGGAAAGAGAGGAAGTTAACAACTTAATGGGACATCTCACGCAACTGGAAAAGGAAGAACATTCTAACCCCAAACCCGGTAGAAGAAAAGAAATAACCAAAATTAGAGCAGAATTAAATGAAATTGAAAACAAAAGGATAATACAACAGATCAATAAATCAAAAAGCTGGTTTTTTGAAAAGGTCAATAAAATAGATAAACCTCTGGCCAACCTAATCAGGAAAAAAAGAGTAAAATCTCTAATATCATCAATCAGAAACAACAAAGACGAAATAACCACAGACTCATCAGAAATCCAAAAAATCCTTAATGAATATTACAAGAAACTTTATTCTCAGAAATATGAAAATCTGAAGGAAATAGACTGATACTTGGAAGCACGCCATCTTCCAAGACTTAACCAGAATCAAGTGGAAATGTTGAACAGACCCATATCAAGTTCAGAAATAGCATCAACTATACAAAACCTCCCTAAAAAGAAAAGCCTGGGACCAAATGGTTTCACGTCAGAATTCTACCAAACCTTTAAAGAGGAATTAGTACCTATATTACTCAACCTGTTCCAAAATGTAGAAAAAGAAGGAAGACTACCCAACACGTTCTATGAAGCAAATATCACCCTGATCCCCAAACCAGGAAAAGACCCAACAAGTAAAGAAAATTATAGACCAATATCACTAATGAATATAGATGCAAAAATATTCAACAAGATCCTAACAAACAGAATCCAGCAACACATCAAACAAATTATACATCATGACCAAGTTGGTTTTATCCCAGGGTCTCAAGGCTGGTTCAATATACGTAAATCTATAAATGTAATTCAGCACATAAACAAATTAAAAAACAAAGACCATATGATTCTCTCAATTGATGCAGAAAAAGCTTTTGATAATATCCAGCATCCCTTCATGATCAGAACACTCAAGAAAATTGGTCTAGAAGGGACTTTTCTTAAACTGATAGAGGCTATCTACAGCAAACCCACAGCCAATATCATATTGAATGGAGTTAAATTGGAATCATTTCCACTCAGATCAGGAACCAGACAAGGCTGCCCATTGTCTCCATTGCTTTTTAACATTGTAATGGAAGTTTTAGCCACCACAATTAGGGAAGAAAAGGCGATCAAGGGTATCCATATAGGGTCAGAAGAGATCAAACTCTCGCTCTTCGCAGATGATATGATTGTGTATCTGGAAAACACTAGGGACTCTACTACAAAACTCCTAGAAGTGATCAAGGAATACAGCAGCGTCTCAGGTTACAAAATCAACATTCATAAATCGGTAGCCTTTATATACACCAACAACAGTCAAATTGAAAAAGCAGTTAAGGACTCTATCCCATTCACAGTAGTGCCAAAGAAGATGAAATATTTGGGAATTTACCTAACAAAAGACGTGAAAGATCTCTATAAAGAGAACTATGAAACTCTAAGAAAAGAAATAGCTGAAAATGTTTACAAATGGAAAAACATACCATGCTCATGGCTAGGAAGAATCAACATTATCAAAATGTCCATACTACCCAAAGCAATATATAATTTCAACGCACTCCCTATTAAAGCTCCACTGTCATATTTTAAAGATCTTGAAAAAACATTACTTCGTTTTATATGGAATCAGAAAAAACCTCGAATAGCCAAGACATTACTCAGAAATAAAAACAAAACAGGAGGAATCACACTACCAGACCTCAGACTTTACTACAAATCGATAGTGATCAAAACAGCATGGTATTGGCACAAAAACAGAGAAGTAGATATCTGGAATAGAATAGAGAACCAAGAGATGAATCCAGCTACTTACCGCTATTTGATTTTTGACAAGCCAATTAAAAACATTCAGTGGGGAAAAGATTCCCTATTTAACAAATGGTGCTGGGTGAACTGGCTGGCAACCTGCAGAAGACTGAAATTGGACCCACACCTTTCACCATTAACTAAGATAGACTCTCATTGGATTAAAGATTTAAACTTAAGACATGAAACTATAAAAATACTAGAGGAGAATGCAGGGAAAACCCTTGAAGAAATTGGTCTGGGTGAGTATTTCATGAGGAGAACCCCCCGGGCAATTGAAGCAGCTTCAAAAATACACTACTGGGACTTGATCAAACTAAAAAGCTTCTGCACAGCTAAGAACACAGTAAGCAGACCAAGCAGACAGCCCTCAGAATGGGAGAAGATATTTGCAGGGTATATCTCTGACAAAGGTTTAATAACCAGAATCCACAGAGAACTCAAACGCATCAGCAAGAAAAAAACAAGGGATCCCATCGCAGGGTGGGCAAGGGATTTGAAGAGAAACTTCTCTGAAGAAGACAGGCGCACGGCCTTCAGACATATGAAAAAATGCTCATCATCTTTAATCATCAGAGAAATGCAAATCAAAACTACTTTGAGATATCATCTAACTCTAATGAGACTAGCCTATATCACAAAATCTCAAGACCAGAGATGTTGGCGTGGATGCGGAGAAAAGGGAACACTTCTGCACTGCTGGTGGGAATGCAAATTAATACATTCCTTTTGGAAAGATATATGGAGAACACTCAGAGATCTAAAAATAGATCTGCCATTCAATCCTGTAATTCCTCTGCTGGGCATATACCCAGAAGACCAAAAATCACAACATAACAAAGATATTTGTACCAGAATGTTTATTGCAGCCCAATTCATAATAGCTAAGTCATGGAAGAAGCCCAGGTGCCCATCGATCCACGAATGGATTAATAAATTGTGGTGTATGTATACCATGGAATACTATGCAGCCTTAAAGAAAGATGGAGACTTTACCTCTTTCATGTTTACATGGATGGAGCTGGAACATATTCTTCTTAGTAAAGTATCCCAAGAATGGAAGAAAAAGTACCCAATGTACACAGCCCTACTATGAAACTAATTTGGGACTCTCACATGAAAGCTATAACCCAGCTACAACTTAACAATAGGGGGAAGTGGGAAAGGGGGGGGGTGGGTAGAGGGAGGGGAATCGGTGGGATCACACCTGTGGTGCATATTACAGGGGTGTTTGCGAAACTTGGTAAATGTAGAATGTAAATGTTTTGGCACAGTAACTGAGATAACGCCGGAAAGGCTATGCTAACCACTGTGATAAAAAAGTGTCAAATGGTTTATGAAGTGAGTGTATGATGCCCCATAATCATATCATTGTATACAGTTATGATTTAATAAAAAAAAATAAAATAAAATGCCTGCAGCAACATTTCTGTTTCTGTGTGCTGTACCAGGACTTGCTCTCCTTTCATCAAGAGGTCAAGTCTCTGTCTCTTGCTCATATGACTGGGCAGGATTTTGTGACTGACAGTTACAAAAGAGAGCAAGAGAGGGGAGAGAATTCTAACACTATGGCAGAAATGATAACTGTGTAACTTCTGAGCCCAAGTTTTAAGATCAGAACAGCTTCTTCTGCTTGTATCTCTGAAGGTACCATGAATCTTCTGTGTTGGAGAGACCATATGAAACTAGAGAGATACCAGAGCTCTTCTAGCTCCCAGGTTTTGGAGTCTTCCAGTCAAGGCACCAGTCATGTGAGTTGGTAAACCTTAACATTTAAATTGGTAAACCTTGAGTAAAGTAGATTACCCTCCATAATATAGGTGGACCTCATCTAATCAGCATTAAAGAAAAGACTAATGTCTCTGAAGAGGAGGAAATTTTGCTGGTAGACAGCTGTTGGACTCAAATTACAACATTAGCTTTTCCCTAGGCCTCTAGCCTGCTGATATACCTTGCAGATTGTGGGCTTGACAGTCTCCAAGATCCTATAGGCCAATTCTGTCAACTCTTTCTCCTTCTCTCCCTCTCTCCCCTTCTGCCCCCTCTCTTGTGGGATTTGTATATAGTATCATGGAAATAAAATACTACTTTCTTATCTTCTGCTGTTGGCACCTGCTTTTCTCTCTGGGGAAGAGAGGGAAACACCTTCAGACCACATTCTGTTCTTATTTATGCTGGAATCGTGCCATCTCTTTGGGCTTTGCCCAAGAGTGTTTGATCTCCAGATATTTTTAAGAGTTCGTTTGTTTGTTGTATTAAATCATCCCTCACTCCTTTCCCAGGATTCAGCAGAGCAGGTGATGGCAAGTGAATAGAGTAAGGTGGTGGAGAAGGATATGACACAGAGATTTTTGTCTTGGGTCCTCCCTTCTTCTGACATTACTTTCTCTTTCTCTCCCTTTTCTCCCTCACTCTTTGTCTCCATGCTCTGTTTCTTGAAGAGTATTTTTATATTGAGAGGATATTATCAGGACTCCCTTAATTATCATCAGGGTGACCTTAGACAAGGGACTTTACCCCAGTACCTCAGGTTTTATCATCTGAATCATGAGGAAATTAATTTATATCTAAGGCTGTTTTGTGCATCTGAACTGAACATGACCTGATATCTTAAATACCTTAGTCACCTTCTCTTTTTCACCTACAACAGAGGTTGATGGGTTGGTCTCCTCACAAAACAGAGATTCTTCAGGGCAGGAAACCCCATCTGATTCTTCTGCTAATACAACTCTTAATAGCCACTCAGTATTTACTCTACTTAAAATTCTCTGTCTAGTATTCATTACTTCCTTGGCCTTTTGAGTCATAGTTGTTGATTGTAAGAACTCTACATTTGCCAGACTGGGAATTGTGTCTAATACTCATGTGGGTTAAACATACAGAGTTTGACAGATATTAAACATATATCAGACATAGACCCTTTCCAATAAAAACACTATCTGGTTGGAAGTATCCTCCTCTAGGAATGCCTCTATGCCTCTATGTTGCAGTATTTTTCAGAGACTGCTGAGAGTGGGAAGGAGAATTACATAGGAGCAAATATTGCATAAATGGCCTTGACATTGAGTGGGAAGCTTGATTGTCTCCAGGTGATACCTTTCATGTCATTGGTCCAGTATTTCTAGTGGCTGCCTATAAATTTACCAAAGGTTCTTTCTTTGGTAAAAGAAAGTTTACCAAAGAAGTTTTATTCTTTTACCAGTTTAATTGAGAATCACAATTAAAACTGAACATGAGGATAGGTTGCTTGAAGATAGGTGACTTCACAAGTCCTGTCAGCAGTTATGTACTAAGGTGGGCTTTGTGTTTATAACTCTGCAGAAATCGAACAATCCTGTTTCCTGCAGGTTGGCACCTGGCTTTCTCTCCTGGGAAAGATCATCTTTGCCTGTTTAGATTACAAGGCATTGAGTCTTGAATGGTATCTGAATCTGTAACCAATACTAACCACACTGCTGGTGTTCAATATATAAAAAATAATATTTTATTCTTTACCATTGGTCTGTGCCCTAGAATTCAAGCCATTACTTTTTTTTCTGCATTCAATATCCCATTATCACTCATAACAAATGTGAGATAATTGATATAATAATCCATGTCAAAATTGTATCCCCTGGTGTAAATAGCTTTGCCATATATACAAATGCTTTGGGTGAATGAAGACATTTAAAAGTTTAAATCTATTTTCATTTTGATAGTAGAGCATTGTTCAACTATTGAAATGACTAAGTACCCATTTTGTATGCCTTGTGAGAAATGCAATAGATAAGATGCTGTGTTTAAATGACATCTATTTTTCTGAGCAGGGAGTTCAAAGCCAGTTATGCTCATTTTATTCTTTTCAACATCCCTGAGTTAATACAATAAGACTTTCTACTTTCTGCGGTGGTTCTCTCCTCGTTCATTTATTGCACGGATCTTCTTTCTCCTTTTTAACTCTCCACTGTCCTCACTGTTCTACAACTAACTCTCATGGTTTTCCTTTTCTATCTTTCTTCCTTTGTCCTATTCTTTTTAGAATGGTTGCCTTCTTTAGTAAGATTTGATTTACTGAACAGGTAGTGTGCCAACGAGTTAGCTGAGGACTACCAGGAAAATGGTCAGGAATTCATTTATGGTGTATAGTTTAATATTTAGGCTACCCAATGGAGTGTATAAATGACATGCGGTCAAATGAAGGGTCCATTGATATGGCTTGTTTTGTAAAAAAAAAAAAGAAAAAAGAAAGAAAAGAAAAGATAAGCATATGATTCCAAACACACATAACTACTATTTTTTAAAGAATCAAACATCATAATAAAGAGAAAAATAAAAAAAACACACACAGTACAGATGAATGCAGGTTGTTGTAGACTTTACAAAAACCCACTGTGATGTACTTCTTCTTGCTTTGGACTATTTGTATCCCTTCAAAATTCAGATGTTGAAACCATAATCCCCAATGTAATGGTATTAATATTTGGATGTGGGGTCTTTGGAAGGGAATTAAAGTTAGATTAGGTTGTAGGAGTGGTCCCCTATGATGGGATTAGTGCCCTTATAAAATGAGGAAGTGATGGTATTCTATCTGCTCTGGCATCAATCTGCAAGGTAGGAAGGGAGGCCTCACCAGGAAGCAAATCAACCAGTACCTTGACTTGGACTTCTCAGCTTCCAGAACTGTAAGAAATAAATGCATTATTTTTGCCACCTATGGCATTCTGTTATAGCAGCCAAGCTGACTAAGATCTTCCCCAACTTGCCTTTGACTGTATGTTCTAAGTTTGCAGTAATTAGTCTAATGCTTTTTATAAGGTTGACCCTCTATCTCCGTATTCTCAAGTTTCTGAAAGATTGTCCATAGTAGAAAGACCTGTTCACATGAGGGTTTTCCATTTGGGCCCAGTCATTCATGCTTTTGCTATTCTCTACTAGCCACTTGTCTGCACCAAATCCCTTCCCTCCATTAGTTTCCTGTATCAGAGGGATGGCAGTAACCCTTCTGTGAGCTGTAGTACCTAGGCAGTGCCAGTAAGAGTGTCTGGACTTCAAAGGAGCCTCTGACCAAACCTTCATATTTCTGGAGCCAAGTTAGTATCTCAGCCACTCTGCATTACTTTTTCCTTCCCTATGGGTTTATAGGATCCCATGACACATCCTCACTATGTACACACACTTTTTTCCCCATTAAGGATACTTGACTATCCTCCTCCAGCAACACCAGCTTAATGAGGCATGGGCTTTGGTTTTAAACTGGTTTAGCACAGAATGTCTGATATCCATCAATTTTAGAAGACAGTAAACACATTTACTCCCAAATCAAAGGGTTTCTGCTTCCAATTATTCAAAAAACAAAACAAAAGCCAATTAAATTGTGGTTTCCTGTTATAAACTTTTTTAAAATCACAAATTAATATGAGAGTTTTCAATTCTAAGGTAAAGTTCAAGTTGTAGTTGATCCCTTCACCCAGGGGGTATGCTGAACACTCTCCCATTGTGCATATTAAGTGAGATCCTACTAATCTGCTAATTGCCCACCCTTCTGCCCCTCCCTTTCCCTCATCTCCCTTCCTTCTTTCCAGACTTTATCTGTGATTTATCTTTGATGTGGGCATGTCGTTGTTTATATATTGGTTTCATATTAGTATTGAGTTCACTGGATTTTTTTCCCCATTCTTGAGATACTTTACTGGGAAGAATGTGTTTCAACTCCATAACACATAAAGATAAACACAGAAGTTGTAAAGTCTCCATCTTTTCTTATGGCTGAATAGTATTCCATGGTATGCATATACCACAGCTTGTTCATCTATTTAGGATTGATGGGCTGTTACACATTTTTTTTTTTTTTTTTTTGTAGAGACAGAGTCTCACTTTATCACCCTCGGTAGAGTGCTGTGGCATCACACAGCTCACAGCAACCTCCAGCTCCTGGGCTTAAGCGATTGTCTTGCCTCAGCCTCCCGAGTAGCTGGGACTACAGGCGCCTGCCACAACGCCCAACTATTTTTTGGTTTGCAGTTCAGCTGGGGCCGGGTTTGAACCCGCCACCCTCGGTATATGGGGCCGGCGCCCTACCGACTGAGCCACAGGCGCCGCCCATGTTACACATTTTTAACAAGAACAAAATAAAAATCCATTACATTATAGGAAACAAGAATGAAAATTATTAACTTAAATAATTGTAAAACTATCCTCCTCCTGCTACCAACAAAGGATAGAATATTCTATTCTGGGACTTCCTGAGTTGTACAGAAATCAGCGTATTTGCTAGTATGTCTCTACTGGTGAGAAGAACTTGATTCACATGGACTTGAACAAGATTTGTCACTTGATATTTCTGGAATTCTACGGGTCAGACGGGTTCCAGGTGTAGGACAATCAGGACTCCAGGCCTGCTCCTCTGGGCACTTTCCTGCTTCGTTCCAGGTTGACTCTCACCCTGTTGCAGGTGTCTGTCCATAGCAGTGCCTCTTCGGTGGAAGAGGAGGCAGGAGGCTGTAGATTCCTGCCTGCCATGAAGCAGGGCAGGGAGAAAAGTGAAACAAGCAGAGAGGCCATGAAGACTGTCATCACGGAGACCTGCATGAGGTACAGCATGGGAGAGGAGAGAAGGGAAGCTGTACAGAATTAGAAAGAGGATTTTCTGAATCTTGGAATGGAAGAGGAGAGGCACTTTAGGGCAGCAGCCATGTGCGCATAATATATTGACATCAAGAGTAATAAGAAAGAAAATTTGGAAGGAGTTTAGAGTGTTATAAACATAGATTCCTTTGGTGTTTTCATGAAAGACTGTAAATTAAGATTTACAGTGAATTTCAATTATTTTAGTTGCTAGAGTACAACAGATACTAAAGGTTGGTTTGCTCAACACTTCAGTTGTCAGCTCTATTATAGAAAGGTTATCTATATAATATATCATGCAAACATGAACACTTGAGGCTAAAGGGACCTTATTAATGATTATACTTCTACTACCACTATAACAAGGACTATTCCAGGAAAGCAAAGATGTACTTTATTTTAATAAATACATTTTGTTTAGAAATGCTGCTATAATAGCTAGAAAGTGAAATCCCTGAAAAGAACTTGCCTTCTGAAATAAATCAGCCCTAGAGAAAATACATGGCTTCTGTCCATTCTTCCCGCTTGGACTACAGATGTGGCACCTGGAGATGCATCAGCCATTTCAGGGCTATTAGGATGAAAAGTCAAAATCCAGGATGGTGAAGCGACTGATGGAGGGATAGGGTATTGATTTCAGGAAGCTGCTACCGGACATAGTCAGCTTACCTCCATACTTCTTGTAACATGAGAAAAATTAACCCTCACTTGATGAGCAGATACTATTCATCTTACAGGGCAGTTGTGAGAATTAAATAAAATAATAATTATGAAGCACTTTGTACAGTAATTGACACAGTGCTTAAAAGCTAGTCATGCAGCTAATGTTATTACTAACTCAGTTTGACTTGTGCAAGTTTCTTCTTCTGTTTTTTTTTTCTCTAGGACAGGGTAGAGTGAATACTCTTATAAGCATCATGAAATGATACATAATGTAATGGGGACTGGTATTCAGGACTCTACTCTCTGTACTTGGAGCCTAGGTGGTCACAGTGGCCAAAGATAGTCCAGTGGTGCCAGAAATCTTTGTTCCAGGATCCAAATGTTGTTCACTTTGCTATTGCAATGAGTGCCTGGGGACTGGGGCAATGCTGATCTCTCAGATCTGATTAAAGTTTCTCCTAATTGGATCTGGAAAAGAAGCCATTTGGTTTTGGAGATTTAGAAATATTTAAAAGGAACAATTTTGGTTTTGAAAACACTGGGGCAATCACTCACACAAAGTACATGTCAAAAATCCTCATATTCAATCTGCCGGAGCTTTTGAATAATTAAATCTCATTTGGAGATATTTGCCAGCATGTTCTAAAGAACGTGATATGTGTTTTCTATTCGTGATAACGGGAGAGAAGGAAGAATCATTTTCATAGAGACCTTATTTGTGTCCATATATCTTAGTGCCAAGTAGGTTTTCTATGAATTAAGAGGATGTCTTAGGAGTGGCTTTCTAGAAACAGGAACTAAGATAAGAATTTGGGCATATATTGGGGAGGGGGGCTTTCAGGAGAGAAAAAAGAAAGGAAATAAAATAAAGTAGCAGCAGCAGGTAGGATGTGTTCTCATCAGGAGTCTAGCTTCTGCCCAATCCTTTGGGAGTGGTGGCACATAAATACATATAGAGTTGAGCCTACCTAGAGGCAAAGGAGGCTAGCCTTTGTACCCTCCAGCCAGCCAGTTAATGGCTGTGGGGTGGTCTATTGGGAAGGGAAGGTGTCATCTCTTATTGAGCCCCCTTTTGCCTGTAGGCCTATTCTCCAGGTAGGAGGGCATCCATGAGCCATTAGCAGCCATCATTCACTGTAGCTGGGAAAGGGTGTTCTGGCCCAATACAGGAGATCTGGGAGAGACACCAGTAGAAACTTCTACATAGCTTCATTCAAAGTTAGCTGTGTGCCTCCTATTGGAGAATGGCATTTTAAACCAAGGGATGCCCATTTTTTCTCCAGCTCGGCTAATGTATAGACTAATGTATGGATGGTTTCTTAAGAGGGGAAAGTTTTCTTAGCTTTTAACCTTTGTTTGTTTATATGATAACTTCACTTAAATATATGTAAATGTAAAAGTATTGATAAGCTCCCTGTGCTTGCATTTTTTAAGAAGGCGTGAAATCAAATAAATTAGAAATTAAAATTTTAAAAGCATGAGACCATAAAAAATCAAACTGACAACATAAATTTAATGCTACGGGTGATGCTATTTTGTTAGACCTAAATTGCCAATCTCAAAGTAAATGTATGACTGTGAAATTGCACCAGTTGTCTCTTATCTTACATAGCCTATGTTTCCGGATGCCATGGGTAGGACTAACTTTTTACCACTTTTCTCTAATACAACTTCTGTAAAACCCTTATTTGGATAGATCAGGAGGCTTTGTACTGTTTGCTTGGCAAGAAGGAATTATTAGCATTTACATATCATTGGTCTCTACTCCTGTCATTAGCCTACAATAATCAAAAGTGTACATTTTGGCACCATTTTAATAATAAACCTAAATGCTTAAATGCTGCTGCCATTCTTAGTAAGTTATCCATATGATACTTAGATGATTTTATCAAAATAAAGCATAATGTATATATATTTATTATTATTATCATTTTGAGACAGGATCTTGGTCACCGGGGCTAGAAGGCAGTCATGTCATCACAACTCACTGCAATCTCCAGCTCCTAGGATCAAGTGATCTTCCCCACTCCCCTGAGTAGCAGGGACTACAGGCACAAGCCACCATGTCTGGCTAATTTTTCTATTTTTTTTATTTTCACTCTTGCTTGGGCTGTTCTTGAACTCCTGGCTTTAAGTAATCTTCCTTCCTTGGCCTCTCAGAGTGCTTGGTTTATTGTGTGAGCCATTGGGCCCAGCCAACAGCTTAATATTTTAAAATTTATTTAAAGACATTTTTTAGAGCACTTAGGCTCAAAGATTATGTCTGAAACATTCTTTAATATGAAGCTGTAGCTATTTCTCATGAAATAGGAACATGTATGGGGTGAGTTCATGGATGTGATGACACTCAACATACCCAAGAAAGCACCTATCTGATTCTTGCTGGTTGGGACAAGAGCATGGCATGAGGGAAGGTTAGAGAATTAGAGGCTAAACCAGTGACAATCTGGAAGGTCATGGAATAGGCTCTTTGCTCCATATTTCATTACAGTGCTTAAAATTTAATTTAATGACAATATATCTACTGCCTATGGTTCTGCATATAGAGGCTGTCCCTGGTGTCATGTGATCCTCCTGTCCTTGGCACTGATGGAGCACACAGTGAGAGCCCTGGAAGTCGTGGGCTCTTGGTTAGAGAGTACAGCAAGCAAGCTGGGACACTAGTGTTTTTGCTGCATCCTGAGTGACTGTGAGCATTGCCATATTGCCTGTAGGCTGTTCTAACTGGGGAAGCTCAGGTACCAGAGTACTTGTTCCACTGCTGAGCAAGGTTCCTGACTTCCTCACCAACGCTGCAGCCTTCTAACAAACCTCATTCCCTGAGGAAATCTACACACATCTTTTCCTCATCAGTTGGGAAGGCTTAATGAAGACAAATAGAAAAATGTAAGAGATTCTCTACTGTCATTGCTTGCATGAAATTTGCTCACTAGTATAGGAACAAGAACTGCATTGGATCAGAAAGCCCAGTGTGAACGATAGTAGGTTAAATAGAGCCTTCAGGTAGAGGGCGGGCATTGAAATCTAATGTTTTATCCGACAACACAAATGGAAAATCAGATAAGCAGCTATTGGAACACAGTTACAGATTCACTCTATTTCAGATCATTTCTTAATTTAACAAAGGAATAAAAGGATTCAGGTCTCATTCATTTACTGAGCAAATCTTTACAGATGGGTGTTCACCAAAGATTGGATTCTGTGCTAAGTGCCAGATATACAGCTGATGAGTAACCCATGTCCTTAAGAACTCTGGCCATAGGCGGCGCCCATAGCTCAGTAGGGCACTGGCCACATACACCCAGGCTGGTGGGTTTGAACACAGCCTGGGCCAGCTAAACAACAAAGACAACTACCACAAAAAAATAGCCGGGTGTTGTAGTGGGCATCTGTAGTCCCAGCTACTTGGGTCAAGAGAATCGCTTAAGCCCAAGAGCTTGAGGTTGCTGTGAGTTATGATGCCACAGCACTCTACTGAAAGTGACATAGTGAGTCTCTCTCTCTCTCAAAAAACAAACAAACAAAAAACCTCTGGCCATAAAGAGACAATACAGGTGAGCAAACAGATGGTTATGATGCAGTAAGACTAGTTCCATGGATGGAAAAATGTGGGCACCATGGCAGCAAGCAGGAGAGCCGCCTGACCTGGCCTGGTGCATTTAGGGGAGCATGCTGAAGGCTACTGTGACAGAACAGCAGCGAATGCAGGTGTCCTGTTCCATTGCTGTGCTGGTCCCACGGCCCAGCACTCAGGTAGAGATTTTCTGGGCAAAGGACTCACTGCTTCTTGGGGTTGCAAGAGCATCAAGGAATCCTAGGAAACAATTCTGGACTGACCTCCGTGTTCTTTCAGTGGCATTAATTGAAAGAAGGAATTTGCTGAAAATGTTCTCAGCCAGTTTCTCCTGCTTTGATTCATTATAGTTATCATGACCAGAATGGTTCCTAGATCTCCCTTCCTAATAACTCATAACTCCGTTTTCTTTCATGTAAATTCAAATCCTCTGCCAACTTTTAAGATCAAGATCATCACATCTATCTTGTCTTACATCACTGCTCCTCACATTCCACGCTCCATTTATTCAAATCACAAGGACTAAGACAACCGGACTGGGTAGCAACAGCAATTGTTCGCATTCATTTGAGAATGTGGGGTGCGAAGTACTCTGCAAATAGCCTTGCTACTCAAAATGAGGTTCCTGGGTCAGTCGTATCAACAGCATCTGGAAGTCTGTTGAAATGTGCAAAATCCCACGACTCAGCCCTGACAAACTGAATCAAAACGCAAATTTCAATAAACTCCTCTGGTGGTTCTTGTGCATCTTAAAATATCAGAAATTATTTTAAAGGGCAGAGTTTAATTCTAAATGACATACAGGTGACTTATGGAAGCTTTGTTTTCAAGTATAGCCTCATGTTTATCATTATTTATCTTAAAACAAGAACAAAATCTTGTATTTATGAAGTTTTTTGACCGATTAACAATGACATCATTTGGTACTTAATTTGCATAACACAAGCAGTATTACTACCTTTTAAAGTCATGCTCGGGATCCATAAATTAATTTTTAAAATCAGGATTGTGAATACAAACACATCACCGACACAGATACATGTAAACACATCATAAAATTTTTTTTATTTATTTTTATTTTTTATTTTTTTTATTAAATCATAACTGTATACATTGATATGATCATGGGGCATCATACACTCGCTTCATAAACCATTTGACACATTTTTATCACAGTGGTTAACACAGCCTTTCTGGCGTTATCTCAGTTACTGTGCCAAAACATTTACATTCTACATTTACCAAGTTTCGCAAATACCCCTGTAAGATGCACCACAGGTGTGAT
The DNA here is from genome assembly GCF_027406575.1 of Nycticebus coucang. Lineage (NCBI taxonomy): Eukaryota > Metazoa > Chordata > Mammalia > Primates > Lorisidae > Nycticebus > Nycticebus coucang. The sequence goes on along the minus strand of NC_069787.1, from coordinate 75,096,570 downwards.
CCCACCGATCCCCCTCCCTCTACCCACCCCCCCCTTCCCACTTCCCCCTATTGTTAAGTTGTAGCTGGGTTATAGCTTTCATGTGAGAGTCCCAAATTAGTTTCATAGTAGGGCTGTGTACACTGGGTACTTTTTCTTCCATTCTTGGGATACTTTACTAAGAAGATTATGTTCCAGCTCCATCCATGTAAACATAAAAGAAGTAAAGTCTCCATCTTTCTTTAAGGCTGCATAGTATTCCATGGTATACATATACCACAATTTATTAATCCATTCGTGGATCGATGGGCACTTGGGCTTTTTCCATGACTTAGCTATTATGAATTGGGCTGCAATAAACATTCTGGTACAAATATCTTTGTTATGTTGGGATTTTTGGTCTTCTGGGTATATGCCCAGCAAAGGAATTACAGGATTGAATGGCAGATCTATTTTTAGATCTCTGAGTGTTCTCCATATATCTTTCCAAAAGGAATGTATTAATTTGCATTCCCACCAGCAGTTCAGAAGTGTTCCCTTTTCTCCGCATCCACGCCAACATCTCTGGTCTTGAGATTTTGTGATATAGGCTAGTCTCATTGGAGTTAGATGATATCTCAAAGTAGTTTAGATTTGCATTTCTCTGATGATTAAAGATGATGAGTATTTTTTCATATGTCTGAAGGCCTTGTGCCTGTCTTCTTCAGAGAAGTTTCTCTTCAAATCCCTTGCCCACGTTGCGATGGGATCCCTTGTTTTTTTCTTGCTGATGCGTTTGAGTTCTCTGTGGATTCTGGTTATTAAACCTTTGTCAGAGATATACCCTGCAAATATCTTCTCCCATTCTGAGGGCTGTCTGCTTGCTCTGCTTACTGTGTTCTTAGCTGTGCAGAAGCTTTTTAGTTTGATCAAGTCCCAGTAGTGTATTTTTGAAGCTGCTTCAATTGCCCGGGGGGTTCTCCTCATGAAAAACTCACCCAGACCAATTTCTTCAAGGGTTTTCCCTGCATTCTCTTCTAGTATTTTTATAGTTTCATGTTTTAAGTTTAAATCTTTAATCCAATGAGAGTCTATGTTAGTTAATGGTGAAAGGTGTGGGTCCAATTTCAGTCTTCTGCAGGTTGCCAGCCAGTTCTCTCAGCACCATTTGTTAAATAGGGAATCTTTTCCCCACTGAATGTTTTTAATTGGCTTGTCAAAAATCAAATAGCGGTAAGTAGCTGGATTCATCTCTTGGTTCTCTATTCTGTTCCAGATATCTACTTCTCTGTTTTTGTGCCAATACCATGCTGTTTTGATCACTATCGATTTGTGGTAAAGTCTGAGGTCTGGTAGTGTGATTCCTCCTGTTTTGTTTTTATTTCTGAGTAATGTCTTGGCTATTCGAGGTTTTTTCTGATTCCATATAAAACGAAGTAATGTTTTTTCAAGATCTTTAAAATATGACAGTGGAGCTTTAATAGGGAGTGCGTTGAAATTATATATTGCTTTGGGTAGTATGGACATTTTGATAATGTTGATTCTTTCTAGCCATGAGCATGGTATGTTTTCCCATTTGTTAACATTTTCAGCTATTTCTTTTCTTAGAGTTTCATAGTTCTCTTTATAGAGATCTTTCACGTCTTTTGTTAGGTAAATTCCCAAATATTTCATCTTCTTTGGCACTACTGTGAATGGGATAGAGTCCTTAACTGTTTTTTCAATTTGACTGTTGTTGGTGTATATAAAGGCTACCGATTTATGAATGTTGATTTTGTAACCTGAGACGCTGCTGTATTCCTTGATCACTTCTAGGAGTTTTGTAGTAGAGTCCCTAGTGTTTTCCAGATACACAATCATATCATCTGCGAAGAGCGAGAGTTTGATTTCTTCTGACCCTATATGGATACCCTTGATCGCCTTTTCTTCCCTAATTGCGGTGGCTAAAACTTCCATTACAATGTTGAAAAGCAATGGAGACAATGGGCAGCCTTATCTGGTTCCTGATCTGAGTGGAAATGATTCCAATTTAACTTCATTCAATATGATATTGGCTGTGGGTTTGCTATAGATAGCCTCTATCAGTTTAAGAAAAGTCCCTTCTAGACCAATTTTCTTGAGTGTTCTGATCATGAAGGGATGCTGGATATTATCAAAAGCTTTTTCTGCATCAATTGAAAGAATCATATGGTCTTTGTTTTTTAATTTGTTTATGTGCTGAATTACATTTATAGATTTACGTATATTGAACCAGCCTTGAGACCCTGGGATAAAACCAACTTGGTCGTGATGTATAATTTGTTTGATGTGTTGCTGGATTCTGTTTGTTAGGATCTTGTTGAATATTTTTGCATCTATATTCATTAGTGATATTGGTCTATAATTTTCTTTTCTTGTTGGGTCTTTTCCTGGTTTGGGGATCAGGGTGATGTTTGCTTCATAGAACGTGTTGGGTAGTCTTCCTTCTTTTTCTACATTTTGGAACAGGTTGAGTAATATAGGTACTAATTCCTCTTTAAAGGTTTGGTAGAATTCTGACGTGAAACCATCTGGTCCCAGGCTTTTATTTTTAGGGAGGTTTTGTATAGTTGATGCTATTTCTGAACTTGATATGGGTCTGTTCAACATTTCCACTTGATTCTGGTTAAGTCTTGGAAGGTGGCGTGCTTCCAAGTATCGGTCAATTTCCTTCAGATTTTCATATTTCTGAGAATAAAGTTTCTTGTAATATTCATTAAGGATTTTTTGGATTTCCGATGAGTCTGTGGTTATTTCGTCTTTGTTGTTTCTGATTGATGATATTAGAGATTTTACTCTTTTTTTCCTGATTAGGTTGGCCAGAGGTTTATCTATTTTATTGACCTTTTCAAAAAACCAGCTTTTTGATTTATTGATCTGTTGTATTATTCTTTTGTTTTCAATTTCATTTAATTCTGCTCTAATTTTGGTTATTTCTTTTCTTCTACTGGGTTTGGGTTTGGAATGTTCTTCCTTTTCCAGTTGTGTGAGATGTCCCATTAAGTTGTTAACTTCCTCTCTTTCCGTTCTCTTGAGGAAGGCTTGCAGTGCTATAAATTTTCTTCTTAGAACTGCCTTTGCAGTGTCCCAGAGGTTCTGATAGTTTGTGTCTTCATTGTCGTTTTGTTCCAAAAAATTGGCGATTTCTTTCTTAATCTCATCTCTGACCCAGCTATCATTCAGCATAAGGTTATTTAACTTCCATGTTTTTGTATGGGTATGCAGATTCCTGTTGTTACTCAATTCAAGTTTTATTCCATGATGGTCCGAGAAGATGCATGGAATAATTTCTATTCCTTTAAATTTACTGAGGTTAGACTTGTGACCCAAAATGTGGTCAATTTTGGAGTAAGTTCCGTGGGCTGATGAGAAGTATGTGTATTCAGTTTTGTTGGGATGAAATGTTCTGTAGATGTCTGCTAAATCTAAAGATTGGATGGTTAGGTTTAAATCTAAGATTTCTTTGCTCAGCTTCTTTCTGGAGGATCGATCCAACACTGCCAAGGGAGTGTTGAAATCTCCAACGATTATGGAGCTGGAGGAAATCAAGTTACTCATGTCTGTTAGAGTTTCTCTTATGAATTGAGGTGCATTCTGGTTGGGTGCATAGATATTAATAATTGAGATCTCATCATATCGAGTATTACCCTTAACAAATATGAAGTGACCATTCTTGTCCTTCCTTACTTTTGATGTTTTAAAGCCTACTGTATCTGCAAATAAAATTGCAACACCTGCTTTTTTCTGATTACCATTTGCCTGAAATATGGATGACCATCCTTTCACCCTGAGTCTGTATTTGTCTTTTAAGTTGAGATGTGACTCTTGTATGCAACAAATATCTGGCTTGAGTTTTTGTATCCAGTCAGCTAACCTATGTCTCTTTAGAGGACAGTTTAAGCCATTCACATTGATGGAGAGTATTGATAAGTCTGGTGGAATTTTGGGTATCGAGTTTTTCAAAGGTCCAGTGGACATTTTTAATCCTTTCGCCAGTGTGGAAGTTGGAGTTTGATCCGAAGTTTCTGAGTGAGTTTACTTTTGTGGTATAGGATTGGGTTGGTCATTGTGGAGGATAGGTCTGAGAATATCCTGAAGAGCTGGTTTACTTATGGCAAATTTTTTCAACATATGAATGTCATTGAAGTATTTAATTTCTCCATCATAGATGAAACTCAGTTTAGCTGGATACAAGATCCTGGGTTGAAAGTTTTTTTGCTTTAGGAGATTAAAAGTTGATGACCAGCCTCTTCTGGCTTGAAAAGTTTCAGCAGGGAGATCTGCAGTTATTCTAATATTCTTACCTTTGTACGTTATAGTTTTCTTTCGCTGGGCTGCTTTGAGAATCTTCTCTTTCATGTTAACTTTAGTGAAGCTAATTATGATATGTCTGGGGGATGACTTATTGGGGTTGAATCGTTCTGGGGTTCTGAAGCTGTCTGCTATCTGAATTTCAGATTCTCTAGGCATGTCTGGAAAATTTTCTTTCATAATTTCATGCAGAAGGGCCTCTGTGCCCTCAGAGGCGACTTCATCATTCTCAGAAATTCCTATAATCCTTATGTTGCTTTTTTTTGAATTATCTGAGAGTTCTCTGAGTGAGTGATCCATTGTTGCTCTCCATTTCTCTTCCTCTTTGAGAGATTGGGAGCGTTCGAAGACTTTATCTTCAATGTCAGAAATCCTTTCTTCTGCTTGCTCCATTCTGTTACTGAGGGATTCTATGTATTTTTCATATCTTTGAGGGCTGTAAGTTCTTGCTTCAGTGTGTCTAAGTCTTTGGTGGTTTTGTCTTTAAATTCGTTAAATTCTTGAGACAATTTTTTAATTTCTCCTCGAATTCCTAATTCCATTTTATTAATCTTGTCTGCAATCCAAATTCTGAATTCGACTTCTGACATCTCAGCCAGTTGTTTATGAATGGGATTTTCAATCACATCTGCTGTATCTTTTCTTGGGGGGGGGTTGATCTATTCTGGTTATTCATGTTACCAGAGTTTTTCCGCTGATTCCGCCCCATGGTTATTTTACTCCCTTTGGTTTTTCCCCTGGGGTTTTATTGAGGGCCCGTACAGTGTTGTGGCCTGAGAAACTGGGGCCCTGTCTGGTGTGGTGGAGCAAAGTGGTTCTGTCTTGTTTTCAGCTGGTTTCTGTTCGATCCTATTGCAACTTCTACTCTGGCTTGAAGTCTCAGCTGTGTGGAAAAATCAGCAATTAAGTCACCCCTCCTGCCCACCTCTGGCCCCAGTTGGAAAAGGAGAATCAAACCTTCCTACAATCGCACACCCAGGGCACCGCCTGAAAAGTCCTCAGTCTATTAGCCCAGTTCAGAAGGTCCAAATCAGCTGTCTCAATCGGCACTTGTTTCGGGTGGGAGAGTTCAGGAGGTCTCTGGGAACTGGATCACAGGGGCCTGGTGACTCCTCTGACACGGCTCACCCCAGTGCAGCGTGGAGTCAGGAGGAGCCACCCAGCAAACAGAGCAGTCTAGGAAGGTTGACGTCTCCTTCCCCACTTTGCCCCTCCATCGGACCCAGTCACTGGTATCTCTGTAGAAGGCTAACCCAGTTGCCTGCAGTGAACAGACACTCCAGGGGTTTGCACCTGCCTGAATCACAAGGAAGTCTGCCAGGCCCCGCAGACTGCCGCTATCTAGCAGGAGGAGATGGGGCCTGACATCTTTGAGTGTTTGATGCAGGTGATGGGAAGGAGGTGTTCACTCAGGCTTAGCCCCGTCCCTGATGGATGCTGCTAACAGAACAGAACAGAACAGAACAGAATAGAACAGACAACTTTGCGGGGTTCTGTCTCTGTTCCTGTTGAAATCGCCTACAGAAGACGGGCTGTTTTGAGTTCAAACGTCTTTGCTGCTGGAGGAGATTTGCGTTCGAACACCTCTCTGGGTCGCCCCGCCCTGGAAGCTTCCCAGGTTTGTGAGCCGTGTCAGGAAATCCCCTGCTCACAGGTGGCCTCCTCTGGTTGCCCAGGGAGACAGGGGGTGTGGCCTCAGAATATCCAGAAGTGGGCGTTCTGCCGTTAAAGAAAAAACGGCTGTTGATCTACCTCCAGGGAACTGCTGCTCTGGTGTGGGCACTCAGGCGACACTTTTCTCCTCTGTCCCGTGCCCCAGAGTCAGCACTGAGCGGCCACAGTTTGTGCTGGGTCCACACCCCTCAAGAGATCCCCCAAGAATCAGAACTCTTGGGGGATGGGCCCCCAGACCCCGATTCGGAGTGGGGGGGGAAGCTAGAGTTTCATTCAGTTTTACGCAACACTACGGCCCGGGGAGGGCTCCTGCACTATACCGCAGGGAAGTGCCGCCAAGGCTTGATTTCCCCTCAGCAGAGTGCCCTCTCTTTGCTCCCGTGTCCCAGAGTCTGCACTGACCTGACGCAGCTCAGGCACTGTGCACTCCCCTTGAGAAATCACCCAAGGATCCGAACTCCTGGGGGATAGGCCCTCAGACCCCGAGTGAGAGTAGGGGCTCTCAGCTCTCAGCGGGGAAGCTAGAGTCTTATTCAGTCTTGTGCCTGCCCCGTGATGTTGCCCGGGGAGGGTTGCTGCACTGCACCGCAGGGAAGTGCCGCCAAGGCGTGACTCCCCTTCAGCCCGGTGCCCTCTCCTCACTTGCGTGCCTCAGAGTCAATGCTGACCAGTCGCAACTCGGGGACTGTCCACTCCCCTTGAGAAATCACCCAAGGATCCGAATTCCTGGGGGACAGGCCTCCAGACCTCAGTGGGCGGGAGGGGAGCGCCGGGTATTCAGGGTTGCCGGCAAAGGATTCCCAAAGTTTTATTCAGTTTTATGCCCGGCAGGAGAACGCCACGGCACCCCAGTAGGGGAGGTAGGTCCAGTTTTTAGAAGGTCTCTCCCTGGAGTGTAGTGGGAGGGCCTTTAATTTCTGCCCGCTTGTTCAATTGTGGGGCTTTTGAGCCGGTCTCATGGGGGAGGGGGACTCCCCTCCACTTGGTGGTGGATTTTGTACCTTTCGTTTGCGTCCTTGTGATCACAGCTTGCCTCAGCGGTGTTGATGTGCGTTCTTCAACCTTCTCTCTTGGTGAGGCTCAAGTCCACCAGGATACTTACTAAATTCCTGTCCCTTAACTCTCCTTCTGGACGGGAGCCTCTGTTGAAAGCTGGCTTCAGTCCGCCATCTTGTCTCCCCTCCACATCATAAAATTTTGAGTAAATTGTAAATATGTTGAGACTATAAATGTTAAATACACATTAACAGATGAAATTAATAAAGTATCTAAAGCACATTACATAAAAAAATGACAATCATGGAAAAATTTTAAAATATAATTTTCTCTTTCTTAGAAAGTAAAAGTTAAATCTGAAAATAGAACAAAATAAAGTAAAAGTTAAATATGAAAATAGAACAAAATAAAGGCAATGTGTCATTGATGCCATCATAACAAACATATTTTTTGCAGATTTAGATGCTACAGTGGCTCTTGTGTTTTCACATCAGAGAATATAAGAATAAAAATTCTTCATCCCCAAATAATTGTATAAAGTTGTTTCTCCTGACTGGAAGGAACTTTTGAACAGCTTTCAGGAACTAAAATGTGTGTGTGTGTGTGCATACTTCTCTAGAGAGAGGGTTATTTATTTTTTGTCTGAAAGAAAGCATTTTGGGTTCATTTGCGTCTTCTTTGGTTTATCTTGTACCACTAGCTACTTCAAGCAGAGCTACCTGTTCCAATTTCAAAACTGTCATATTTATATACCACTTGTGCAGAAAGCCTTTGAACAAGGTAAGAATTATTCTTGTGACTGAAACTTTATTATATCAATTGTCATTTTTTCCCCTCTTCTTGAGGAGACTAGAGTTTTAGAGAAATGCTTTCTAAACTAGAGTACTTTGTTTAATACAAAATTCAAATGCAGCAGAGAATTTTTTACGTATGCAATCAATATGCAAATAATTTTTAGATTTCAGATTTATTTAGATTTTAAAATAATGGCATCACATCAATAAAAATGCCTGAATTTTTAGTAGTGTGTATCAGAACCCAAAATACCAAAACCAAGAGAGTAGTTGATAGTGACTGTAATGATTAGCAATACTGACAAAAGGGGTAGAGGTCATTGTCAAAGGTCTTTTTGAAATAGAAGAACAAGAGATTATGCAAAAAGATGACATGGTGGAAATGGTTTCTCCCAGCTTTTACTATGCTAAAATTTTCCATTCATCACACTGAATTAGAAAAAAAAATTCGAGACAAATCACTCTAATTTTGAATTCTAGTCTAAGATGCCTAGAGCAGTGGCATATGCCTAGGCTTGCTACGGGGAAGTTGGTTAGGAAAAATAATTTATCTTTAATCCAAACTTCATTGATTCCTATTTTAACAACCTTCAAAGAGTCTAATACATACAGAAACCAAACGTATGTTAAGTGTTTAACATAAGAAATGTTTATAAAAGCTTACATTTGTGTTTTTTTCATGCATTCTTGCGATTATTCTGATATTTTTATTGATTCTAATAGTTTTCTAGAAATAAAACCTAATTCATCACATTTGACCTGCAGGAATAGAAGTCCAATTTATAATGGTATGACTTGCGGGTATGACTATCCTTTCCTCAGGACTAACTGAGCCTCAAGTTAAGGTACTGTGACGGTCATCTGTGTATTGGGATTCTGATATGTACCCATACTTTCTCCTTTTTTAGAGGCAGAATAGCCCAGGGCCTCCACTTGGTTGCCACTTTGCCTGGTTTTGAGTCCCATATCTTCCACTTACTATCTGTGTGGCTTTGGGTAAGTTTGTGAATTCTAGTGTCTCACTTTACCCATTTGTAAAATGAGGAGGATCCCAACAGTATCTCACTCACAGGATTTTGACGTGATTAAATGAGAAGGTGATCTGGAGTACTTAAAACATTATCGTTACTGGCCCAGGAAGGTCTGGCTGCCTGTCACTGTCAACCAGTATGCAGAGCTGGGGATAAGCCTACCAAACTTTGTCAGAAGGCCAGTGATTCTGGAGAACAGTGAGAGGAGCCTCTCCAAGATGGTTCTGTTTATCCATTTCCAAAATGACAGTTTACATATTAAAGTTCAAAGCAAAGACCATACCAACCCTATTCCAAATATTAATCAGCATAACTCAGTGACCTATTACATCATTCCAATTCAAAAGTTAATCTCCTAAATTGGTCCACCTAACCTACATCTTAAGGGTGGAGAATGGGAGACAGGGGGTGAAGGTCAGGTAGGACCTACACCCACCAGACCAGCTGTGTCACATCTGACCTACCCTGCCTGACTCCACCTTATTCTCACTACGTGTGCTTTCAGGATCAAGTGCATTTTAATTCCTATACACATGTTTGCTATTATTACCATTACTAGACTACCGGGAGATATTGTGCCCTTCTACTTCCTTCCCTCTACCCCCAGAACAAACTGAGAAAAAAACGAAATTTCTCATGTGTATGTTTAGAAGCAAAATGGTCTGGCAGGAAGGGCATCATGTTGGCATCACTCAGCCAAGTTCAAATATCCTCTCTTATTAGCTGCTCACACTAATAAATGACTCAGCTTCAGTTTTCTCTGGACAATAATATCTACCTCAGATAACTTCAGTGATATTAAAATAAGTTAAACTCACACTTAAAACATCTTGCACTTTGATGGCTGATCAAAATGGTCCATAAATGTCAATTTCTTTCTCTCTGTCATCATCTACACATTTATTGACTTCTGTTTGTGTTTCGCTCCTGTGAATAACCTAATGTTATGCTCCAATTTCTTTTTGGTCTTCAAACTTACTCATCCTTTATCTCAGTTCTTTGAATCCCTAATCCTTCTTTTCAGGACAAGCATATATATCAATTCAACTGGGGCATTAGCTAGTCTAGGAGTTATATCTTCCAGTATAATCCCTTAATCCCTCAGAGAAAGAGAGAGAGGTGTGTCTTTCATCTACCATGGATTCAACCAAAATTCATTCAGGACTGTGCTAGTTTCTGGCAGGAAAGAATAAAGCAATGAGTAGGCATGGCCCCTGCCCTGGCAGAACTCATATATTCTAGTGCAGGAGACATGGACACATAAATGGATGCTTAGAAAATAATGCAGCGGGTATGAGGGTGTGAAAGAGAGTGTTAGGGAGGAACAGCTAATCCATCTGTTGGAGCAGCTGGTCAAATATTTAGAGGAAGTGGGAATCTCTGAGTCTTACAGGATAAGCACGAGTTAGTTCCATGGGACAGGGGAGGAAGGACAGGATGAGGTGTGCATTTTGGGCAGAGGGATCACACAAACAAAAAAGGAAAGAAACTGCTTTGTGGTAGCAGGGCAACTGCAAGCTGTGGAAAAGAGGGAAAAAGAAAGCCAAAGTTTTCAGAGAGATCACAGAGGCCTTAGAAGAGCAGGAGCTAAAACAACCTGGGAAGGCAGAATGATATGGCCAGATCTGCATGGTGGATTTCTGGGGAGACTGCATGGAGAATAATAGACTTGAAGAGAACATGAGTGAAAGCCAGGAGTCGAGTCAGAAGTCTAGGAGAACAGTCAAGAGATGGTGAGGGCCTTGGTTGGAGCAGTGGAGGAAAGGACAGAGAACAAGGGATAGGCCCAAGCCCTGAGATGGCAAAATCTTTAGGCCTTTGCAACCCTAGAGATGAAGGAAAAAGGGGAGGTAATGATAAGTGAGTTGGGGGGTGGAGGAAATGGAGGGGACAAAGATAAAGGCCTTGTTTCTGGTTTGTGTGTACAGGTCAGTGGCAGGGAACAGGTTTTCCAAAGGGGATTTTAAGCAGACTTGTTGAAAGAGCGCTGCAACTCTGGTGCTCGAATTTTGTCCTTTAATGAGCTCACCATCTCAGGTAACAAACAGATATGCAGTAAAAATCATTTTAAAAACCCCACAACTTCACTTTTATTTTGATCCAGCCATCCCTCCTTTCCCCTGATCTATTTGGAGTTTTCCATCTCCTTTCCTGGGGCAATTGTTACAGCCGCATCACTTTGAAGGGGGGGCAAGACGGAAGACAGTGGTAAACGCTGGAGGAAAAAAGATCAATTATATCCTAAAACCAAACCACATCATTGAAAAAAAAGCAATAGAATAAGAATGCGTCATTCCTATTTTAGAAAGCCATTGGCTAAAGGAGGAATAGCAAAGGCACAGAAAGCAAAAATCATATGGGTGAATAATTGTAGATAGTCATTAATACTATTGCCTTTGTCTTTAATAAGCTGTGTGTCAATCTGTGTGAAAGAGTTGTCCCAGCTCTTATTTTTAAAGTTTTGGGCACGTATCTTGTAGTCTTTCAAAAGTGTCTGAACAGTGGTCACATAGAATTAAAAGAAAATGAGATAATAAAATCAAGGTGAATCAGAGGGTTGGCTAAGATTAAGTAAGAGATATCTAACTAGGCTGCATTTTCTTCCAAAGCAATAAAGACTGCTTTGACTGTATTGAGATAAGAAAATGGAGAAATTTCTGGAAACTGTTAAGATGTCATGTCGCCAAATGTGTGTTTATTGTTTAAGTGCTTTTTTATATTCCCACTCTTAACATTTACATTTCAGCAGTGAAGACCCCGGGTGAGTGTTGACTGCATTTGTATGTTCGGTTAATGCAAGAACCAGTGAACCAAACATTTTATTCCACCTTGAAAACACTGGGGCAATTATAATTCTTGCACAGGGATGGGATTAATGTTTTCTAACTGGAGAGTTAAGGCTCAGGGAATTTATGTGCCTCTCTATCATCTTAGAAAGTAAGAAGGCTGGGATTCAATTCACATGAGGCGGGGTATTCACTTTGAATATCACCATGAAGTCACACTGGAAGCCATTTGTATTTATATTCGAATGACAGAAAGGACCCAGAGTGAAGCCAGGAGACCTATATTCCTCACTGTCTCACTTCTGCCTCTAATTAGTGTGCTACAATTACTCATGTCCCTTAGCTTTGCTGCTTCAGTTTCTTCATCTATGCAGTGATAAGTTGGCTGAGATCAGGGGTCAGAAATACAAATACCTACATAGGGTGGGGCAGGCAAAATAAACGTCAAAAAATGTACATTACAGCCTCGCACGACATTACCACTTATTTTCTTTACATTTCCCAAAGCAACTGTGTTAACATTTCAGTCTCTTTCACAGATCATTAAGCTTTTCATCAGGCGTCTTTTCCACATACCGGTCATGGTTCTTCTCATGGTTTGTTTTACTAATGGAGGCTTAAGTTGTAGTCTTTTGCTACAGATACTTTGTTGGTATATTAAACCTAGAAATCCTCTTTATGTTCTCAAAACACATCTGGCTCACATTTTTTAGAAACATGATGTACCTTTCTCAGTCTTTATTTATCTTTTACATTTTTGAAAAAGACATGGGTGTGAGGGCAGATTTTTCTTTACTTTTTATTCTAGTAAAAGAAAAGCATCACTCAGCCCTGATATGGAGAGTACTAGAGAATGGTGGGGACTGAGGCAAAGGGCAAGCACAGACCTGGTGCAAACAAAGCAACACACCTACCTTTCTGCAGCAGGCACTGCTTAGCACCACTTGAGTTTTGGCCTCTGAGAATATACGTGCATCCATGGCAGTGTCTTCTGAAAATCTGTTTATCCTCACTACTTTTTGCATGAAATTATCCTATTTTTAAGTATTGGCAACTAAAGGTAAATTAAAAACAAAATAAATAGTATCAACATCTAACAGTCAGTGGTTCAGGTCAACCATGAGAAAACTATGTATCAGATACCCACAAAGATTGGAGACTTTTAAGGTACATGATCTTAAAGGTCCCTTTCCCCTAGGACTTTTTCTTTAAACCAATACCTACTTATTCCTTACTATGTTCTGAGCACACTTTAAAGCACTTTACATATCCTAACTCTACACAACAACCTTATGAAGTAGGTGCCATTGCTATTCTCATTTTACAGATGAGGAAACTGAGGCACAGAGCCATTAAGCAACTTGTCTAAAATCACAGAGCAAATAGGTTGTAGAACCAGAATTCTGACCCTGGCTCCCTGGCACTGTACCCCAGAAATCTCTCACCTTTGTTCATGTAAATTTATATTTCTTATTTTTTTTGAAGTATTCATAGCAACAGTTTATAAAATTTGTTCTTGATGACAATGAATATATTTATTTGGTTAGAATATTTTCATTTGAATGTGGGGAAAGATGGGGTTATTAGATGACTGAATGTTCCTGTGGGTCAGATGAACACACTTGCCTACATTAGTGTAATTGAAGACAATGAGATGCTGGTTAGGATCAGACTCTGCCAATAAGATCTTATAAGTAAATAAGTAACTGCCCCTTGATTGGCTGCTGATGATCCTCAGATGAAGTGATTAATGCTTCGCTTTTCTGGTTGCCTTAGTACCAGAGAATGTTAATACAAATGGAAATTCAGCCATATATTTAAGCAATCTGTCAGCGCAAAGAGATTTCCAGAGCTTTTTGGTTAAAGAGGTTTTTGAATGGATGTATGAGCAATATATGGGCTGACTTTTTATTTCAGCAAACATGAAGATGTATTATCCCTTGAGGTTTGTTATTAACCTCAGTTTCACCTCCGTTAATATTTACTCCGCAGGTCAATAAATCTCGATATTCACTTCAACAGCCAATATCTTCACATTATGAGTTATTAATCTTGCCCAAGCTGAAAAATTGTGTGAATATTTTTCTTTTAGTAGAGAAAACAAGAACCTTTTTGTCCCCCTTTCCTTCAGGCTCTCTTAAAAAGGAAAGTTAATTTTTATTTGAATCACCAAACTTCCTTTTCAGATTTAGTGCTAGTATTTGAGGGTATGAGTCCTTTTTTTTTTTTTTTTTTTTGAAACAGAGTCTGACTCTGTCACCCTGGGTAGAGTGCCATGGCGTCATTGTAGCTCAGGGCAACCTCAAACTCTTGGGTTCAAGCAGTCCTCTTGCTTCAGCCTCCCAAACAGTCGCTGGGACTACAGGCTTGTGTCACTATGCCCGGCTAGGTTTTTCTATTTTTTTTTTTTTTTTTGTAGAGACAGAGTCTCACTTTATGGCCCTCGGTAGAGTGCCGTGGCCTCACACAGCTCTCCAACTCCTGGGCTTAGGCGATTCTCCTGCCTCAGCCTCCCGTGTAGATGGGACTACAGGCGCCCGCCACAACGCCCGGCTATTTTTTGGTTGCAGTTTGGCTGGGGCCAGGTTTGAACCCGCCACCCTCGGCATATGGGGCCGGCGCCCTACGGACTGAGCCACAGGTGCCGCCCGGTTTTTCTATTTTTAATAGAAATTGGGGTCTCGCTCTTGCTTAGGCTGATCTCAAACTCCTGAGCTCAAACACCTCAGCCTCCCAGAATGCTAGGATTACAGGAATGAGCCACTGCACCTGGCTGAAGTTTTGAGACTTATTATGAGTTTTAGAAAACTCTCTGTCCTGAAGTTCTTTCAATTTCTGTTGGTATTTGCTTCATATATTTGGGGGTTTTGTTTTAAGGTTCATATATATTGATAATTGTTATTTCTTCTCATGCAAGATGTATTTCCTCTGATATTTATATAGATCAAACATGTTTAATGTAATTATTGATAATATTGGATTTACATATGCTAATTTGATTTTTTTAAGTGCCTCATATTTTTTATGTTCTTTTGTTTCTCCTTTAATGCTTTCTTTTGTGTTAAATAAGAAAATTTGGTATATTATTTCAATTCTTTCATTGATTTTTAGAAGTATTTGTGTTATTTTCTTCGTGATTGATTTAGATATTAGAAAAAGTGTTTTAATTTAGCATAGGTTAACACTGATTGTTCTGGTAATCTATAACAATGGTGCTTTACTATAGCTTAATTTTCTTTCCACCAAAAAACAAAACAAAACAAAAAAAAAAGCTCTCTGTCCTGTTGAAAGAATTGCAGGAGGCAGGGGTCTAAAACAATCCTATTTTAAATCCTCCTATAAAATGCCCTGATTTTAGGAGAAACTAAGAGAGGGCTGTGGCCAAATTCCTACTGCCATCTTTGTGTTAATTATTGACTTTGCTTGACTGAAGACAAAAAAGATGTAATGTATTTTTAGAACATGGTAGCAAAATGCTTATTGTAAAAAAGAACAGCGGTATCTGGCCCATCTCAGAATAAAAACAGCAAATATGAAAAGACATGGGTGAATGTGTTTGGTTCCCACCAGCATAGATACTGGAACTGAACTGTGCAATAGAAGCAGTGAGTTTGTTGTTTCACAGGAGCATTTGTAGTTCTGTAATCTATAGAATCATGTTTACAATGATGAATAAATCCAAGACAAAAGGAAGTGAGAAAATCATGGAAGGAGTTAGATGTTGTCTTACCTGGTAGCTGGTGGTTGATACTCAGGGGTGGGTGGGAAAACATGGCATTTGTAAATAGATGCATATAGGAAAAGGGTCTCTCCAAAGGTTCATAAAGGGGAATATTTTCTAAAATGTTTAATAGAACAGAACAGTGACCAAGGAAGAGTTGCTAAATGTGGTGGGGGCCTCTGGTCAGGCAGGAAAAGCCTGTAGAACCTTGGCTCTCAAAGTGTGCTCCCTGGACCAGCACCATCAGCATCACCCGGAAACTGACTACAAATGCACATTCTCAGCCCCATCCTAGAGAATGAATCAGAAATGCTGAAGGTGAGGCCCAGCAGTCTGTGGTAGACGATCTCCACGTGATGGTGATACATGATCATCTTTGAGATCTGCTGCACCAGGGCACAGACTTTTCACCCTTATACATGGATTGCAATTCCATTAGGAATTTAAAAAAAAAAAAAACAGTGATGTTTAGTTTTTCATTGGTCTTTAGTATGGCCTGGACAGTGGATACATTACAGTTTTCTAGGTGATTTTAAAAGGCAACTTATTTTGAGAGTTACTGTAGAGCAAGCTCTCAACCTAAATTACTTTTTCTATTCTAATGCTCTATTTTTGAACAAAATATTCTGTGATTCTCTCTTTACTTTCTTAAAATAAAATTTATATGAATATTATTATTTATACATGTATTCTTAACTGCACCAAAAAAAAAAGAAAGAAAGAAAAGTAATTTATAATAGTATGTGCCGCGGACCGCCAGTCGAATGAGTCTCAGTCCGAGGGCTTTTAGGGCAAGAACGGCTCAGGTTGATTGAAAGGGCGACGCAGGAAAATGACAAACTGCTACACACCAAGGATGATGAAGAAAGCAGCTGTGCTTTACTGATTTTTAGGCATGGTATTTATACATTTTTGACAATGTCTTACAAACTACAAAAGATATTTTTATGACTTGCTGATGCTTACAAAGTTCTTATCGAGTTTTGTAGATGGGAGTAGTCAACCGTCTTTTCTTAGACAATGTTTCTGCCCGTAAGGGGGAACAAAGGACTGCTGCTTATCAGCAGTTACTCTTCTACTTCTCTTTATCTATGTTTAAACCTTCTTTCTTTGTAAAACTGCTTTGTTCACATTTTGTATTTTTATATTTTTATATTTGATTATGATTTTTATGTTGTTAGTGAATTGATAGTGAATTATGTATATGTTTTAAGTGTATAGTGACAAAATTATAGAGAAAGCAATTTCATAGAAAACTTATTTCAAAGAAACAGTTTCAAAGGGACATAAGGTAGAGATAAGAGACCGGAGGGAGCGGGTATCTGGTAGGAACATCTTAACTTATCATCCCTGCATTCTCTTGATACATTGTTTCAATTAACTGACCTTTATGGTGGGAACGTGTTCCCTTGGAGACTTTTTAGTCTCCATTGTATAGATGAAGTCATGGATTAGTAAGTCATTATGTTTATTCTTAGTTTCTGAGGACATTCAAGCAACAATTAACCATTCAACTCAACAAACAAGTTTCAAACAGGTTTCAGGGTAAAGGTTACTCAGGCCTTTATGCCGCACCTCATGACTTCCTACGTTCACTAAAAGGCATGCTAGGCAACTTATGCGCTGCTGTCGCAAACCAGGGGGACTGGGGGCAACGCTCCGAGGAGCACCCACCGCCTTACCACAGTTTTTACAACGCGGACAGAGCCATCCCGCCACGGCTTGATGCCGGGGGTGCGGCATTTCCCCCTTTTTTGTTAATGAAACGTAGTTCAAAGAGGTCTTGGCGAACAGCCTTTAAGGAGGAAAAGACACAACGAAGGAGACAGGGTAACAGTAAAACAACAAAGAATATCAGGCAACCAATAATGACAATAAACACAATGTACTGAATCCAAGACACAGGATTTAAAGATTTAAGATTGTCAGAGAGGGATTGAGCCAGTGAATCAAGAGAAGTGCTAGGTAAATGAGCTTCACTGATGGCAGTGATATCCTTTTGGAGAGTATGTAAATCATGTGTAATATCATTGTCCTTCCAGACACCCTGTAGATGAGCTTTAGTTTTGTCCCAGGAAGTGGACATATTATAAGGTAAAGGAGTGACACAAATAGCAGGAAAGGCAGAATGACATCTGGTTTGAAGTTTATGTTGTATAAACTTGATATCTTGTCCTAAGGCTAAAACTACTTCTTCTAGGATGTTGAGTTTTGCTTCAAGTTTATTATCTATACTGGCTTGAGTCATTAAAGCTAAAGTGATGTTGCTGCTGAGAGAATTCACAAAGTGAGCTGTGTGAACTTCTTGAACTAAAGCAGTGGTGGCTACAGCAAAAGTTGTAACTATAGAAATTAAAGCTAAAATACCAAGAATTAAAGCAGCCACGAACCTTTTAGGGCGGATTAACTGATTAACAGTATGTAGAACTTGTAAAGCAGAATTATCATACCAAGGGTCATCTTGTAAATCAACAGGCAGTAATACATAAGAGGGTCTTTTAACAATTAAAACAGAATTAAATAAACGTTCATTAAACAAGTCAGTAGAAGTAAGACAATTTGTAACTTTACAAGCAGTACAAGAAATATGATAAGAATTCTTAGATTGAGTGATAGTTAGATACTTATTTGGAGCTAAAAGTAGAGCATATGGATATCCAACACAAGTTCTTATAGATATTGGATTAGGTTTTGGCATATTAGGTTTCTTCTCTAAAATTAAGTTGGATGCAGCAACAAGTCTAAATAAATCATAGTGTATTTGAGTTTTATTATTTTGTTGAGCCACCCATATGGGCTCAACTAAACCAGGTGTGAACCATCTCCGTACTGGTTGAGGGGTACCAGACCATTGATATTTATGAAATTTATCTAATTGATTAGATAAATATACGTTATGATCATAGCAGGAGGTAGGAGAATAGTCCCAGATAATTGTATTAGAATTAATGGGAGAATGTTTGTTAGCAGCGTCTGGGAATCCGCAAGAAAGCCAAGTAGGGGTTTTTGTTAAAGAGGATTCCCAGAATTGATTTTTATCTCTATATTTTTCTTTACAATTAGGGAGAGGTAACTGGTTAACAGATAAGCAAGTTTCATTATAATTAGGACTTCCAATAGTTTGTATCTCATATTCCCACATATAACGTCTATTGGCATCATGGGGATCAGGAGCATCAGATAAAAAGACTCTGTAACTTGTAGGTAAACAAAAAGGAGGTGTGTTGCCTCTTAAAGTAAAGCAAATAGGCAAGGAGTCGGCTTTGCCAGTGAAATTAATCAAAGCCGCAGCATGATGTCTGGATTCTGAGTCAGTTAAACCTCCTAAGCGGATAGAATCATTAGAAAGAATTTTTATGGGGTCTGGATCTAGCCAGCCCACAGGGTGTAGCAGTGGAGGATTAGGAACATAAGACCAATAAGCTGCAGTTTCTACCGTAGGAGTAGAAATTAATGATAAAAAGGCAACAAAGTACATTGTTGGAGTTAGAGGGTTGTTTTGAGATATGAGAAGTTGTTTAGCTTGTTTCACCAAGGTGCGGATCTGTGTCCACGTGATCTTGGAGGGTCTCGGTGAAACTGTCACAGTCGTCTTCATCTGTGCAGATAGGATCTTCATCCGCCGCAGGCGTTGTCTTCTGCGCCGGGGTCTCCGGAGGAGCCGGTTTGATGAGCCGGTCTGGAATCCAGATGGGAGAGTCGGCATCCTGTGGAAATATGCAAGCATAGCCTCGTCCGGAGGTTAACAATACATCAGGGCCTTTCCACTGGCCCGACAATAAATCTTTCCAAAGAACTTTAGGAAGGGTGGCAGCCGATTGCGGCTGCCAATGAGAAAGAGCAGGAGTTAAATTGTTAGAGTTTACATTGAGATGATTTAAAACGAATAAAGCATGAGTTAATATATGATGAGGAGAAAAATATTTATGAGCCTTCTGTAGACGTTCAATTTGTAATTTTAATATTTGATTAGTTTTTTCAACAATTGCTTGACCCTGAGGATTATACGGGATCCCCGTAGAATGAGAAATTTTCCACTGTATACAAAATTGTTCAAATGCTCGAGAGGTATAAGCTGGAGCATTGTCTGTCTTTAATTGATGAGGAACACCTAGCTGCTGAAAGCAGTAAAATAGGTGCTGTACAACATCTTTGTAAGCCTCTCCAGATCGTGCAGAGGCACATATATAATGAGAAAAGGTATCAACAGTAACATGTACATATTGTAATTTTCCAAAACTAGACACATGTGTTACATCCATTTGCCATAACACATTGGGGCGTAAGCCCCGAGGGTTAACACCAAATTTTAAAGGATGATGGGTAATAGGACAGGATTTACATTTTAAGACTATTTGTCTTGCCTGTTCTCTAGTAATTTGAAACATTTTTCTTAATGCGTTAGCATTTTGATGGTGTAAGGCATGGCTTTCTTCAGCTTCAGTCACTGATGCCACTATAGTACGTGTTAACAAATCTGCAGTGGCATTTCCTTGGGCCAAAGGGCCAGGTAAATTAGTATGTCCTCTTATGTGACCAATATAAAATTGATTATTCCTTTGCTGAATTAAAGTTTGTAGTTTCTTTAATAGAGGTAGAATAGTTGAGGTTCCTGTTAAAAGAGCAGTTTCAAGAGCTGGAAAAAGAGAAGCAATATATTTTGAATCTGTGTACAAGTTAAACCTTTGTTTGAAATTATTAAAGGCCGAGATTAGAGCCCATAATTCTGTTTGTTGGGCGGAGGCTTGTGTAACCTCCTTAATAAGAGGAGACAGACCTGGACTAAAAACTACAGCCCGTCCTGTAGAGGAGCCATCTGTGAACAAGGTTATTGCATCAGACAGAGGCTGTTTGGAACACATAAGAGGAAATATAAGTGAAACTGTTTTTGTAAATTCAATTAAAGGATGTTTAGGATAATGGTATAAAATTTGACCTGCATAGCCTTGTAAGGCCAATACCCAATCATCATTATTTTGAAATAATTGTTCTACTTGAGTCTTATTATAAGCAGTTACAATTACATGAGGATCTTTACCAAATAATTCACGTGATCTTTTTCTTCCCTTATCAATTAATAAAGACACCAGGTAAGGGTAGTCAGCAACAATTTTTGTCTGAACATGTGGTAAGTGAAGCCATTCTAAAATACCTTCTTGCCATAGGCAAGCTGTAGGAGTATACTCAGTAGAAAAAATGAGTAGAGACCATGGACTTTGATAATTAATTTGTTTAACCCTAGCTTGAGTTAAAGCCTGTTCAACAACTTGTAAAGCCTGCAAGGCTTCTGGAGTTAAATGTCTAGGGGAACGGGGATTAGAGTCTCCCTGTAAGATAGTAAACAAAGGACTAAGGGTTCCCGTAGTAATCTTCAGAAAAGGTCGAATCCAATTTATTTCTCCCAGTAACTTTTGATAATCATTAAGAGTTTGTAATTTATCTCTCCTTATTTGCACCTTTTGAGGTGCAATATAGTCAGAGTGAATCCATTGTCCCAGATAACTTAATGGTTTATCTCTCTGAATTTTCTCTGGGGCAATGACTAAGCCAAATTTAGTTAATTGTTCTATAGCCTTTTCTAGCATTAGCTGTACTTTTGGCAGCTCAGGATGAGCTAGCAAGATATCATCCATATAATGAATTATGTAAGCACTAGGAAATTGTTTTCTCAGTGCTGCTAATGCAGCCGCCACAAATTTTTGGCATAAGGTAGGGCTGTTTTTCATGCCCTGTGGTAAAGTTTTCCATTGATATCTTTTAAACGGTTCCTGTAAGTTTAGAGAAGGAACACTGAAAGCAAAACGAGGACAATCCTCAGGATGTAAATTAATAGTAAAAAAGCAGTCTTGCAGATCTATAATTATAAGTGACCATTGTTCTGGTACTGCTACAGGAGACGGAAGCCCAGGTTGAAGGGAGCCCATGTCTTCCATAATGGCATTTACTGCTCTTAAATCTTGTAAAAGTCTCCATTTGCCAGATTTTTTCTTAATGACAAACACAGGAGTGTTCCATGGACTAGTGGATTCCTCTAAATGACCTTTATCTAATTGTTCTTGTACTAAAATTTGTAATGCCTGTAACTTTTCTGTTGTTAGGGGCCACTGACTAACCCACACAGGAACATCTGTTAACCATTTTATCTTACAGGCATAGTTTTCTGCAGTGGCCCCTATGAAAAACACTGATCGTTCAGTTGATCCCCTGTGACTAGTTTCATGTCTAGGACATGTAAAAGATCTCGTCCCCATAAAGTATAGGGTAGAGAGGGTAACACATAAGGTTGAAAGTAAATTTTCTTGTCCTTATATTCACATAACAAATGAGATGTACTACGCATGACACCAGAAACAGAACCGAGACCAACTAAAGAAGACCCAGTTCGATGAACCGGCCAGGATCTCGGCCAGTCGGAGGCAGCAATGCAGGTTACGTCAGCGCCTGTGTCCATTAGGCCCTTAATGGGCCTGCCTTCTATTTTCATTTTTAACATTGGTCTATCATATAAATCATGTATAAGAGCCACACAATCCTGATCAGTAAATCCAAATTGACCCTCTCCCCTGGCATCATGTAAGTGCCAGGTGGGGAGCGGTATATATGGCAACAACAATAACTGAGCAATTCTTTGTCCCTTATGAATTTGTGTAGTTTCTACTAAAGACTTTACCATGACTTTAATTGTATTTTCAGTGTCAGAATCAATTACTCCTGGAACAACTTCAAAATGTTTAGTGTAATTGGAACTGCGTCCCAATATAACACCAACAGTACCTGGTAATAACTTTCCTTTTATTCCTGTGGGAACTAACACAACACCATCATGTTTGGATATGATTACATCTTTAGAACTGGCAAGGTCTAAGCCTGCGCTGCCAGGAGTCCCACGTGGGAGATCATGAATTGTCCATTCAGGTGGTATACAATTAATAGTAGATGTGGGTTCTAACTTAGGCCGTACTGCGGTAGAGGCAGGAGTCTCTCCCTTGGAGTCGGGGCTGGGAGAACGCCCCTTATCTAGTTTTTTGTCTGATTGGTATCAATAAAGTTAGCACCCTTGTCTGACAAGGGGGTTCCATCCTTATGAAATTTAGATTTACATTCATTTCTCCAGTGCCTGCCCTTCTTACAACGAGGGCATGGTCCCGGGGGTAGTCCACGGGACTTACTATTATTATTATTAGCACCGGTGGATTTCTTACAATCCTTCTGTATATGACCTGGCTTCCCACAATTATAACAAGTGGGCAAGTCATGTGGGGGATTACACCCAAAACATGTATTACTGGGGTCTCTATCAAAAGCACCTTTAACATATGAACTAAATTTTTGACCCCGCATAGCTGCAGCAAACGCCATTCCCTGGACAATTGCTGGTGAGGCATCCATGCATGCTTTAATATAATCTTGTAATGTACCTGTTTTCCTGAGTGGACGTATTAAGTCCTGACACAGCGTATTTGCATTCTCCCAAGCCAATTGCTTGAGTAATAATTCTGTGCCCTCTGATGGTGGAAGCATTCTATTAATAGCTTCTTCCAGGCGAGAAATAAAGTCAGGATAGGACTCTTCCATACCCTGTTTTATGCCTGCTAAAGTTGTGCCCTTGGTTCCCGGAGGAGGTATTTTTCGCCAAGCGGAGACTGCATTATGGCTAACTATTTCCAAAATTTGTCGGGGTAGTTTAATTTGATTTTCAAAAGAGGCAAATTCTTCTGTTCCTAGAAGCATGGATAGTGTGGGCTGTGCTTTTCTTCCCACATGCTGATTAATACTTTCTCTAGATCTATCTTCATATTCTGTTCTCCATAAGATATAATCACCTGGGGAAAGCGTGGCTTTGGCCGTTTGTTGCCAATCATACGGGGTAAGCCATTGACTGCTAATTGATTCCACAATTTGTAAAGTATAAGGTGCAGAAGCTCCCGATGTACGGACAGCCTGTTGCAGTTCTTTAAGCGTCTTTAACGACAGAGGTTCCCAGGTGGGTGGTGCCCTTTCCTCAGTGGGAAAGCGCACCGGGAAAGCAAATGTAAAATCTCCCTGCTGACGGGCTTCTCGCACCGCCGCCTGAAACCCCGCGGGCGGTGGAGGGAGACAAGGAGGCACACGGGGAAGCGGGGCTCGTGAGGATGTCTTAGATGCGACCTTTGGGACGCGAACTGCCGGATAAGCTCGGCGGGGGTGAATAGAATCATTCATTCCGTCCCTCTCATCTGATTTAGTAAGTTCATCGATCACATCCCACTCGTCACTGTCTGAGGAATTATCAACCGGTGGGAGTGGCGGTAAAATGTCTTTGAGCGTTGGAGCTGAGGGGACAACGCTCTCAGTGTTTGGTACCGGTTCAGGATCTTTAAGAACCTCGGGGGGAACCTCATCACAAATAGGTGCCACCTTAGTTTCAGGATCACCAGCCTCCGAGTCAGTTTCTCTTATAAATGCTTCTAAAAAGGTATTGTCAGCCAAAAGTTCTCTAACTTGTAACCATAAAGGAAAAGCCTGAGGGGGCAAGACCTTCTCCCCATGTTCTTGCATGTATTTCCGCATTTCGCGTCCCACTCTCTTCCAGTCGGAGAGAGAGAGAGAGCCTTCCTCCAGAAACCAAGGACTAACCAACTTTATGAAATGCATAAGCTCCTCCAACCGTTTGAGAGACACATGAAAACCATTTTTCTCTAATAAACGCTGTATCATGACACTGAGCATGTGTTCTTCCTTACCCAATGTATGCCCCATGTTGTCCTGCGGATTACTCACACTTAACCGGTCAGCCTTTACCGGCGGGACTGCAGCTCCCTGGTGAGAGTCGCCTTCAATCTGAAAAAGAGAGGAAAGAAAGAAAAAGAAAGATCACCTGTCCTTCAGGTCCCTGTTCGAGGCGCCAGCTGCCGCGGACCGCCAGTCGAATGAGTCTCAGTCCGAGGGCTTTTAGGGCAAGAACGGCTCAGGTTGATTGAAAGGGCGACGCAGGAAAATGACAAACTGCTACACACCAAGGATGATGAAGAAAGCAGCTGTGCTTTACTGATTTTTAGGCATGGTATTTATACATTTTTGACAATGTCTTACAAACTACAAAAGATATTTTTATGACTTGCTGATGCTTACAAAGTTCTTATCGAGTTTTGTAGATGGGAGTAGTCAACCGTCTTTTCTTAGACAATGTTTCTGCCCGTAAGGGGGAACAAAGGACTGCTGCTTATCAGCAGTTACTCTTCTACTTCTCTTTATCTATGTTTAAACCTTCTTTCTTTGTAAAACTGCTTTGTTCACATTTTGTATTTTTATATTTTTATATTTGATTATGATTTTTATGTTGTTAGTGAATTGATAGTGAATTATGTATATGTTTTAAGTGTATAGTGACAAAATTATAGAGAAAGCAATTTCATAGAAAACTTATTTCAAAGAAACAGTTTCAAAGGGACATAAGGTAGAGATAAGAGACCGGAGGGAGCGGGTATCTGGTAGGAACATCTTAACTTATCATCCCTGCATTCTCTTGATACATTGTTTCAATTAACTGACCTTTATGGTGGGAACGTGTTCCCTTGGAGACTTTTTAGTCTCCATTGTATAGATGAAGTCATGGATTAGTAAGTCATTATGTTTATTCTTAGTTTCTGAGGACATTCAAGCAACAATTAACCATTCAACTCAACAAACAAGTTTCAAACAGGTTTCAGGGTAAAGGTTACTCAGGCCTTTATGCCGCACCTCATGACTTCCTACGTTCACTAAAAGGCATGCTAGGCAACTTATGCGCTGCTGTCGCAAACCAGGGGGACTGGGGGCAACGCTCCGAGGAGCACCCACCGCCTTACCACAGTTTTTACAACGCGGACAGAGCCATCCCGCCACGGCTTGATGCCGGGGGTGCGGCAAGTATGCATTTCAAATATTTTAATTCATGGTCTGACCACACATAACAGTGAAGCAGGCAGAAGGCTGAACAAATTTATATGAATGAGACAGTTGGAAATGCAGATTGATGCATGTGTGTTCAATTGGCAACTCAAAAACCATGGGTGGCATTACTGTGAGTAATATGATTTTCTGAAAAAAAGAGCAGGTCTTGATAAGAACAATGAATAATGTTTTCTTTCTCTGGGCTTTGGTTTAAAATCTATATTTAAAAGGTGCAGTGACTTCTTATAGTGGATACCGTGATTCCCTGCTAAGATCCCCACCTCCAGGGCTGAACACCTGTTTCCCCAGCTGCAGAGAGTGCTGCTGGCTGCTGCCCCTTAGCTTTGTACCCTCTTTGGGATTTGTTGTTGGCTGAAGATATTGCCTTCCCCAAGATCATACCATCTTTCTGGCATAGGCTACATTTGGTGGTGGGTCAAGGCAGGGTTAAAAGGCTCAGATCTCCTGCCTCAATTCAGGACAACTCTGAGGGGTCCTCTCAGATCTAGGTTCCCCTGCCAGATTGGCTGAGACCTTTGCTGCAATCACATTGCAGCTCAATTTTTGTCTCTGACCCACCCTGCTTTCTCAGTCCACCAAGGGGTGCTGATTCTGAGTTTACTCTCAAATAAATGTCCCCTGCCATCTCAGAGTCCACTCCCAGGGGAACTGACCAGTAACACCGACTATGGGAAATCTGTGTCCTTTCCTAGTCAACTGGTTCACAGTTACCTAAAAAGATTTATTTTTATTTTTATTTTTTGTAGAGACAGAGTCTCACTGTACTGCCCTCGGTAGAGTGCCGTGGCCTAACACAGCTCACAGCAACCTCCAGCTCTTGGGCTTAAGCGATTCTCTTGCCTCAGCCTCCCGAGCAGCTGGGACTACAGGCGCCCGCCACAACGCCCGGCTATTTTTTGGTTGCAGTTTTGGCCGAGGCCGGGTTTGAACCCTCTACCTTCGGTATATGGGGCTGGCGCCCTACTCACTGAGCCACAGGCACCACCCACCTAAAAAGATTTTTGTCTGGCATTTTATCCCGCCCAGAGTGGCTTCATCCAGACAGGGCCAAAACATTTATTGCAGTTGGTAGACTGACTGCTGGCAGGTAGAGGAGGAGCTGAGCACAGGAAGTGGATGAATACTGTAAGTGCTAGGAATGAATGCCCCTCCACCAGCATTGATCAGGTGGAGACTTGCACTCAATTTAGAAGCAGGGCAGCCTTAAGCAAAAATGTAAATTAGGCAACATTTGTTCTCCTTTTTCCCAGTGCCTTTTTCCCTCCGTGGGGCCTGTAGCCATCAGAACCTGCTCTCTGGAAAAGATCTGATAGGCTATTTACCCCTTAGTGTGAATCTAAGTCAACAGCTTTATTTTTATTTTTTCCATTTACATTTTAAGTATCTTTATGGAGTAAAAATTAAATTGTGACCCTTTGTTAGAGGAATTTCAAGAAACTACCTATGGGGGGTGGGGCAGGAAGGAGAGTTCTTTATTCTTCCTAACTACTCAAAATCAGCTCTTGCGAAGTCTTATTTATTAGAGTTGGAAAGGGTGAAAATGGGGTACTTTAGCAGGAATGTCTATAAACTGCTTGTGGATGGATCACCCGTGAATTCCATTCCCCCATCCTCTTGGAGTTTGTTATATGAAGTTGCAAAGTG
This sequence comes from Nycticebus coucang, assembly GCF_027406575.1. Lineage (NCBI taxonomy): Eukaryota > Metazoa > Chordata > Mammalia > Primates > Lorisidae > Nycticebus > Nycticebus coucang. The sequence continues at coordinate 75,069,704 of NC_069787.1, read as the reverse complement.
AAGCCTCATAGTTTGGGTTTTAAAAACAGAAAATTTAGACATCTTTTGTTGTCTGGACAAATTCTTTCAATAGTAAGTTTGGTTATTTTAAAAGATGCTATAAAAATGTGGGAAAATATTTGTGAATTTTATCTATTAGTAGACTTTACCAGAAGATGTACAGTATTGGCCTAATAATTCTGTATCTCTGCCTCAATTTCTTTTCCATGGAACGAGATCATCATTCAAAAGACTTATCTCATGAGATTCTTCGTCACTCTTGTCTTCAATAATGTTAATGAAATAGAAGAAGAAATAAAAGTAATGAAAACAACTGTGATCTCTGTACATCACTGAGTCCTCTTCAGCAGCCCTATAATCTATTCATTTATTCATTCCACAAATGTCAGCTGTTCCTACAAGCTAGGCCTTGTCTTCAGTGCAAAAGAGGAACAAATAAAGAGGCACTGGCCAATGTCCTTGAGTTTCAGGGTAGCAACATTTTTTTTGATCTTCTGACCACATGGCAAGACCTTATTTACCGCTCACATTAGTTGTGTCCTTGGCTATGAATTAACCATGACTTTGTTGCCTAAGAAAAGTGTATTTGAAAGCCCTCTGCATGCTGTTGGCCAAGGTGTTGTTTGCATAATGTATTGACTGTGCATGTTTAAACAACACCTAGGCGGATCATTAATACCAGGTACAGTTATTAAATGAACCCCCTGAGAATATCTTCCATTTGTTATCTGAATTCTTGCCAGTTTTCAATGCTTTCCTGAAAGCAAATGCTGTTTTTTCAAAAATCTGTCTTTTAAGTTCTTTCAACCACCAAACTAGTTAGAAGTGAATCTGCTAAGCTTTCTAAGCTCTATCTGCAATATTTTTGAGGGAGATACTAAAATATCTGAGGGGAGTGGGGGGACAACCATAGGAAATCACAATTCACTGAGACAGAATATTCTTTATCAATAAAACAATTTAATATTTTTTTTATTAAATGCAATAGTCCCATGATAAGTGTAAAGTGAACATAAATTTACTGGCTAGTAAACATAAACTGCAGTTACACAGAAAAATTTCCTTAATGGGATAGTAAGGAAAGTCATTTCTCTGGGTCTAAGTTTCCTTGTCCATGAAATGAGTTTGTACCCTATAAAAAAATAAGAAAATTGTGATTTTATATTTCTCTGGATCCTTCTTATAGGGGAACTAGGATATCCTAGGAGAGTGAATTCTGGATTTACAATTTATTTCTAGAGTCTAGAGCAGTGGCTGTTGGGCCAAATCTAGCTCTCTACTTGTTTTTATAAAGTTTTTTGACATACGGCCATACCCATTTGTAAACATTTTGCCTATGCCTGCTTTCAAGCTATGAGGTCAAAGTTGAATAGTTGCAACAGAAACTGAATGCTGAAAATATTGACTATTTGGATCTTTTCAGGAAAAGTTTTCTCCTCTAAATTTAGACCAGGAATCCCAAAGTGGGAGTAAAACACATAAATATAACCTATAAAAGAATAGCAAATACAAATGTGACTTCAATACTGGCCAGGTTATATATGATATTCTTGGTTTTAGCAAAAAACAGTCAGGAAACTTTAAGAAGAAATATGTGCTTTTGATAATTTAATATGTACATCTTTCATTTATATTTTATTTTTAACTTAATTTTTATTAAATCATAACTATACATTTATAGGGTATAATGTGATGATTTGATATACAATGTAGAATGCTTAAATCAAACTAATTAACACAACCATCACCTCACTTATATTTTGTGGTAGGACATTTATAATTTACTCTTAGTTGTTTTGAAATGTACCCTCGCATTGCACACATTAGGTGAGAGCCAACCAAATACCCTCCCTCCAGTCACCCTCCCTCCTCTCCCCTCTTTCTTTCTGGACTATCTTTGTGTTTTGTCATTGGTATGAATGTGTAAATGTTTATATATTGGTTTCATAATAGTATTGAGTACATTGGATACTTTTTTCCCCCATTCTTGAGATACTTTATTAAGAAGAATATGTTCCAGCTCCATACAGGTCAACATAAAAGATGTAAAGTCTCCCTCTTTTTGTGGCTGCACAGTATTCCATGGTATACATATACCACAATTTGTTTATCCATTCATGGGATAAACATGCACATTTAGGCTTCTTCCACGACTTGGCTATTGTGAATTGGGCTGCAATAAACATTCGGGTGCAAATATCTTTGTTGAAAAATAATTTTTGTTAATCCGGGTAGATACCTAGTAATGATATTGCAGGATCAAATGGTAGGTCAACTTTGAGTTCCTTGAGAATTCTCCATACTTCTTTCCAAAAAGGCTATATTAGTTTGCAGTCCCAACAGCAGTGTATAAATGTTCCTTTCTCTTCACATCCACACCAACATCTGTGGTTTGGGGATTTTGTGATGTGGGCTAATCTCACTGGAGTTAGGTGATATCTCAAAGTGGTTTTGATTTGCATTTCTCTGATGATTAAATATGATGAACATTTTTTTCATCTGTTTGTAGGTCATGTGCCTGTCATCTTTAGCGAATTTTCTGTTCAAGTATCCTGACCACAAAGAAATGGGATTGCCTTTTCTTTTCTTATTGATTAGTTTGAGTTCTCTGTGGATTCTAGTTATAAGACCTTTGTGGGAAACATAACCTGCAAAAATCTTCTCTCCTTCTAAAGGCTGTCTGTTTGCTTTACTTACAGTGCCCTTAGCTGTGCAGCAGCTTTTTAGCTTGATAAGATCCTAGTAATACATTTTTGGTGTTGCTTCAATTGTCAGGAGGGGTCCTTCTCATAAAACCGTTTTCTATTTTCCCAGGCCAACATCTTCAAGCATTTGCCCTGCACTCTCTTCTAGTATTTTTATGGTTTCATGTCTTAAATTTAAATCTTTTATCCAGTGAGAATCAGCTTTTGTTAGTGATGAAAGGTGAGGTTCCAGTTTCAGTCTTCTACAGCCACTAGCCAGTTTTCCTAGCACCATTTGTTAAATAGGGAATCTTTTCCCCAGTGCATGTTTTTGTTAGACTTGTCAAAGATCAAATGATGATATGTGGCTGGGTTCATCTCTAGGTTCTCTATTCTGTTCTATATATCTGTATCTCTATTTTTGTGCTAGTACCATACTGTTTTGATCACCATAGATCTGTAGTATAATCTGAAGTCTGGTAATGTGACACCTCCTGATTTGTTTTTATTTCTAAGTAATGTATTGGCTATTCTGATTCCATATAAAACTAAGTACTATTTTTTCAAGTTCTTTAAAGTATGACCTGGGTGCTTTGATAGGGATCATTTAATCTATAGATTGCTTTGGGTAGTATGGACATTTTAACAATGCTGATTCTTCCCAGCCACAAGCATGTTATATTTGTCCATTTGTTAACATCTTCAGCTATTCCTTTTCTCAGGGTTTCATAGTTCTCATTATGGAGATCTTTCACTCTCTTTGTTAAATAAATTCCCAGGTATTTCATCTTCTTTGGTACTACAATGACAGGAATAGAGACCTTGACTATTGTTGGCATATATACAAGCTACTGATTTGTAAGTATTGATTTTGTATCCTGAGACACTCCTTCTTTTATATTTTAGAACATACTTCTCAAAGTATCTCTGTGAAGGGCCATTTTTTGGGGGGGGTTAATTTTCAAACCATTATGAACCCATATTTTAAAAATACAAAAAAAATTATTTACAAAAAATGAAAAAACTTACCATTTTTAATTATTGGATTAAAATAAAAATGATTAAAAAATGAAAAATCACCATTTTTTAATTATTAGATTTAACAGGCATAAAATTACTTTGTCAAATTGCTTTAAAGGCTTCAAAGTGCTTACATTCAACACTCTTTGTAGACTTGTATCAAAAATGTTTGTAGACCAGAATTGGTCAATTATCACTCTTAGAGAACTCATGGGCTTCCAATGAAAGGAAGGGCTCTGACTTTACTTTTCATGCCATTATTTATTGGGTAGTAGCCTTATTTAAATGGGATTTATAGCAGTCATATTTTAATGTGCAAATTTTTGTAAACAAAAACACAATTTCTAAATCAATTTCTTGACTTCTGTTCATGGCAGTATGGCAGCCCTATAGAGTATAAAAGCTGAGGAGGATTTTCTTTACCTTTATGGAGATTAAATTCAAATAGGACAGTGCTTTTCAAACTTTCTTGATAGAAATTCAATATTAGAATACATTTTATGTCACAATTCACTACATGGATACACATACACACATACAACGAAAGTGTTGCTAAATGAATATTTACCTTCAGTATATGTAATTAACTTGATGTCTGTTTTTTATTTATTTTTATATTTTGTTATTTACTATTTCTAATCTCTTGTTTCAGATTTTAAAAACTATTACATTAGTACAACCAGCCAGGTGCAGTGGCTCACACCTATAATTCTAACACCTTAGGAGGCAGAGGTGGGAAGATCCCTAGAGGCCAGGAGTTTGAGACCATGCTGGGTAGCTTAGAGAGAGCCCCCATCTCTAAAAAAGAAAAAGAAAAAAGAAAAATTTGCCAGGTATGGTGGCATGTACCTATAGTCCCAGCTACTCAGGAAGCTGAGGCAGGAGTATCACTTAAGCCCAGGAGTTGGAGGCTACAATGAGCTGTGATCCTGCCACTGCACTCCAGCCTGTGTGACAGAGTGAGACCCTGTCTCTTAAAAAAAAAAAAATAGTACAACCACTTTGCAAATAATATGAAAGTATCTAATCATAGTGGCACTGTTGATAGTAGCTGAAACTAGAAATTACCCATCAATAACATCTAGTCAGAGAAAACCAAATTTAAATAAGGTACAATTTTACACTCTTTAAACCAGTGACATATAAAAAGTTTGAAAATTCAAACTATTGGTGAGAATGTATAGAAATAAAAAACGGTCTTATATGCTGCTGCTGGAAGTAGAAACAGATTCATCTATCTTGAAGAGCAAATGTGTACATACTTATAATCCCATTTATATAAAGTACTAAAACAAAACCAATTTGTGCAATGATATTGGATTCATGATATTGGTTCCCTTTGGGGACTGGTAAAGTGACAGGAGGTGGGCATGACATGGGCTTTTAGGATGCTAGCAAACTTGTTTCTTAATCCAAATGTTTGATTTATAGATTATGTTTGGTCCATAAAGGTTTATTGTGCTATACTTATATGCATTTATGTGCATTTATCTGTACATAATTGGTAAATGAAAGAATCAAAAAGGTGAAATAAGATAATTTTGAAGAAAAAAATGCACCTTATCAGATATCAGGACTTACAAATCTGTAGTAAATAAGACAGTTGGTAGTGATGTGCTGAGGGGTGATAAATCAGAATAGAGTCCCCAAATAGACTAATACTATATAGAAGATTCACAGGTGATAGAGATGCTTATCAAAACATTACAAGTCAGCAGAATGGGTAAGATATTTTATAAATGGTGTTGGGAGAACAGGTTTCCCATTATAAAAAAAAAAGTTAGTTCGGTACTTCACATCATTTACAAAAATGACTTCCTGCTAAGGTAAAGACGATACAAGAAAAGAAAAAATTTACAGTATTGAGAATAAAAAAATATGTGTATAATAGAACATCTTTATGGCTTTGGTGCTTAGGAAGAAAATTTTAAGCAAAGTTCAAAAATATAAACAATGAAGGGAAAAATGGTTTAATTATAGCATATTAAAAGTAAGATATACTGTGCACTAATAACAACATTGCATGAAAACACATACCTAGAGAAAATATTTGCAAAGGACATAGGCAAATTATTCATGTGTAGAGTTTTAAAAGTATTCGTACAAATCAATAAGAAAAACTATAAATGAGTGAACAAGGATATATGTAGAAGATCAAGGCCAGACACATAGTAAACATAGGAAAAGATGTTTGACCTCTGGTTATCAGAGAAAAACAAACTTAAACAAGGTACAATTTCATACTCTTTAAATTGGTGACATAAAATGTCTGAAAATTCCAACTGGTGGTGAGAATGTATAGAAATGAAAACAGGCGCTTGCTGCTGCAGGGAGTGTGAACAGGTTCAGACAACATCTAATTATTGTGGTCAATTTGACTTCTGGTTCTATAGTCTGGCAATGCTTCTCAAATGTGGTGCAGGGACCAGTGGCATCTGCAAGACCCGAGAGTTTGTTGGACTAACCCAATCTCAAGCCTCCTGCAGTCCTCTGACTTTGTCCTTTAAAAGATCCCCATGTCAGACATGGGCACATTAAAGGTGAGGAAGCCCTGATCTAGAGGATTTCCCACACAGGGACACAGGGAGCATGCACGATTCTTCACTGAAGCATTGACTGATTTAGAAAGAATAGGGGGAAGGGGGAAAGGTAGGGGAGGGAGAGGGGAGGGGACTGAGGGAGAGTGATTGGTGGGATTACACCTGTGGTGCATCTTACAAGGGTACATGTGAAACTTAGTAAATGTAGAATGTAAATGTCTTAACACAATAACTAAGACAATGCCAGGAAGACTATGTTAACCAGTGTGATGAAAATGTGTCAAATGGTCTATAAAACCAGTGTATGGTGCCCCATGATGGCATTAATGTGCACAGCTATGATTTAATAAAAAAAAAAAAGAAAAGAAAAGAAATAGTTGACAATCTAAATGTCCATTATCATGTATATTAGTTAGGATTCTCCAGAGACCCAGAACCACTAGGATATAGATATGCAAATACTTGGATGAGAGAAGAGTTATTAGGAGAATTGGCTCACTCAGCTGTGGAGGCTGAGAAGACCCAGGAAAGGCTCCCTGAGAGCTTAAAAACAAAGGAAGCCACAGTGTGCCTGGATCCATCAGGGGAGCCAATGACATAATCAACCCTAGGCTGAAGGCCTGAGAACCCAGGGGGCTACTGCTGCCAATCCCTGAATCCAAAAGCCAGAGAACCCGTACTTCTGATATCCCAGTGTGGGAGAGAAAGGGCTCCCCGCTCCAGAAGACAGAACAATTCACCTTTCCGTTCTATTCTGGCCCTCAGCCAACTAGATAGAGCCGATCTCTCACACTGAGAGCCAATCTCCCTTTCTTTTCCAGAAGCACCCTCATGGATATACCCAGAAATAATGCTTTCTCAGTTATTTGTGTATCCCTTAATCCAATCAAGTTGACAACTAAAATTAATCATTATTGAGAAAGTGAAAAAATTAATTATGGTATATTCCTTCAATTAAATACTATATATATAGCAGGATTTGGACACTACTTGGCCTGTGGGTCAAATAAGGCCCACTACCTGTTTTTGTTGGAATATAGCCACATCTACTCATTTGTACGTGACATGGCTGTTTCCACACTACAACAGCAGAGTAGTAGAGGTGACAAAGACTGTATGACCCGCAAAGCCTACAGCATTTGGCCCTTTACTATATATCCCTCTTCAGAAAAAGTGTGCTGACCCCTGCTATCTAGAGCTAAAACTACATAAACCAGGATAAATATATCAAAAAATTGATGTAGGGAGAAAGATTAATATTGACAATTTTACATGGTGATACCTTTCCTGTGGAGTTTGAGAACATATAGCAGCAAAAACATATAAACATGTAACAAAACTACACTAAACTGTTTATACTTGTATGGTGCATGTGTATAGTACAAGCATAAAATAAGGGCAGGTTGCACAGCAAATTCACCAGAGGAGGGAGAAAGGGAATGCAAATGAGAACTTAAGGGCCCTCTTTTTTCTTAAATAAAAACCTGGCTGGAAAACTGCTAATGTAAGTTTAATTGTATCACTCTCTTTTCTTTATTTGAAGTATCTCATAATTTAAACATTAAGAGAAAGTGACTTCACTTATTTGAACCTAATTGATTTTGCTGCCCTCATTTTTATCTTCTTTTTCTTAAACTAGGCATTCAGACTTTAGTAACTACTATAACGCTCTCTTAGTGATCCAAGTATAAAGCTCAAGCTACTAATAGCTACTGTTTATTCAGCATTTGCTTTGTGCCTGGCACTGTGCTAAGCAATTTTTGTTCTATACTCATTTAGCCCTTCTACATGTCTGCCAGCATCCCCTATTTTATAATAAGGAAACTAAGGTTCAGTGATTTATTAAGCTCCTAGGTAAACTCGGCAACTTGCCTAAGGCCTGTTCCACCTGCTCTATAGAAATATGAAGTGGAAGCTGTAACAGAAAACCAATGGTCTGGTTTAGGGTATTCCAGCAAATGCAAGCAAAGTTCACTGCACTTCATATCCTTTGTACTGGCCATTCTTTATTACTTTTACCTTAAAAACAAAAATAAAAATAAATGGAGCTTTTCTTTAAAAATCCATGAAGATATAGTTTGGACTTAAAAAGATGTTGGGGGAAGTTAGCAGAAGTGGGGATGTAAGTCAAGTTGATGGTTTGTCTTAGCAGAAATTCTTACCACAGTAATACTGCTACTCTCAAAACTGAGAGCGTCTGTAGACGGCTTAGCTTAATCAGATAAATGCCTTAAACAACCTGTGTTGAGAGCATCAGTCACTGTTTCCAGGCTTGGGCATATAGTGATGAACCAGACAGAGATCCCTGTCCATAGGGATCTGGTATTTTAAGTGAGGCAAAAGAATCAACACAACAAATGAGTGAAGATGATGAGCACTGTGGAAAAAGGACTATGATAAAGAGGAATCCAGGCAGCTGGGGCTGGGAGTGGGTGATGCAGGGAGGCCTCACTGAGAAGGTGGGACTTGAGCAAAGGCTTCGAGGAAGTGTGGGAGTGATTCAAGGGGCTGGTTAATCAGAGGAAAGGGCATTTCGGGCAGGGGTCCTGCTAGAGCAAGGGTTCTGAAGCGGAAATGCTCACCTATTTCAGAAACTAAAGGGAGACCCGTGTGGATTCAGCTGAGTGAGCAAGGGCGACAGAGGGAAAACAGATGCCTTGGGCCTTGAAGACCTCTGTGGGGTCTCTGGCCGTTTCTGTGAGGCACACAGAACATCTCTGGAGACTGTGGAGCTGAGAAGAAATGTGATCTGCATCATATTTTATAAGCATCAGCTGGTGGCTGTGTTGGCTGTGGCCTGCAGGGAGTGCAGAAGGAACAGGGACGTGCTGTAACAACCGAGGGAAGGGGGAGTGCCAGGCGGTGTTATTGAAGGGGTTGTGGATATGGTGAGAAGTCATCACACTATGGATGTGTTTTAAAGGTGGAGCCAAAAGGATTTTCTACAAATTGGATGTGGATCGGAGAAAATGAGGAGTGTCAACATAGATTGGAAGGACAGGGTAACAGGAAGGATGGAGTTGCCATCAGCTGATATGGGTAGGCTGTGCAGGGGCGAAGTTTTTGAGGATTCAGTTTGAGACATTTTGAAATTGTAGTATCTATTAGACATCCAAGTGGAGGCAATATATGTATGTGTGCATACATATA